>NC_132794.1:36926250-37239375 GCF_048418805.1 Vulpes vulpes
TGAGAGACACACAGAGAGAGACTCCCTCTTAGGGAGCCAGATACGGGACTCAATCCCGTGAACCAGGATCACATCCTGAGCTGAAGGCAAATGCTCAACCCCTGACCCACCTAGGCGTCCCAGATCTGCTGTTAATATCATCATTACCTTGTTTCCCATCTAATCCTTTGACAAATTTCAAAATATAAACTACTAGGGCATTATTCTCTACGTCCAGACCCTTCAGCTTAGTCAATAGTGACTGCTCCACAAAGTAATAACTTTTTCTTTGAATAGGATATGCAGACTGATTGTTTAATCATGAAAGAAATTTTACATTCATTTTTCTGAATAGTGACCAGGTAGTTTCATATTCTGTCTTGCTCAACTTGGATCTTAAGGGAGAAATAAGTTTGTTTGGCTTGTTAATTAAGTAACAATAATTGAAAACTCATGAGATTTCTTCCTGTTCCCTTATCAGAATCAATTTTCTAAAAAAAAATAGATTATTCATTTGTATTTATCAGCCCTGTGGAATCAAAACAATAGCAAAGTCATTTTTCTGATTGTTTTTACAAATATACATGGACTATATCCTTCTGGATATTTGTCATTAATTACTAAGAATTTGAAAACTAGGTATTTCACCTTAATAATTCTAAAATATGTCTGTATTAAGTGTTTAAAATATTATTTTCTGTACATTTCCTAAGGAAAATTAGATTCATAGAATATGAAGAAACTATCACTGGCATAGATTTAATCAGTCCTAGATTTCAAATCTCAGACCAGATTCCTGCTACCTCTGGGGGCTTGAAAAACCACATGAACCTTCTGAACTCCTGTTTCTTCACCTACAGAATGGTACACCATTTCAACTTAAAAAGCTGCTGTGAGAATTTGAAGCAGTGTTAGGTGAGCAGTTACCCTAATGACGGGCATATCCTGAAATACAAGTAAAGTAAAGCCGCTTCTGTGTAAAACAGTCTGCGTCCATCACTGTTTTTCAGCTTTTAGAACTGTAGATTTTCCTATATATTTTCATTGGATGATTTGAATTAGATGGTTTCGTTTGTACTATTGTTACTGTTTATATAGATATACATATGTGTCTGCAAAGAAATTAATGTAAAAAGAATGTAAGCACTTTTAAATTATAAAATTAGCCGAAATTCAGTTTTCATGCTGATATACAAATTGCACATTCAGAATTTGTAATATATTCAATTACGTGCATAGTTCAAGTAGTTGAAGGTGAAATGGCAGATCAGCTGGGCTAAACTTGCTCTGCATGAACCCGTGCAAAACTTGAATGTCATCTTCAGATGCAAATTTGACTGTTGCAGTATAGGTATCAATTCCTTTGAAGATACCTCAGTTGCAGTCAGTTTGTTTTCTCCCATATTCTCCTTTACCCATATATTCTTTATCTATCATGGCTAATTTGCTAGAGATAGATTACATTGACAGCTTGACTGCTATTCTTTCCTTGATGATTTCTTGGTTTCTTCCAAGATTGTACGTTTACTATGTAAGTGGCATCCTGGATGTACCAACTTTTCAGGAAATGAATACAATCCATGCATTTTTGTGGCTGGAAGCATTAGGCTTGGTTTTGTAAATTTTATTGCTTCCTACTATGTGTCACATACGTTGCCAAGCACCAAGGATATGAGTGCTTGCCTCTGAATTTTTCCCAGTACATCTTTCTTATCATCAATCCAACTTACATTTTACAAATGAAAAAAAAAATGTGATGAAATGTGATGCACTTAAGTAACTTAAGTCTACACAGCTAGTTAGTTACAGAGCAAGAGAGATATTGAATGTATCCTGACTTCCATTCAAATTAGAACATGCTGTCTCCATATTACTAATTATAGAAGGGTGAAGTACATAGGCAGCATTTTCTTTTAATTCTACCAAATCTCTATGGAATTTCTTTTTTAAACGAGGTTGGTGACAAGAATGTCAATGGGTTAATGAAAATGGAAACAACTGCACATTTTGTTACAAATTCACTTAAGGCTTGAAAATACTGCGTGGCATTTAGTCTGAGACTTGCCTATATGCTTATTACAGTACACTGTTGAGATAAGAAATGTCAGTTATCTGGTTAATTTGTCAATGTAGACAGCCAGTCAAGCCCCAACATGAACCTCCTTTAGTGTATATGATCTGAGTTAACTGTAGACATAGTCTAAATTGATTTGTTAATTGCTAAGTTTTTCTTCTGTTTGGTTCCTACAGACTTTAGTTGAAAAAAAGCAATAATGCTTGTTGTCCTCTTTGTCAAAATCAATCTTGGAAATTTTAAGAATTATTTACAGAATAAAATTGCCCTTTGAAAGGAGAAAGTGACTGATATATAATAACAAGTACTGTTTTGAAACGATCACTGAGTGCTTAAACTGTTTAAAGAACTTCAGTTTTATTAACCTGTTGTGCCCAAGATTACGTATCCGAGAAACCACCAAGGAGCCAACACCGATCCAAACACACGAGGGTTTATTTACAAGCTCGAGCTTGGGTCCAAGTATACCCGACACAGTGGAGCAGGGACTTGGACCCCAAGGTGGGTTCCAGCTTAGTTTTATGGGCTGGTCTAGGGGTCCTCCAGAAGGGGTGGAGGAATTTCTCAAGTTCTGTTTATATTCTGATATGGGGCTTTCAAGGGCATTGAGCTCTGTTCTCATTCTAATATGGGGCTTTCTAGGGCGTTAAGCTGTAAGCTGTTTTTTTCCAGTAACTGAAGTAAGGTAAATTTCAGCTCTTATTCACAGGGGCCTGGGATGGCTGTTCTTGTGCTGATGCTGAACTTAAGGTGGAATGGCCTTAATTTTCTCAGCCTCCACAAACCCATTTAAGCCTATTAGGTACTAACATTGTCCCATTATAAAGATCAGGAAATTAGAGAGGTTAAATAAATTAACCAAGGATATATATGTAGTAATTAGTAAGCTCAAAAGTAAATTCTCTTATAAAGCATATCAGTGTCTCTGTTCAAAGTGCATTACTAAAGCTCGGTGTGAAATTTTGTGCAATAAATAAATGAGACTACCTATAGTTTTATTTACTATGATTAATATCTACAGTAGACTAAAGTTGGTTAATATTTTGGGAAATCATGAAATATATGCAATGTTGCATCAAATTAGCCTACACTATGTATGATTATAAGTAAATAGAGCATTGGTCCGGAAAGATAAATGATAATCTAAAAAAGTAAATCTATAACTTGAGTTTATGAAATACTGTATAAAATACAGCTAAAAACTCAGTAGTAAGATTCTGAAAAGAAGTAGTACTAGAATTGGTAGATACTACATATCGTTTTTAGACAATAATGAATATCTTAAATTTAATATTTTTAAAGTTCTAAATAGAGACCCTAAGTCCAACTGTGCTAATATAAAAATCATAGCAAACACTTCTTATTTATCAATTTGGAGGAATGTTACCCTTCATGTCCTACATATTTTGTATTTGTTCATTAATATTTTACAGGCAGGTGATCCTACCAACACTCCCAGCCTTCAGTCTTCCCCCACTTCTAATTCTCCTATGCACAGAAATGCAAATGGTTTCATAAAAACACCGCAATGTGTCATTCCTTACTCTAAAAGAAGCAGTGGTTCCGCATTCATAGCTAATAAAATTCAATCTCCCAAACTGCATTTCCAGCTTCATTCTCACTATTCCTTTTCATTTCTAAGAGCTCATCAAATTAGATAGGGAAAATATTCTTTGAACAAACCTCATAATTTTCCACTTCCATGCCTTTAGTTCCACGTAATTTCTTCCAAACAGATGTAGGTGTACAACCTTATCAGTTGAAGGTAAGTTGAAAATACCGTCATTCAAAATCCAACCCTTGGAGACAATCTCTCCCCTTTCTACTCTCTTGGCTAAAAAATAATGTATTTTTATACTCTACATTTTATTGATTTCTTTTTCATGATGCTGTTACTTTCCAATGGATCTCTTGTAACTTTTATATGTGTTTTATCATCCTTAAAAAATGCTGCAAAGATTTAGGGCAGACGCAATATCCTATCAATCTTTGTATACTCCACACTACCTTGCTTACAATTTTTCTATACTCCAAACTACCTTGCTTCCAGTTTTTATAAGATGTATTTTATAAACTCAAATAGACAAACACAAGACTGGCATGCAAACTTGTACTGATACAGCTGAAAGTTAGAGAAGTTAAGTGATTTCTTAAGATCATCTAAGTCAGGATTTTCACCCAGATTTCTGATTCAAAAAATTAAAAAAAAAAAAAAACCTCATCTTTCTGGATGTAAATATACTTATGCGTATGACTCTTGGTTTCCACTCAGGTTGTGATCTCAAGGGTCATGGGATAGAGCCTCACATCAGGCTCTGCCGTCAGCAGGGAGTGTGCTTGAAGATTCTCTCCTGCCTCTCCCTCCACTTGCATGCCCACTTTCACTCTCTAAAATAAACAAATAAATCTTAAAAAAAAAAAAAAAGAAGTAGAGTGAATTTTAGCTTCATCTGAGCTAGCATTTATCTCTAAGGATATGTGTCTAGCAATGGGCAAACAGAAGAATACCACAGGAATTTTGGGGTGGTAGTGACACTTAGGCTTCCTTGGATTGCCTCTTGATATTTGATAACACGTCCACTTGTGAGCAAGATTCCTGTAACAAAATAGGAAGTGACTGGGAAGGCATAAACAGCTTCATGAGGTCCCAGCCAAGCAACTGAACCTTAGGAAATACCCTTAATAACATGCCAGGCTTGTTTCTTTTCTGGTCTTTGAACTGACTCTATTTTGCTAGGGCCACTCTCCCACTTCCCCAAGCCAAAGCCACAGATCCTTTCATGGTTACCTCCCTCTCACCAACCAAGATTCCACTCAGGTTTTAACTATGCATAGAAATCTCCATAATTACCTGTGACATCTTCATACCATTCATCCTTCCCTGAAACAACCTATTGATTTATTTGTATAAACTATTTTTTTCCAAATGAAATATAAATCTCTTAAGGTCAGGACTCCATCCTGCACATTCCTGTATAACCAAAAGCCTAAAAACTATCTAGCCATAGAGGACTCTCATAAGTGTTTGTTGGCTGATTTGAAAGAGAATGATCACAGAATGAAAATATCATTAACTGACTCATAC
Organism: Vulpes vulpes; assembly: GCF_048418805.1. NCBI lineage: Eukaryota > Metazoa > Chordata > Mammalia > Carnivora > Canidae > Vulpes > Vulpes vulpes. The sequence goes on from NC_132794.1 coordinate 36,931,389, forward strand.
AAGATAAAAGTGGGCTTTATCCTGATGAGCAAGTGTTACTCAAACATTGTGATTCACTCTATTGCCATATTATTTAGGCTTCTGGCCAAAACCAAAATGGATCCCCACATTTCTGTGTGCTTTGCTTACATCTACTCTCTTGTCAGGGTTAGGTTAAATTAATTAAGAGACTCAAAGCTGCAGGTTGACTACACTGAGTGTCCCAAACAATGTGATTTGTTGATGCTTACAGTCCAGTAGCTTGGCAGATACTGCTTTGAATCCACAGAGAAGGCTCTCAGATCTTGTCAGAGGAGCAAAGAATGGAAACAAATGGAGCAAAGAATGAAAGAAAATGAGACTTCACCTGACCGCCCCAGCCCTCAGGGAGCTTTTCTTCCTCTGAAATTGAGACTTAACTGTCTTTACCCTTTGTGTGGTACTGATGGAATTAGTATTATTTTTCCATGAGTATGTACTATCCCTTCATTGAAAAAATATGTTTGCTTAGTAAAAGCAGATTGGTTGATCTCATTGTCATTTTTCATGAGAATGGCTTCTGAACAGCCAAGGGATTCCAAATAGGACGAGATGGAAGGGGCATTTGAAAGGAAAATCCAGAGCAAGGGCATTCCTGAGGGGAAGGATCGGTTCTCATTTTTCAGCCTTAAGGCTCAGCTGAATATGTACACCAAAGAAAATAGCTGTTGAATAGCTGACTTTAGAATCCAGAATCACATAAATGAGGAGGCACATCCACACATTAAATTTATTTAATTGATAAAATGAGGACATATTCATTGCTGAAATTAATTTGTTGAATCAGCTCTTTTGAAGTAAAAACCATTTAAGGACAACATGCCATCATTAACTAAAGAACCAGGAAAATGACAAGTTTAAGCAAACTATTTCAAATCCAGAACCGGAACAATGAGTTCAATGTGAGCACATCAACTCTGTTTTTTAAATTTTCCCAGTGTAATAACAACCTTGTATCCTCCCCAAAACTGAGTAGATTATTGCAATTTTATGCCACAGAAGACTAAGTGTATTGTAGCAGTACTTCTTTGCATCCCTTTTACAATTTTAAAACATTATCTTTTCATTTCAATTCTGCCTTTATACCTCCTGCTTGTATCTAAAGGCACAAAACATCATTAAACAAAAAACTTGAGCACTGTTATTAATGCAGAAGAACTTCCATATTAATTTTTAGAGCAAGTAAGTGCTACTTGTTAAATATGACTGTCACTTTAGAGATCCTGCTTCTTGGAGAAGATTTAAAAACATCTATGAATAAAGGAATGGATATAGATACATTCTACTTACTCCTCCAAGCGTTTACATTCCTTTTTTTTAAAAAATTCTGTAGTATCAGATAGCATCATGCAGACATGCCAGTTCCTTGCATGAATCCAGTTCTAAAATAGAAGGGAATACTTAAACTGCTTCCTTTTCTGTGGGGCTAATATATCCAAATATTCACATAAATTTGGGGCTAGTCATAAGAATGTAGATGTCAGGGAGTTTTACAAAATGTGGCATGTATCAGGAGATGTTAATATTCAATCTAAAATGTACTAGTTCAGGAAAGAAGAAAGAAAGGAAAGAAGAAAGAAAGAAAAGAAAGAAAGAAAGAGAAAGAAAGAAAGGAAAGAAAGAAAGAAAGAAAGAAAGAAAGAAAGAAAGAAAGAAAAGAAAGAAAGAAAAAGAGCCAGTTCAAGTAAGCCCATGAGGCAGCAGAGCCACCATAGACCTGGAGTACCACACCTTCTTGTGGCCTCTATCACTTCAGTGGTTGAGATCGACATGTAGGTAGCGGATGGCCTTCAAATCTAAAACAATGAATTTACTGCTTCTCTTTTGATTTATGTTACTGATTTGAGATTGTTCTAGTATAGCATCTGAGAGCTATATAGTACATGGAATATAAATAATTTTAAAAGACTCAGCAGCATATCATTACAGTATAGTTCCTTTTCCTATCTGCATTAAAACTAAGGTTGACCCTCAAGTAATTTTTTTTCCTTTATTGATGATCTATCAAAAAGATAGAAAATATAATAGAGATTTCCAAGAATATGACCGATATCTTCAATACTGATAGCTAAGTATGTTACTTTAACAAAGAGTTCTATTATTCACAGGAATATTTTACGTGTATTTTTCTCATTTATCATAGAAAGCATGAATAATAAATGTTTTAACCCTATTTTCAAATGAAGACACTGAGACTCATTGCTCCCTAGCATTCTGATTTCTTGCTCAATCACTTTCTACTATGTCAAAAGCCATAGCCCAAGAGTACTATGACAGTGGTTCCCAATTAATGTCGTCTAGACCACAATAATTGTCTAGGGAATGGTCCATAGATGTGCAAGATAATGAGGAAAATAAGTATAATTGTAAGTTTCACACAATGATTCTTTCACAAGGATTATATACATTATTTTGAGATTGTCTTTTCTAATTTTTACTGTTAGAATACCCTATTTTATAAAATGATATAATATAGATGACATTTACATAAGAGTTTTTATTTGGCAACTTTCAAAAATATGGAGACTTCCTTTCAATTACCACTTGTTTTTAACTGACTGGTTGTAAAAACACAAAATACAAGATACACTCTAACAGAGAATTGTGTTGGTAGTGAAATTGGCAACCTGTTCTTCCCAGACCCATTTAGTTAGTTAATTATTATTTTTTAAAGATTTTATTTATTTACTTTACACAGAGAGAGCACAACCTGGGGGAGTGACGAGCCAACGGAGAGGGAGAAGCAGGCCCTCTGCTGGGCAAGGAGACCTGGGGCTCAATCTCAGGACACTGGCATCATGGCCTGAGCTGAAGGCAGACACTTAACTAACTGAGCCACCCAAGTGCCCTCCCACCCCCACCCCACCAGACGTCTTTTACATATCAGGCTTATTGTTGAGGGAGGATTTTTACTCTTTTGTTTTATTTATTATTCATGAGACACACGGAAAGAGAAGGAGAGGCATAGGCAGAGGGAGAAGCAGTTTCCATGCACGGAGCCCAATGTGGGATTTAATCCGGGAGCCCCAGGATCATGCTCTGAGCCAAAGGCAGACGCTCAACTGCTGAGCCACCAGGCATCCCTTTACCTTTTTTCTGAGCAGCTATGATCTATCTAATCAGTGTCTGGGAAAGATCCAAGATCTAGAAACCAAAGGTCGAGATACCACAGATATCTGTGAAGAGAAAGCAGATATGAGAGACAAGTTGCTAGGATAAGAAACAAGAAAATCAAGATCCCATAGGTGGGAAGTGATAATCAAAGGAAGAAATTCTAGGTTCTTCTCTTTTATTAGTACGACTATGATGGGCATTTGTAATGAGACAAAAAATATATTGTAGGCTCAGTGGATAAGGACAATTAAGACACAATCCAGACTACACCACAAGAAATCTTCATTCCAAGAAGTATAGCATAACTCCATCCTCTTCAAACTGTCAAGGTAGACACAGCCCCTGCCATTTTTCCCAGTTGAAAGTGGACGCCTCCAAGTAGTTCTCCTCAGACTTCTCAATCTATCATTACAAAGCACATAGACTGGACCAAGACATATAGCTACTAAAATGGATAGCATTTGTCTTTCCCACTGTTTGGTGGTATAGAAAGGGAGGAGAATAAAGGGAGGAAGAGGATGAGACTATAAATAGAATTTTCTCAAGTTTAACATTTTCTCCTATAAATTTCCCTTCAATATTTTAATGCCTGCTGCCATTTTTCTACTAGCATATGTGCTAGCAGATGCCAAAAATGCTTGAGAAATAAATAATCCATAGGATAAAATAAGCTGTAGATGATTCCTAAATCGTCAGTTTATGGTCAAGGGAACTATATTTGCATGTGATTTAATATTGTATACATGTAGTTGGCTTCCCATAATAAAATCATTCTGCTGTGTAAGAGTTTAAGGTGTCCTACAGAGAACATGGTTATTACAGAATACTATAGAATACTGTACTTCACAGATGCTCTGCAAAATGGCAGATAGGGCTATAATGGCAGTCCTATTATGATGTGTTTTATCTTCCTGTATGAGTGGGATTAAGTCTTCTAATATTCTTGTTTAAAAGGGCTCTCCAAATGGTACCATTTGAATAATATTCCTGGAGCTCAGACTTGGGGGGGGGGGAGAGATATATGTGGTTCTTTAATAACTGAATTTTTATATGATTAACTTTTCTGAAATGACTATTTTTTAAGGATGTTTTCTTCCTTTCAATTTAAGTGATGTTTCCTTAGAGTGTCATGCTAGAAAACCAGGTGTAATGATATCAGACTGAATAGTGTACTCTGATATGTGTCATTGTTATGCAAACAAGTAGATTACTTTGTGATGAAGTGTTCACCACAAAAATGAATGGAACTCTTTGCCTATGTAAGCCAATCTGTGTCTTTGATCATTCATATGTCATTACCTAATGTTTAAACATGAATGGCATGCTTGCTTTTTTATAATTTTCATTGCAAATGTATCTGAAATTCCTTTGCTAATTTTTTTATTAATACTTGAGTGTACTACTAGGATATTCCCCAGATTTTAGATTACTGCCCAAACCCCAACAACTTTTTCTTTTTTTTTTTTAATTTTTTTTTATTTATTTATGATAGTCACACAGAGAGAGAGAGAGAGGCAGAGACACAGGCAGAGGGAGAAGCAGGCTCCATGCACCGGGAGCCCGATGTGGGATTCGATCCCGGGTCTCCAGGATCGCGCCCTGGGCCAAAGGCGGGCGCTAAACCGCTGCGCCACCCAGGGATCCCCCAACAACTTTTTCTATTTCAGCTTTGACACAATGTAGAGATCCTGAGTATTTTCATTAAAAAAATAATGATTTTGCATAGCTAGACATTTATTATATTGTCTAAAGAAATGAACAGGATAAGCATTAAGAATTAAATAAGCAATTGTTAACGTGGCCATACATATTCTCTCCATCTTGAATACTTTCATCGTTGAAATGTTAATATATGTAAATTTTAGTTTATATACTTTCTCATTAATCATCTCTAGTGTTCTTCATCTGTCTAACCTAAATTTTAGGATAGGTAAATTTGTATACTGTATGAACTATAATTATGGTCCTTTATTGTAGATAGATGGATAGAATAGCACATATACTTGGCAATGTTTCCCTTAATATTACTCTAGTATATCTGTTTGAGTGAGTCTGACAGAGCTTATTGCAATTCCTAAGGAAATAATTTGTACTTTTTCATATCTGTATGACATAAAAACTATATGTACTTGCTGGTATGGTCATTGAATGTAGATATTGAGAATCAAAGTTTAGATTTTGTTAAATGTTTTCACTTAAAAGACAGAGAACACCTTGGAAGAAGTGTTAATTACTGAAATCCAAGAGATTAATATTAATATTGAGTATTTATGATAATATGGAACTTAGATTTTAAAAACACAGTAGCAAAGATTCACTTAAAATAATGCTTTTTTGTAGCTATATATATCCCTACAGTCAAATCTAGGCACCTCATCTTCATTTATGTTTAAACAAAATTTTACTGCATGTTTGTGTGTGTATAAAAGTACTTTACCATGGTATTAATTATGAATTGCTGAAAGGCTTCCACAGCATGACATTGTTGGAACTCAAATTTGGAAGTGCACAAAAGAGCTGTATTTGTTGCCAATCAGAGGAATGTGTTTTCAAAATAAGGATAACATTTTATTTTTCTTTCTCCCCAGTTCTGCAGTAGTGTAAGTGTTAAAGCCTGAGAGGTTTAGAAAGCTGCAGTGAATGTGTTAAGACTGTTAATGAAGCTTCTGAATCTAAGGACAAAATTAGCTCTCACACCCACACTGCGCAAAGTACAGCAACTGTCTGATAGAATTGCATCATGACTTTTACCTGGGGACACGGGTATTATATTCAGCTGAATTGATGAAATTGGGAAGACAGATGTGCCCAAAGGACATTTTAAGAAGCTTGTACCTACATAAATTGCTTGTGAAAAATCTCTAAAATTTGAATAAGAGACCAAATTAAAATGCCTTCTGCCTGTAAACTTTAGGTCATATGATATATATTATCTAGCATGGCCTTTAAGGAAAGAGAACATTTGACTTTCTCTTATCAGACAGTCTATATAATGTCAAGCCCAATGAATGTTTTTTTTTTTTTTCCTTCTTATAAAGAGAAGTACTTAGGACTAGGGAGTTTAATAAGGGATGCTAATCTTGCATGTTGTTTGCTTAAAAACATTAAATCCAGCTTTCATTGCAATGTGACTGACATACAAAGCAATGCATAGAATTAAATAATTTGGATATTGTAACTATTTAGTAAATATAACCACAAAATAAAAACAGCAATGGCATTGAGCTCCCAAACAAATTACTAAAAACTTTAATCTAGGTTTCCTATGTATTGAGACCTGAAGAATCAATCCTAGTGCCCTCCACATATAAGTCTTAAAGATGGACTTCTAAAATTAAATCTATTTCATTCCATTTTTAAGACACATATCTTAAGAAATATTTTTACTTGCAACTCCATACAATATAGTTGTTGACCACTGTTGGTTTAGGAAGGCAACAGATACTTAGGTTTGTTTTAGATTTGCTCTTCTAAGAAATGTGGAAAATAGATGTCTGAAGTCTTGAGGTGTGTGATTGCGGTGAAATGAGCAGGTGGAAAGGGTAGTTTGTTCTTACTTTACACTTTCATATAATCACAGAATGTTATAAACTTATGTAATAGTTTTTATAAATTTCAATCTGGAAATCACAATTCTACAGAAAATACTTTACATTATCTTAGAAAATTCTAGAATCTGCGATTGTGCTTTATAACTGTGTACAAAAAAAGTCTTTTTAAAATGTTAATTCATTGACCTTCAAGATACTAAAAGTCATCTGATACTGACAGTCTTGACGCCATTTCTAACATAAGCTTTTTGATATTAGAGAAAAAAAAATGAGGTCACCATTGATATTCATAAAACTAATAGTCCTGTCCACAAGAGGGCATGAGTTTTCTACAGGAAAGTAACAGCATATGAAGGGGAAATAAATGGTTGTAATAACTGACCTTTCTTTAGACTGACCATACTTTTAACTTTGTTTTTCAAGATATAACAATTTAGAATTAATTTGCATAAGGACACTAATAATTTAATTTCACCATGACCCCCTACTCTGATTTCCTACAGAATTTATTGCCTCTTCCACTATTTTGGCAGTTCACATATAAGTCTTTATTATCATGTACCTTCTTTTTATATGCTCTTTCTTCCTATTTATACTGTAAGTCCTTGAAAGAGATAGGCTTTTACTTATCACTCTCCATTCCCCTTTGTCAAAGGCAGGTGATAAATAATTATTTGCCAATTAAAATAATAATGGTTTTGAAGTAATAAAAATTATTGTAGCTATTGAAAGGTATGTTACTATAGGAACTGACAATCTACAAAACTTTTTCACATCGATTATTTACTTATCTTCAAATAACCATGTTCTCTACTTTTAATTTAGGTTTTAAACATTTTTTGTTTTCCAGTTTTGCAGTAGTAAATAAATTAATGATGCAAAGTTAATTTTTAAAAATGACTTTTGTAATTGCAAATGGTTTTCTTAGTCCTGAAAGTGAGGTATTTTATAAAATTTCTTATTAAATAGCTGATCATGAGCTTATTTAGTTTTCTTACATCAATAGCTTAGGTATATTTGGAATTTAAAATTTAAAATGACTTATTTTTATTTGAAAGAGAAAAAATTTTCACATTATTTCTCTTTCTGTTTATAAAAAATAATTATCCGTAATATGTGTGAATTACCTAATGAGAGATTCTGTAATACATTTTTGTATTGCTAGTCAGCCATTAATAGAGAATTAATAAAAGCAATTTCTTACCAAATTTTAGAGTTAGTAAATACAGCTTACAAAAGTACCTAATCCTGAAGGATTATACAACTAAATATAATAGAAATAAAAAATTGATAGTCAATTCAGTGATTAAAAACACTACCTACCAATAATCATGTTTATTAATTCTATACTTTATTAAATCTAAATTGCAAAATGAAGTAATTCCAGTCAGAATATGTATCTCAGTGCATTTCAACAATTTTATTAGCATCATGTAAAATAAGTGTTAATGTCTAATTTTTTTATGTTCCTATATCTTTTCAGGGACGTCACAATTCATACATTGAATTTTTCATTTATTCAAGCTTAAGTGACTTAATTACTTAAGCCGATTTTATCCTAATCCACAGAAGTATATTATTGGAATGACAAACTAAAAGAAAAAAAAAAAACAATGTTCATTATAATTATTTTGTTTTTTAGTGCTGCAAATTTATTTCATTATTGGAATGTCAAAGTCACCAACATGCTTCTTTGTTCTTTGTTAAGATAAAGCTTTGTGATGTGAGAGAAATGATCCCTAGCTTACCAGGTCACATGATTTCTTCACCCTTCTGTTATCTCAGAAGAAAAAATAGGCCGATTTTAATATTATTAATCATTTACAAGTTATTTACAACTCAGGAAAATCAAATGTTCAATGAAAAACACTATTTAAGTTTTCTTAGTTAAAAGGAGTGGTTTATTTTAAAAATCAGGTATATCGAGAATTTTCTTTTAGCATTGAATTTTAATTAAATTTAATTAAATTATTTTTAAAATTCTGATATTAACAATAATTGCACATTTTTTTCTAAAAGTGTACTCACAGAAAAAAAAGCAAAAATACTCCCTATACTTACAAAAATGTTTAAATATGTAATTTGCCAAACCTTACCTTGTACAAATACATAACATTTATAAATTTCTTACTATCATATACTTTGAAAATAGTACACTGTTCAACCAAGACTCGGTAATTACTTTTATTTTTTTATCTACTTAATTGTTTTACATTACATAGCATTTGGGAAAAATTCTCTTGTCAATTTGTCTCATATTTCCTGCTTGTTTCATTTTTTTGAAAAGGAAACCAGGCTTTTTTTTTTTTTTAAGATTTTATTTATTTATTCATGAAAGACACACAGAGAGAGAGGCAGAGACACAGGCAGAGGGAGAAGCAGGCTCCATGCAGGGAGCCCGACGTGGGACCTGACATGGGACCCGACGTGGGACCCGACGTGGGACCCGACGTGGGACCCGATCCCAGGTTTCCAGGATCACACCCTGGGCTGCAGGCGGCGCTAAACCACTGCACCACCAGGGCTGCCCAGGAAACCAGGCTTTAGAGCAATCCTATCATAATGTCATAATTTTCCAAGTATTTTTTTCACAGATTCAGGTTTTTTTTTATATATGCCTTCCCATGAGTCGCAAACTGACACCTATTATGCCCCGTAGTACACTGATAACTCTCTTCACCTCAATTGAGTACCAAACAACATGTATCAATTTAAATTTTTGAAGGACTTCAGGAAGTCCTTTGAAAGTACAACTATTCTATTATTGAGTTTCACTACCCAAAGTATGCTTTCAAGGAGAAGATTTTCTATAGGATCTACTGCTCAATTATTAAATTCCATGGAGCCATTAATCAATACAGATATCAAGATTTTAATTATCTTTCAGAGCCCTTCTTCCAGTAACACCTATAGAATTAGTAAGGTCAGGAAATGGCTTACAAGAATATAAAACAGAACTGTGTCCTAGCCAGCCTCTATCAACATGCACATCTTTTATAACGTATTTACTCAGCAACTTGATTCAGTTCTTAGATTACTTGTACACATATCTGTTTACCATACCAAATAAGACTGGGAACTATATCTCCAAGTCTTCCTTTCTTACTACAGTAATACAAGGGTATTCTCAGCAAGTTCAAGTGGGTCAGACTAAATTATTTTTATCATCGTTTAACAAACATTTATTGACAAGCTTCAACAGATATTGAAGTCCCTTCCCTCAAAGACCTCATTTTAGTTCTAAAAAAAAAAAAAAAAAAAAAAAAAAAAACTGGTCCAAGGAGTCAAACTTAAGTTTTTTTTTTTTTTTCAAACTTAAGTTTTAATTAGGGCAGATCCGAGCTGAATTTTGAAAATCATTACTGTGTTTGAAGGTAATCCTGAAGGATACTCCTATGAAGAGAACAGATAAATCTTTAGTTGCACAAGAATACAAGCTAAATGATTTTAGTTGGTAACAAAGGGACTTTCCACCTATAATTTCACAGTCTAAAATATAACATAAGTTTATAGAGTGATGCCACTGGGATCTGGAGGGAGTTTGCTTGGATTCAAATTCCAACTTTTGCACTTACTAGCTGGATAAGCATGTGTAATTCACTTAGCCTCTCTGTAAGCTACAATTTCTTCTTTTGTAAAGTGGACATAACTTGAAAGTACCTACTTCATGACAATTGTTGTGAGCCTTAAATAGATCATGTAAATTAATTAGCACAGTTCCTGGGATATAGCAAACTCTCATTAAGTGGTAGCGAGTATTATTTTTATTTTTGTGCCATTGGTATCATTGTATGGGTTTCTAGGAATGTACAACACCGAAAAAACTATGTGCCCGATAGAAGTCTCAATTTGCAATGATCTGATAACTGTCTGAATTGAAATTCTAGAGGAGTTTGCAGCCTCTGGACATGTCAACCATTCATCTCTCTAGATTCTCCAGGCTTTATCCTTGTATCAAGTCAGATCATCAGAATGGTACATACCAGGACTATATTACTTTAGCCCTCTTCAGAAATGCTTTCATATAACTATGATTTGGCATCATGCCCATGGCTTCTTGTCAAAGGTCAGTGGAAGAAATGGCCTTATGAAGAATGCCTCTGCTCTTTTTGTAAAACTGCTATTGAAGATACTCCCCATTTTAGGGTTTAATGTCCCTTAGACAAAGACTCTTGTTATAAATTCTTCTTAGAGCTAAGTTTAATGATTTTAGTATGTCTGTTGTTTTGCTTAAAGTACCTCACCATTTGGGGAAGCAGAAAGGGCTTTTATAATAAATAGAAGATTCTTTTCAACATGTACAGTTGGTAACATTTTTTAAATAGTGCCATCATCAGGAAAGAATGCAAACCAATAAATTCATTCTCCCTTTCCTGTTTCAAACTTAATATATTACCCTAGTAGGAAATATTTGCATGTGGAAAGACTACCTCTAAGAGGGGGAAAGGGATGCATTGAGGATGATAAAATTTCAGGGCAGGAACTCTTTGAGAGCAGAGAGCTTTATAGTTTTCTTCAAAGTGACATCATGTAAACCGGAAGTTGCAAATTGGCAGACCTTTGTTGTTCAGCCTGCAATATCTTTTATCTGTTTTAAAATATATTGTGAAGGGCATGTATTACACTTAGCCATAATACTAGCATTCGGGCATCTACTGTCATACTCAAGACCTTTTCCCTATTAAATTCATCTGTATAATCAAGGTCATTTTCATACATGGTAGAACCTGACATTAATAGTTGCTACTGCATTACTATTGGCAAAGGAGTACCTTGAACATTAATATAAAAGCTTGTAAAACTTGGAGCAAATAATTTCCAAAGAGCTGAAGAGAATATGAGAAAACAGGTTAACATAACCTTCTGTCAGTCCTTTACAATTACTTTCCAAAATATATTGAATGATTCTGGTCCCTTTAATGGCACTGGGGGACCTATGATGGCCCTCTCAAAGCATGGAGGGATGCTCAGAAGTATTAATATCACTACTTCTTTCTCAGAACCTATTCTCTTCCCCATGGAAATGGAGGAACCAGGATAACCAGGTTTTCTATATTAGTTTATAAAAAAAATGTTTTCCATGGTAGAGTTTGAAATATTATTCTCATAATAAAGGGATTACAGGAAGTCTATGGGAAAAGTGAGTGCTTCTAAGCTATGCTGGAGGCTAATAACATGAGCAAATGATTATTCTGCAGATTGGAAAATACTACCAGGCATCAGCCAGAACTGTCAGCAAACGGGAACATCCTAAAGAAAATAACGTTGTCAGTATCAGTTGGCCATGAATTTTCTTCTCCCAACAATTTCTAATAAACAGGCATATGTATGAATTATTTATAAGAGATATCCACTGAAGTTATGTTTACTGATAGATATTTTTTGTTAAATACCATTAATAATAGGACTCACTCATTGGTTAATCTAAAAGAGATTTTAAGCATGCTCTTTGCTCTTAACTCTATTCACTTAAAAGTGGGAATAACTGGCATGCATATTTTTCTTTGGATATATTGACCTTGTAATTATTTTTGTTTTAAAAGTGGGACTTAAAAAAAATAAAAAAATAAAAGTGGGACTTATAAACAGATTTGGCCCTCTACCTCCTAAAACAAAACCTTTTTGGTAAGTTTTGGGTCATCACAAATCTCCCAACAAAACAAAAATGGAAGGTAATACTCAATGGATTTTTTTTTCTTCAGGCAAAATCCCAAAGTCTTTTAGACCTAAATGTTTTTCACAGATCCGAAATCACAACAGACTCCAGCAGAAAGAATTGTAGATGCATAAAGCAATAAAGTTCTCACAAACATGACTATGTAGTTGTGGTTCAGCATTTTAGGCAAGAGTTTATACTCCATCAGAGTAGGTACCATGATATTTTGTTCAGCAGAGGACACCAAGACACAGAGAACTCTGTTCTAGAGTATGAATTCTTATTCTAGACAATTTTCTTTCCATTCACCCACTCATCTAATCTTTTACTCATTCATATGCTTATCAGAGAGAACATTCTGCATGACTTTCCACTTTCAAAACTGCCAATCCAATCTTGTGACTTTGAATCATCTCTTTATTGGTTAAATGCCAATGGCTTATTGATGTACCTCATAAAAGGACCAAATTTCTTTCCTAAATATCAGACTTATGACTTACTTATGATGATAGTTTTAAAAGATTGATAAAGCAAAAAATAAAAAATAAAAAATAAAAAATATTGATAAAGCAATTTAAAATTAATTAAATAGAATTTAAACTAATTTTTGTTGTTCTGTGTGGCAGAGATAGGTTGACAGTGTTTAAATACATCCCGAACTATGAAAGGCATAAAGAGGCTAGAAGCTGAAGAAATCCAATCCAGCTGAAGAATTTCCAATTCTAGGTCTTTCATTCTTGCTTTCTACAAAATGAGAGTGTTATCATGATGAGGCATAATTTGGTATCATTTTATGTTCTATGAATTACTCATAGGAATGTGTTTCTAAAGGTATGACTCTTTATTTGGAATACTTATGTTGATTATTAGTGAACATTAGTAGCAAAAGATGCATTAATATGTTTTTCAAGTCTACTTTATTAATACTCACTATAAAAATCTAACAGAAAGCTTGAATTAATGTAATAACAAAAAATAAAATCAATGAAATTTTTAAAAAAGTCTCTGACAGCAACTTCAAACGTCAATGTGGAATAAATCAATTTATAGCAACTGCTATTTCAAAAGAGATAAAATGAATTATAAGAGTGCATACTGACTCTAAACCTCAGAACATTATTAATAAATATTGTCTCTATCCTAAGGTTTAAGGAGCTATGAAGCTAGTATAAAATATTATGTATTAAGTATTAATTTCATGTTCAACCATGATTCCTACAGGAGGAAAACTTATGAAATGGCTCCATTGTGCATTTCCCCTTACAACATTTGATCCCAAAGGCCCACTTTAACTAAATTCGACAGCAGGAAAGAAAATCCAAAGCTGAACATCACCACACAAGTTTTTGAAACAGGTGGCAGCTATTGACCCAAATAGTTCATATTAATAATCAAATGCTAGCTACCCTGTGTATCACTACCATGTGCTAATGAGGAGAGTCTTGCTTTCTCTCCAGGCAGGTAGCTCTACATGAAGCCTCTAATACTTCTAAAAACTGATGCATATTGGAAGAGAGAATATAGTGGCAACTCTCTGCTATCAGGAAATGATACGCATGTAGATCATAGGGAATGGGATTCACCGGGTCAAGAGTTGAGCTTTATTCATTTTTAAAGTACTTTACCTCTAAGCCACTTTATTAAGACTTTTTAGAGGAAAGTTAAAAATACTAAAAATATTAAAATGCTTCTATCAGTGGATATTTCCAGCTTTATAACTTTTTTTTTCCCTCCTCTTAAAGGAGGAAGATAAAACATTCTTTGTAGGTACCAAATCTTTAGTCCACTTTCTTTGGACAACTATGCCATTTTATTGAGAATAAAGATTAATCTTCTGCAGCCTTGACCAAAGAAAATGATATCTATTGTGAAAGCATGCAGTGGTGGCCAGTAACTTAACTGGCTATTACACAACTTCAGACACTGGTTGAATCAAATCCTGCTTTTATGTCCTTACACATGAAGCCCTCATATTTTGTACACACACCAAAAAAAAAAAAGTCACAACTGGTGAGACACAATTCTTTATGAATCATAGAGTGATAGATTGCTTTGCTATTCTCTTTGGCTATATTACTTTCTTAAGATAATTGCTTATGAAATGGAATATGTATAGGATCAAATAGCTGTAATTTGAATTTAGCTTTGTGTGTCTCTTCTTAATTCACCAATTACCTTGCTTTTCACTGTTTCCTTCCTCTTTCACTGCCTTATTGTTCAAATACAACAAAAATGGAACCTGAATCATTGCTAGTTATTCTATAAGTATTTTTGGCAATGCTTTTTAGCGGCCTATGTTTCTTTATGCAAATGTTTTTCTTGCAGAGAGCTACAATGTTTCAATTTTCTACTTATTTTTAATAAAACTGGACAAAATAGTTTTCCATAATAAAAATCACTCCCGGGATCCCTGGGTGGCTCAGTGGTTGGGCGTCTGCCTTCAGCCCAGGGCGTGGTCCTGGAGTCCTGGGATCGAGTCCCACATCGGGCTCCCTGCGTGGAGCCAGCTTCTCCCTCTGTATCTCTGCCTCTCTCTTTGTGTCTCTTATGAATAAATAAATAAAATGTTTAAAAAAAATAAAAATCACTCCCTGGATATTAACAACTGATTTTATTTCTATCTAAAGAATGCCATTAGCTGTGTTAACAAAAAATTTAATATTCTTATCTATAACACAGAAAAAGTACTACCTGACTGACCCACTAAATATCTCTGGTTATTGGAAAGATCAAATAAGGTCAAATAAGATGATGAATGCTTAATTTTTTTGAGGTGTAAGATATATTTATACTTATTTAAGCAATTCTATTCCTATTTTTTATATTTAGAAATTCTGTTCCTTCACCAATGCTTCTCAAAGAATAAATGTATTATTATCTTTTGGTAAGATTTTATTTTTATTATTTCTTAGTAGTGAAAATAATATCTCAAATAAAAGTATAAATTTAAACTCTGGAAAAATAATAAATAAATAAATTTGAACTCTGAGGTGAAGCCCATTGAGTTAAAGAAAAGGAATTGTAAAGGTAAATATCCATGGGAGCCAAGCTAAAAAAAAGGGGGAAAAAAGGACAATAAGTGTTGTGTGTATCTCTGCAGATATAAACAGACAATCAAGACAAATTTCACTTTTCTCTTAACCTGAATGGCTTAGAACACCAGAAATGTACTCTCTCAGAGTTCCGGGTGCTAGAACTCTGAAATCAAGGAGTTGGCAGGACTGTGGTCCGTCCCTCCAAAGCTTCTACAGGAGCCTCCCCCTGCCTCTTCCAGCTTCTGGCTGCCCTAGTGTTATTTACCTCACAAAAGCATCACTCCATTCTTTTCCTCCTCATTTAATAAATGGTTGTCTTCTTGCATGTCTCTGTTTTCACTTGGCACTCTTTTCTCTTATAAGGACACCAGTCATAATAGGTTTAAAAGTCTGCCCTACTCCAGTATGGCTTTATCTTAATTAAATACATCAACCACAACCCTACTTATAAATAAGATTGCATTCTGCAAGTATTAAGACTTTAACATACATTTTTGTGGGACACAATTCAACTCATAACAACCACTATGAGAAAAACAAAATTTGAAAAATTTGAGCAAGCAAAAATAAATACCAAGGAACATTAGTGAATTGTTAAAAAAAAAAAAAAATAGAGAATAGTGAGGAGGTAGTAAGTTGTTGAGGCTGTATGTGTCTTTTTTGGCTGGTTGTAAACATAGCTGCTATTCAGGTCTAAATAATCTTTAAATGGTGGAATAAAAGTGTAATATTAAATCCCTTAATTTTCAAATATTAGCAATAACTTCATTTTTTTTAGTTTTTTTAGTATGAAGTGAGGAAACACTGTGAGTTTTGTGCACATACTTATGAGCCATGACACAGCAGTCAATTCATCCATTTTATTTACGATCAGAATTTCTTTCATTAGGAAAGATAGGTTTTTGGAAATTTTAAAAATATAAAAAATATATTAGCAACTTAAGATATTATTCAGCTTAAATAACTAAATCATGGCATACTGAATAATTTATTATTTAATGAAGATAAATACATGTATATATATATTGAGGACACATCAGAAATGAAGATATTGGAAAGAAGTACTCACATGTTGCCTTCTACCTGTAAGCACATATAAATAACAAGTGATTTTACATAAAAGATCATGCCAACAGTAATCCATTTCACTTTTTATAAAACTTCAATTTAAATGAGTTACTTTCAGACAAAACAAAAAGTAACATAATACAAGCCCTATGTGTCTCCGTCTCAATTTTCCTAATCTCTCTGGACATCAGTTTCCTCGTCTGAAAGTTTCCTTCAAATATTCCATGTCTATGCTTTGAAAAATATACAACTAAATTCCCTTTACTTACTTAGGAGTATACAATATTTTTAAAAAATATATTTCCTTAACAGTCAATTTCATTGGAACATGCCATTGCTAGAATATATGTTGAGTTGTGATTAAATTGGGAAGTGTAATCACAAGTTAGCTACAGAGGTATTCTAATCCTCTGTTTAGTATGCAACTGAAATGAGGGACTGGCTGCGCACTGTCAGTAACAAAGATTTCATTGTTTTATTTCCACTGCAGCTTCCCTTGCTTTAGTGAGCACTTTAGAATCTATATTTTGAGTGCTTTTGTGAAACATTACTTTTCCCCTTCTGTTGTCAGATAGATCACATAATATACTATAATAATGGTCTATAATGCCTGTTGGCCTTTATTATAATAAAGTGTATTTATTTATGTATTTATTTATTTGTTTATTTATTTTTAGAAGGTAGGGAGGGGCAGAGGGAAATAGAGATTAGAGAGGAATCCTAAGCAAGCCCCACGTTTAGTGTGGAGCCTTACATGGGGCTTCGTCTCACAACCCTCAGATCATGACCTGAGCTGAGATCAAAATTGGAAGCTTAACCAACTCACCTACCTAGGTGCCCCGTCCTTGTTATTTAACTCATTTAATTTTAAATGTGCCAAAAAAGGTTAAGTTTGAGATCTATGTGTTTAAATAAAGGAGGAGCAGATGCCTCAGGCAACATAGTGAACTAAGTTGACATAAACTAGTTCCCATTTCATTTATAAAGAAGTGCTACAGAATAATACAGGCAACCAATAACAATAGTAAGCTAATACAGCCAATCTCAAAAGAAAGTAAGAGAAATCTCCAGGCAGCAAAACAAAGCAAGTGTTAAGAACACAATCTAAGGCCCCAAGAGTCTAGATATGTATTACACTAAGTTATAGTGGCTACAGACTATGGTTGGAGTGGAGATGCTAAGACACATAGAAGTGGCAGGGCTTTGAGCCAGTGTAAAATGGGTAGATGAAACAGATTTCTGAGTAAATCTGGGATCCTGTGAGAACAACCATACCCATAAAGAGATGATAAGAAAAACATTATTGTATTTTTAACTGCTTTACTGGATTTCTGTGTTGTGGTTTTCTGAACTTTTATAACTGCTAGGTACAAAAAGCACAAACTAAGAAAACAACACAACACCTCAGGTGGAACTAGTGAACTCCCTAGGGGCCTGGCAGGTATATACTTTGTAAGGAAGTGCTATGACCATCTGAAAGAAACTCTTATGCTTGCAAAAAATTAAACATAAATTAATAATAACAGCATATAAACTACATGAAAGAAAATAGTCCAACAAGACATATAGAATAATTAGCATAGCATAGACATTTGATAACAGAAAAATGTGAATTGTAGAATAAGAATATTTAATACCAAACAGATAAATGAAATTTAAAAAGTCCTGAGAGATAATTTTTTTAGAGATTTTATTTATTTACTTGAGAGAGAGAGAGAGAGAGACAGAAAGATCATGAGCTGGGAGAGAGGAAAGGGAGAATTAGACTTCACACTGAGCCAGGAGCCCCACATGGGCTGGATCCCAGACCCAAGGATCATGACCTGAGCTGAAGTCAGATACTTAACCCACTGAGCCACCCAAGTGCCCCAAGAGTTATTATTTAAAATCTTCTAGACTTGAAGATGTAGACATTGATGCTAAGTTTTAAGCTATGGATTAAACAGTACCTTGCAGAACAAGAGCACATTAGTAAACTGGAATAGAGTAGAAATTACAAAGGTGCAGCCTTGAAGAGTAAAGAGGGTAGGTAATAGAAAGACATGAATGATAAAAATGAAGTAGTGCAAAGAGAAAAAAGAAAATGAGGGAGAGATAATATTTTCAGATAATGGTAGATACATTCCAGAATTATAAAAAAAGAAGATATATGAATCCTAAGTTTGATGATGCATACTTAATCCTGAACAGGATAGGTAAAAATAATCTTAAACCTAAATCCATTGTAGTAAAATTGCAGGAAACTTTTTTTAAGTAAACAGAGAATAAAAGTCAATTACTTGAAACAAAATAAGATTTAAACTAACAGTAGATTTCTTAATCAATAAAATTAAGGCCAAAATATAGTATATCTCCAGAATCCCCAAAGACTCACTTTATAAATGAATATTTTTTAAAGTTAAAATTGAATTCAAAAGAACATTCTTGTTTTATTTAAATTTTAAAACTGTGACTTAGGGATCCCTGGGTGGCGCAGCGGTTTGGCGCCTGCCTTTGGCCCAGGGCGCGATCCTGGAGACCCAGGATCGAATCCCATGTCGGGCTCCCGGTGCATGGAGCCTGCTTCTCCCTCTGCCTGTGTCTCGGCCTCTCTCTCTCTCTCTCTCTCTGTGATTATCATAAATAAATAAATTAATTTAAAAAAATAAAAAATAAAACTGTGACTTAGAACATTTAGAAAATGCTATGAATAATGAAATGGTATTGAATTAGGCAGACCAAGATCCAGGATGCTGTTTTAGCAAGTACGAGCATCATCTGTAAGTTTTCATAAAAATGTCCATCATTAGGTTCCCCTTCTTATAATGTGAAATAATTTAGTTATATTTCATTCAACTAAATGAATAATAGAATTCACTTATTAAAATAGCAACTTTAGGACTTTTAACTAGATTGCAAGGTTAAACTGTGACTTCTTTCAAATAGTGTGTTTTATAAGACAATAAAATTTAAAGGAATAACTCAGGTGTTCTTTTTTTTCAAAATCAGTTTTAAAGTTAAAGGCAAATAAAAAAAACTTTAAAAAATAAAAATTAGGTCATAGACATGCTATGCAAAGAGATGTTGTATTAGAAGTTCTGATAACCGGAGGGCTCCTGGGTGGCTCAGTAGGTTGTGTCTCCCTTCAGCTCAGGTCATGATCCTGGGGTCCTGGGATCTAGCCCTGTATAGAGCTCTATTCCACGTGTGGAGTGTGCTTCTCTCTTTAACCACCCCCCTGCCTGGGCTTACTCTCTCTCTCTCGCGCTCTCTCTCTCTCAAATAAATAAATAAAATCTTTTCAAAAAGAGTTCTGGTAATGGATCAAAAATCAGAGCTATTGTCATATATAAAATGTCATACTCTCATTCATTTGGTCATTTATGTCTCATCAGTCCCTTAAAATAGGTACTATTAAAATCTCCCTTTGATAGATATGAGCTAGAGGTCAATACAAAATCCTATTACATTTATATAACTAAAATAATTACTCTAAACAGTGCTTTTTAATGGGGGCAATTTTGTCCACAAGGGTACATTTGGTAACATCTGGGGACATTTTTGATTTTCATAACTTGGGAGCCGGGATATCCACTTCATCTAATGGGTTGGGATCAGGGATGCTACTAAACATCCTGCAATGCACAGGAAGGCTCCCCATAAAAAGTCATTATTATATAATATTAATAGTGCCATGGTCAAGAAATCCTGTTCAGTAATACTTAGATCACGTGCTGATGAAATTGAAGAGTAAAAAAATATACCCTGTTTACTATAAAAGAAAAGCAAAACTATGAACTTCCTTTTTCTACAGTATTCTCTGTGGTTTGAAACTGACTGGCATTTCATAGATACTTGGTAGTTTTCAAGTAACATGAGCATTGTCTCTCTGCAGGCAGTCTCCATAGTATGATTTCTGTAGCCGCCGGCAGTTGTCCCCTGACATCAGTTTGGTTCAAGAGACAGTCTTGACAACCTAGCAGACACACAACAGGCCCACAGACTTCCACTTTGCCCATGCTAGTTTCAGAATTCAACGTGCATTATATTAAGACAAAAGAAATAAAATATATTGACACACTTCCCTTTAAGTATTAATGCCTTATGTTTCCAATGTCAGCAATCCCCAGTAATGTAGCTTGCTCCAGTGCTGATCAAGCAGTTATTTTGTTTTCTATAAATTCCTTTTGGGGTTTAGCTCATTTATTTTTAATTCATAATACTTTCTAGGATTTTATCACATTGATTACTGTATTTCAGATACCAGTTATCATGGTCTATATCTCTAAAAGGAAGTATATTGAAACTAAAAATGAAATTTCCCACAGTGGTGATTTATTCCAGTTTGATTACTTTTAAATTCTACAAGCATCTGTTATAATGCCATTTTAGTTCAGGAATTTCCTATGTATTTTTTTAGATGATAAAACTTGCATTTTAAGTGAAAGGATTTGTAATTAAATCAAACATACACAGAAACTATGTTATTTAAAATATATTATAATTTATTTTAGCTAGTATTATACAGGAAGTACCTATTGGTTAAAATATTACTTTCTCTTTAAAAGTTATATGAAATATTATGTTACCCTCAATTTCATTTTTCATGTTTTCTATAAGAAATTATTGAAAACAATATGAATTGACCTTATTAATTTTTCATGAATTGGGCTTATGAATCTCAAGATCTGTTTTTCTAATCTGAACTGTGCTATATATGAGTCTTTGATCAGTCAGTACATGAATAAGGAACACTATTTTTCAGAATTAAGAGGAAATGAAGCCTAAGGAGATACATTGCAGAATAATAAGTACTAAATAAAATATAAAAGTCTTAAATTTTAGATCTCATTGTATAGGTTCTATGTGTTTTTAGACCAGTTAATTTGTATCCCTGTTAAATTTTTCAAGCACAGAGTAGCATTTTACATAATGCATTCATCCTAAACAATATGTATTATTTGATAAACTAGAATAAATATGGCAAATTTCATGCATAAAAGTGCTATTTACATATATGTTCAGTGTACAGAAATATCAAAATTTTATAATACATTTATCTCTAGGGTACTCAATGAAGCTTTAAATAATGCTATATGGAAGTACCTTATTTACCTAAGGGTCAGAGTACATTTCAAAATACCTAATAATTGTAATACAATATAAATGTCTCCCATAAAGTTTCTGTTATCTTGATAATCATACAAGAATACATTTAATGTTATGTGAAAAATTATTACTCTCTACATTGTTTGCCTCCCTCATTTTAGACAGTGTGTCATTTGAATTTTTCCTTAAGATGTCATTTCAGTTGTCATCATCTTTTAGTCATGTCTTCATCTTTCCATGCAAAACTGAAGGCGTGGATTTCATGCTCTACACTTGAACACATGTCTCATGTGGAGGAATGTTATCTGAATCTCAGGCTGTAACACTCTTCACAAGGAGTCTTCACCTTCAGTGAAAAGTGTTTCATTTTTACCTGTTGGCAGCCTGATGACACAAAGTATGTGCTCATAGTGCTGCAATCCCTTGCCTACGAATTGTCACCAGGCTCAGGAAATTGTTAGTAGAAATGTCCATTCGGAAAGTGTAAATAGATAAGTATGCAAAACGGATGGAGTAAATAGTATATTGATTTCTGTACGTGACATCCTCAGATTAAAAAAAAAAAGTATTCGCTTTATTCCTTTCCTTTATAAAGAAATCTCCTGTCTTCAGACTGAGCTCTTGAAAAGGGCCTTCAAAACTAATCACCAAGACCCATTTTTATGATGTGAACATCCAGAGGGAGTCCAGATTCAAGATAGAGGTAAAGATACAAAGACAGATACAGAGACAAAAAGCTCTTGGATGGGATGAGAATTTCATGATTTTTAAGACTAATTCTGAAAAGAAGACATGAATTGACTCGCTTATGCTGACACTTTGGGAAGCCCAACAAGTCAAAACAGACTCCAAGGATAAGTATTTAGTCATTATTCTCTCATTGTGATATTTTTCCTCTGCATGAGGTTCTCCAAGTCCATGGATTGGTCCTGCCCACTCTATGCTTCCA
Organism: Vulpes vulpes; assembly: GCF_048418805.1. Lineage (NCBI taxonomy): Eukaryota > Metazoa > Chordata > Mammalia > Carnivora > Canidae > Vulpes > Vulpes vulpes. Next base: position 36,953,868 of record NC_132794.1, read on the forward strand.
ACAATTTGGACAAGGCAATGTTCCCTTTTCCTTTCAGTTCTCTTAGCCTTTCTAATCCAGATTCCCCTTAGCACCCACAATTTTGAAAATTCCATACTTGTCTTCCTCACTTGTCACTCACTCCAAAATCTGATTCTCTTTCTACCTCTGACATAAACAGAAATATAAATTTAGTCTTGATCCCCATTTCCTGACACAGAGTTTCCAATACCCTTGGAATTTTCTGAGTCGTGGGGCAAAAGGACTATCTTTTGTTCTTCCTAATTGGCCCTTTTCAGACATATGTGAGATGAGACTTGGTGGATGGGAATTGGTTGCCAGAAGAATCAACCACGTATTCAGAAGGTTGGAGCCTTTAACCTCATATATGACCTCTAGGGCGGGGAGTTGCACTGAGCATTGTGTTAATTATCAATGACTAATGACTTAATCAATCATAATCTCCATATGGAACTTCTATAAGGAAACCTAAATGAAAAGATTTGGAGACCTTCTAGGTTCTGAACACATTAAGATCCTGAAAGAGCAGAGCCCCTGGAGACGTCATGGAAGGTCCACACTAACAATCTTGCCATCTGTGTGCTTTTCCCTTTGAGTGTTATTGAGTTGTAACCTTTATAGTAAACTGGTAATAGTAAATAAAGCAAGTTAGTGAATTCTGTGAGCCCTTCTACCAAATTACCCAAAACAGGAGATAGTCTTGTAGGACTGGGCCCTTAACCTGTGGAAACTGTGCTAACTCTGGGTAGATAGTTTCAGAACTGAATTGTAGGACATGAGTTGGTATTTGAAATGTTGGAGAGTTGGTTGGTATGGGGAAAAAATGCACACATTTGATATTAAAAATGTGAGTAGAGAGTAGAGAAAAAATAGTTTTCCTTTTAGTTGGTATTTCTCTTTACTCTGAAACCCATCTCAAACTCATTCCTCTGAAAGTATCTCATCAAGATTAACAACAACTTCACTTTAATTAAATTCAAAGAAATCTCTAAGACTTTACTTAGACAAAACTTATTTGACAGCATTTAATTTTAATTATATATACATATGAATTTTATATGTATAAATATATTTATATATATTCATATATATATATATATATAAATTGTTTTATTAAAATACTCTGTCACTTTAACTTTTTTTGTCCAGGTGTTTTCTCAGTATTCCTCCCACTTATTTGAACATGGTCTATGGTCTCATAAGCAGGTTCCACTTTCTTCTGTTCTCATTTATTACCCATGTACCACACAGCCTATGATAATTCTGCTGACATAGACCATGGGATACTCTAAAGACATGTCAGGAACTAAACTAGATCCTTCTATCTTTCCCCCATATCTCTGTGGGAACGGCCTCTCTCTAGATCCCATGTTCACCATGGGACTATCCAATTACAGAATCACATCAATTCTACCTCCTATATATTTCTAGAATCATCCTTTGATGATTAGATACGCATCCTAACTGCGTATTTCTAGAAAACATCTCTCTCTCTCTTTCACACTCATATTACTAAAACAACAGTATCAAAACTTGTTTCTCTTGCTTCACTATTTCCCTCACTGAAAAGTCACCATGGTCTTTCTGAAGTACATGCTTACTTAAGCCTTGCTTCAATCCTACCCATAACAGCTTGTATTTGACAATATGAGGATATGATAGTTGAAAGAATGATGTTGCTGAAAGCATGATAGGAATCACTAGAAGTGAAATCCCTAACCCAGTACCCAGCATGCAGAACACGATCGATAATACAGGCTGTGTTGCTGCTAATAAAGACAGTATGTCTATATTTCTATCTTCCATTAGCCTACAGTACTGAGAGGGCAGGGACTTTGGACTATTGTTCACTTGCTGTGCCTATCACAGTGCTTGCACAAAGTTAATACTCAAGAAGTATTTGCTCAATAAATGGATAACAAAAACAACAGAAACTTATATAAGACCTCACTGCCTTCAAAAAGTTTTAATATTCTGTCTCTATGAGAAAGATATATTTGGGATGTCTGGGTGGCTCAGGGGTAGAGCCTCTGCCTTTGGCTCAGGGCATGATCCCAGAGTCCTGGGATCGAGTCCCACATTGGGCCCTGCTTCTGCTGGGAGCCTGCTTCTCTTCTGCCTGTGTCTCTGTCTCTCTCTCTGTGTTAAAAGAAGGAGAAGAAAGAAGAAGAAGAAGAAGAAGAAGAAGAAGAAGAAGAAGAAGAAGAAGAAGAAGAAGAAGAGAAAGATATACTTATTACTGTTCCTAATGGTATATGAGCTTGAGACAATATATTGAAATCATTTGGGCAGTCACAGAACCCTTAGGTAACAGAACTGAGTGTCAAAAACAAGTCTGTTGTATTCAAGCCCAAAGCTCTTACACTGCTCCCACATTTCTCAATGGCTATATCAATCAAATACAGTCATATTGAATTTTAATCTGGACTCTGTGCAGTTTGAGGAAAGCACCCAAAATAAATCATAGATATTTGATCCATACTTTTTCAGACATGTTAGTGAATCAAATATGAGCAAAACTGCATTTTCTCATTTATATTTATATTTATATTTCCTATATTTCCTATAAATGTGACAAGTTGTTCACATAATCTGTCCTTAGGTTATTTTAACTATGATCCCCAAAATATATCACCTGGGCATCTTCTCTTAAATGAGCACGATTCTATGTGGAAACAGAAATAGGAACTTTGTATTCTCTTTAAAAATTATTTTATATTCCTCTTTTAGCTTCCTTCTGATTTACACTTTCCGATCTCTTGTAGTTAAAAACAATTTGTGAAAATTTCACCCCTATTTCCACTGTCCCAGCTTCCACAGAAATTGGAGCATCAAGTCCAGCCTTTGAAGTTAGCAACAGTGTCATAGTTTTATTTTCCATTAATTAACTGCGTGCTCAGTTTATCTCAACATGCTCTTTCCTGCCAGCTCTGCAAGACCTTGCCCTCAGCTACTGGTTCTGCACAGAACCAGAGTGTACATAAAATTAAAAATCAAAGCAAGAAGGTTCTAAATTTGCTTGCTTTTTCTTACCTGGAAAAGAGCCTAGCAACATAGGAATTTGGAATGGTGGTGACGGTGCAAGGTATAAAGCAGACAGATGTAGTTTTGCATTTTGGTCACTTCCTAGCTTTCACGTGGAGGAAGTCTTGAGACCTCTCAGATCTTCAGGATTCTCTTCTATAGAGACAAATAATGACCCTTCCATAGAACCGCCTTCAATTTTCAGAATTAAATGAATTGATAAGCTTGAGAATTTAATTTAACAATTAAATGAATTGATAACCATAGCTCTGAGCAAGTGGTACATATCCAAGAGTATGTGTCATATTATAGAAGGTCTTTCATACTTCCCTCTTCCTTCTTCTCTTTCTCCTTCCTTTCTCCTCTTTTCCTCCCTTCCCCCTTCCTTTCCTCCCTTTCTCCAGTGACCTCTTGTGTAAAATTTTGTCTTCTTTCTACTCTCCCTTTTGTGGTTTTTGAATAGCAATGAATTATTTTTCCAAGCCATGAAGAAGTTAATAGTGAACATCTACCTTGAATAGGTTATCTCTTAATTTTCTATTAGATGCCTGACTTTAAAAATCAATTTCTGCCATTCCTTTCAAATTCCTCTGTTTAGCAAATATTTATTGAGTGTTGCTATGCCCCAGTGATGGTGCCAGGCATTGAGACTCAGAGAAGAGACACAGGGCTTGCATCTTGCTTTCAGAAGCAAGCAAATGAATTAGAATTTGAATCTAGACTTAAACATGTGAGAAAGTGATTTATGGAAATGTAGACTCCATATTGAAATATGATAAAATATTTATTATTGAATTAACTAAAGTTTAACTAGGACTAATACAATATATCCTCTCTTAACTTTCTCTGACTACCTCCAATCTCTCATCCTTCTCCTCAAACTGTGTTTCAAGGCAAATTTCTCAGAGATTGAGACAGTTTCAATATCTGAGCAAGCAATCTTAATCTCAAGTGTTTTGTGTATATTTAAGTGATCCTAAAGCCTCCACTGTTTCACTGATGTGTAATTATCTGAGAAATTGAAAAGAAATGTAAAGAAAAGAAAATGGAAATTCTATTTCTGTTTTTACTTAGAATGGTCAGAACACAGCAGGTATCCAAGGAAATGCTGAGTGGCCAACCTGAACAGTCTTTCATAGAAAATGTGGCCTTAGTATATTAGTACTTCTTTTAAGAAATATGATGGAATATCTTTGGTAAATATCCTAAGTTTATTAGCATTAAGCCAATGAGAAACTAAACCTATTTTGAAAGTCGAGTCAGTAAATGTGAATATATTTTGAATGTTTATAGCTTTTATAATATCAATAATCAAATATAAAATAGTTGAAATCAATTTTTGATTCTGCACAGTGAATTTAAGTCTGGCTAATTTGACAAAGATACCAGTCGTAAAAGCTTAATGAAGTGGTTAGTACCCACCACCACCTTGCCCACCACCACCCCAAAAAAGGGGCCTATAGTTAACCTATGTCTATAGGCTCACATTCCTAGGAGATTTAAACATTAAAAGTGTTGTGATTTTACCATGGTTTAAATACAAGTACCTAGTGGGTTAGTAGTAGTGGTAATTAAAACCATTTTATCGCTTTTGATAGTATAAACACAATTACCAATTAAGTGAGGAGAAATAAGGAATAATGAGTAATTATAAAGTGCCAAAAATATTAGATTTTTCTGTGTTTGGAACAAGATATTAGGGATGACATCTAAATGTTTGTTATTTCATACTTCTGTTTGTAATTTTAGGCCACAGACATTTAATGTTTCCTTTGGTCTTTTCACCTAAAGTCAAACCAGTTGCTATGGGTAAGAAGAATTTCTTTTTCATGGTTTAGAATTCTACACTTAGAACAATTCTAAAATCTCATGCTCTTAAAATGTCTGACTTAAAGAAGGAATCGCCTGTGTATGTATGTATGTATGAGTGTTTATGTCTCTCTCTCTCTCTCTCTCTCTCTGTGTATATATATATATATATATATATATATACACATATATATTTATTTAGTATATATGTATTTAGTATGTGTGTGTATACTAAAAAGTCATCTTGTAATCTAAATTTAAAACCAATGAAAATAGGTATTTTTTATAATTATAACTATTCTATTGATGGTATATCACAAATTCTAATTTTATTTATAGATTTTGTTCAGCTTCTTCTGCAATTCATATATCATCTCACAATTATAATTAAAATTGTATTCTAAAGTAGGTAAAAACATTCCAAGAGCAGCCATTTGCAAGTGATCTCTTGGCTAATGCAGCCATTCTCACAGATCCTTCTTCCTTCTCAAACTCTATTTTAACAGATAAACTTTAGACATGATGCTAAGTTACCTAGAAGTGTTTTTTAAGCTGCCAGATGAATCTCTGATTATTGGTTTTAGTCAGAAGACTTCTTTCAACATTCTTGAAGAGGGAGATTTGCCCTCTAGTTGTCATTCTAGCCAATTACCGCAAATGACTTAGTGCCTTTCTGTGGTTCCCTGGTAACAAGTAACTGGGTCCTTATAACATCTTCTGTCTCTGAAATCCTCAGCATTTTTCATGAATACATACCTAAAAGACTGTATATCTTCCAGGTTAAAACTGTAAACAAAATAGAACAAAGCAAACCAACTACTTAAAAACCCTAAGGACTTTTAAACAACAAAAAGGCCTTTGTGAGGTGCCCAGGTGGCTCAGTCTGTTTAGTGTCTGCCTTCAGCTCAGGTCATGATCCCAGGGTCCTGCGATGGAGCCCCACATCACGCTCCCTGCTCACTGGGGAGCCTGCTTCTCCCTCTCCCTCTGTGCTCTCTCACCTAGGCTTGTGCTTGCTCTCTCTTACTCTCTTGCTTACTCACTCTCAAATAAGTAAATAATAAAATATTTTTTTAAAAACGCCTTTGTGATATATGTGTGTATATATATAATATTATATACATATGCATTTATAGGAAATGGTTTAGGAAAAAAGGCCACTATCACTTTAACTTAATGTAAATAAGGACATCTTTGTTTAAGATGAAATTAAAATTAAAACTTGAACATGATCTACCAAGCTGCCTCATCATTGCTGGGCTTTTCTGATACTAATTGGAATGATCTGAAGTCCACAGAACAGCCAATGACAACTTTTGGGTAATTTCCACATTTCCAATTTTCACTGAATACCACAGGATGACCAAATTATGATAGACTTTTCTCCAAATCAATCAATCTTAGCAGAGAGGTTTCCTCAAGTGTCACAAATTCTGAAATAGAAAGGATTAAATTTTGGAAATTGCAAGCTCAAAGCAGCAAATGGAATTTGATCCTTGAACATCTGAATCAAGTGATTAAAATGTTTAGTACATAAACTGCCTTTGAAAATATTAAGTTTACACAAAGCCTCTTTAGGAGGTTTGTATAGATAAATATAAACTGATTTGCCATTATTTCTGTAGTGGTACAAAAATATTCATGTTATATTACACTATAATTTTATATAGCTCTAACATGATTTTATGGGTTGAATTATATCCTCCACACAAGTAAAGATAGGTTGTACTACTAAACCCCATTACTTCCAACTGTGACCATATTTGAGATAGAGCCTTTACAGAAGTAATTAAATTAAAATGCAATCAACAGAGTAGGCTCTAATCCAATATGACTTGTGATTTTAGAAAGGAAAATGTGGACCCAGACACATACACGTACAGAAGGAAGACTATGTAAAGAGACATAGGGAGAAAGTAGTCCTCTACAAACTAAAGGGAGAGACACAGTCCATAGAAGGAACCAGCCCTGTGGACACTTTGAACTCAGATTTCTAGCCTCCAGAACTGTGTGATAATAAACTTCTATTATTTAAATCACCCAGTTTGTGGTATTTTCTTGTGGCACTTATCTTTCTAAAATTTTCAAATTATGTATAGATAAATATAGGCATACATATATGTATACACATATATCATATGTATATATTTTATGACTAACAAATATATTTAATGCAAATATATTAAATATTTTTATATATTTGCATAGGTTACAAGTAGTCATTCTTCATTAGAATTTCATATTTTTCTTAAAATACATTTTGTGACAACGAATGAAAACATTCTCTCTCAGATTGATCTTTTTGAACAAAATATGATAAGATATATTTGAGAATTAGAGTTTTAGTTTTCCTGCTCGTAATATTTACCAGCTCTTCTTAATCTTGAAAAATACAAAAATCAATTTTTTGGCTGCTGTTTAGGAGATAACCCAATTCTCACAGTTCTGATTAAATTCATCTTGAGGATAATATAGTTATTTTAACATATGGTAGAAATAAAGTCACTCCTAGTGCAGTTCTATTTCAGGTTCACATAAAAGAAACCCTACATTTTCAAAGAATTACTGGAAATTTTTATGATGCCTGGAATCACAAGGATCTCCTTATCACCTAGAAATATTTGGGCCATTAACCAGCAGTGTGAACTTGGCTGCTTCACCTAACCTCTCAGTCTATTTTTTTCTGTTATACAATAGAAGTGTTAAACTGGATGAATTGCTCCTTCTTTTCTGAGTTTTCATAGCACTTATCCTCTCTTCCAATAATTTCTCATATTTCCGTATATTACTTTTTTTTTAACCTTGTTTAAACTTTTGTGTTTTTACTTTTACAGGTTTTAAAAGTCCTTGGAGGGCCAATGCATATTAAATTTGTATGGCACTATTTTAGCACCACTGGTGTGCACATATTTTTTTTTTTTGTTTATTCATTTCCACCTTGCTCAATGCATTTTTCTAATATGAACACATGACTTAATTGAAATGGAAAATATAAAATATACCCGGATTTTCCCAGAGAGGCTATACCTTTATAAATACATGTAAAAAAACCCTTTGAAATTTTATAACTATAAATTCACATAAAATTATAATGCTATAGGGTAAGAAACGTTTTTGTTTCCTGCCACAAATAATATCAAATTAATTTCAAATTTTTTCACCAGCAAAAGTCAGTTTACATTAGACAGTGTGATTGGATAAAATGATGAGAATGGCTATGTTGAAATTAAAAAAAAAAAACAAAAATTGAATGCATAGGAATAATTTATTTATAGGATGCTAAAGCAGCTTTAATAGGTTGTAGGAAAAGAGTTCAAAGGTAAGTAAGGTAATTTTCAGTGTGGACCCAAAGTGTGGGTATGTTTAATACGATTTCAAAATTATTTTTTAAAATATAATATTTTTGACCTAAAACTTTAAAGAAGCTTAAAAATTATATATCCCAGTATGTTTTTCTTTCTTTCTTTTTTTTTTTTTTTGATATGTTTTTCTTTTTAAGAAAAGTTAAAACCTCAAGATTCAAAATAAAAGCCTTATGACAAACTTAAGACTTCAAAACGTGTGTTTCTGTTCTGGCCTTAGTAATACAAAAATTACATTTTATTATTAAGGCTGTTTTAAAATGAAATAAATCATTTTAGTCACATTTAGTATCTCAACAAATTCTTGATGCAGTAGTCAATACATATAGTATCAGGAGATAGAATGTCTTTTAAAATTACCCAACTACTAGTTACAGCTCTTATTTAATATAAAAAATTCTTACATCCATCCCTGGTCTCTTAATTCAATATTAAATAATCCATATTTTTAGCATGCACTCCAGGTGACTCTTTTGAGCAATTAAGTTTAAGAACCACTAATCTGGAGGAAATAACAACGAGATCTTTAAATTATTCAAAATTATCAAAAATTTCCAAAAGTACTGCATTTCTTGGCACTATATATATATATATGATATATAATATATATATCATATATAAAAGATTTTACTTATTTTTTCATGAGAGACATACAGAGAGAGTCAGAGACACAGGCAGAGGGAGAAGTAGGCTCCATGCAGAGATCCTGACACAGGATCCCATGCCAGGACTCCAGGATCACGCCCTGAGCCAAAGGCAAGGCCCTCAATCTCTGAAACACCCAGGCATCCCCAAAATATGTATTTTAATATAAATCAGTTGGGACCAAGCAATGTAGAAGATAAGAATAATTTCTTGTGAAAATTGAGGATGCTACCTAAGATGTTTCTGAGTAAAAGACCATCCAACCTAGTTTAGAGGAGCAAGAAGAACATAAGTATCCTGGGGAGAAAATGAGGTTTCCAATGAACAGATACATATATGAGTAATTATTCTGAGAAGCCAAGTACTATTCTATAAAGAATGGTCTCAGTAATTTTAGTTTAGAAAATATTTAAAGGAATTATGACCCAAAATTCCACTTCGTTTAATTTTTTTTTAAATTTTTTTTATTTATTTACTTATGATAGTCACAGAGAGAGAGAGAGAGGCAGAGACACAGGCAGAGGGAGAAGCAGGCTCCATGCACCGGGAGCCCGATGTGGGATTTGATCCTGGGTCTCCAGGCGCCAAACCGCTGCGCCACCCAGGGATCCCCCACTTAGTTTAAATATAATCTTTCAATGCAACTTTAGTGTACTTAATTTTTCATTGTGTGCCTACCTGTTCTACCCTCCAAGAAAAATTGATAAATGATTGAAAACGAATCAGATAACCTGTTGAGTTTCTTTGAAATATTTACAACCATACAAATCACTGATTTTTTTCTGGGAATACTGTCACTAAGGAGCTGTCCTATGATCCCAGCCATTATTATTATTATTATTACTTAATAGTACTACAGAATAGTTTACACATAAATAATTCCTTTAGCAGTGGAGAAGAACCAGGAATGATCAATCAATATCTTTGCAAGTTTCTTAAAAAGATAAATATACACATACTATATGACACAGACATAGCTAACAATTATTAAGATATAAATTGAAAATTTCAGTGGCCAGAATTCTATATGAGGCTCATATTGCTATATATATATATATATATATATATATATATATATATATATATAGCTGGTTCCTGTCTGTTGAGACAAAGCCTGAGGAAGGGTCAAAGTTTCAAATAATCCTGGCTTTCTCAAAAAAGTAATTGCAGATATAAAACTGGTCAATAGTGGGATAGGAAAAAAAAATAGTGGGATAGGAATGTCAGCTTACTTTATAGTGCTGGATCCCGAGAAATGCAGACTCTCAAATTTCCAGATAAGGGTGTAATACGTATTTTGTGTTGTCTAATGAGTTTAGGTCTGTAATATAGGGAAAATTAAATATCTCACCTTAAAAGTGTGATACATTAAAGGGATATATTAGAACAAGGGCCAGTGAAATAATCTACAGAAAGACCTGGTTCAGTGGAATTTTTCAAAAATTTTGGTGGCAGAGATTCTTCCCTGAGTTTGCAGGCTTGACCTTTGAAATAATGGGATATGGAGAATGAATTTCCATTCATTTGGAATGTAACGAGTATCTATAAATGCGGGAAAATTTGGCTTAATTATATTATTTACAATTATTAATATAAAAAACTAAGTGAAACATATGTTGCTATAGCATGTAAACTCTACTTCCTAAAATGCATGTAAGACATTTATGAATTTGACTCGTTGATTGAGCATAATAGATTATATTCACTGTCGCATCAAACACTTTAACCTTTTTAATACTTTCTAAAGTTAACTTTGTTTTATATGTCAAAAAACTGTTTACATATTGTATTTTTGTTGTTTTTTTAGCACTTTCTCTCTTCTCATAGACACATATGTACATTATATTACCCCCTTGATTATTAACATAATGCCCCTGTGAGACTTAATTTTTGCATTACATACTGAATTGAATCTTGCAGTAGAAGGTTCAGTTTGTGTTTAATGTATTAATTATAAAAGAATGATTGGATGATTGTATGAATGAATTTGATTGAATGGAATGATTGTCATCTACCACAATAGTGATATACATAAAAATGATTATCTTTATTTATCAAAATACCTACATCGTTTCTCCATTATTTGTAATATGAGTCACGCAATAGTAATGTTTCCACGTACACATTTGAAAAGGTAGATAAAGGGTACATGGTTTGATTACAGACTAAATTTTACATCTATATTATATCTATACTGGTTAGGAATAACTTTTTAGTATTAAAATTCACTTCTGTGCATGCAAATTGGGTAATTGTGTATCTAATTGACCACTTAGTTTGTAGTTGAATAATTATTTTTGTCAACTGACCATTTGCACATTAGTTGAAGACCAGGTGAAAATGTTAATTAGGTTAATGATTTTAAATAATTTTTGTTATTGAAGAAACATGTTTTTCTGCTCTTGCTGCAGTTTTGAAATTGCTACTGAAAATGTTTTTCACATGCCCTTCCAACATTGAAGACCCAGATTACAAGCTAAAATTCAAGCAATTGATTGGGTCAGTATATCTCATTAAGGGAAACATTTTATAAAGTCTCATCATTAATACATTAAAGAAAATAATGTCTTAAGGTAAATTGAGAAGAGCTAGTAATGTGAGACAAACACTGGTTATCTCAGTGGCATATTAGGGATTTCATGTACTTGAGGGACACATCCTATTTGCTCTCCTATCCAGAAAATCGTAATCTTAAAAAATATCTTGATAGAAAGGTGTTACTTTTTTCCTTTAAATATGAAAAAACTAAATTTTATATTAACTATAATGGAAATAATGCAAAACATTTTCATTTGAAACAAAAATAATTTGATGGCCTAGTTTTTTTTTTTTCTTTCTTTAAGCATTTCTCCTAGGATAGCAGAAAACCTTTGATGTAGGCTTGCTTAGTCAAGAACTTGTAATCAAATCTCTCCTGGAGCAAATACTGGATGATTTTCCATCATTTTTTTTCAAATTATCAAAACTGCCTCAGGTAGTTGGGTCATTAAATAGCAATAGGTATCAACAAAAAGCAGCCTCACATCATTAGTGCTAATGATGTCTCAGGTTTACATCTAAAAAATGACATATGGACATCAGAATAATTTAGGGTTGATTTCAGTGGGAGATATTTACTGCTGAATAGTTTGTAACATAGCAATTGCCAGCTCAGGGGAAAGACACAACAGGAAAGATTTTGACAGAAATATTTGTATCATAGAAAATAGTGCATTTTTACTGGTCAACTTAATTTTATGATAATGATAATTCAAAGTTCACCTATAACAAGTAACATACACATGTTTTCATTTATCTTCTACTTGACCTTACACATTTATTTAACTCAAAGGAACACATTTTTCCTTCTGTTTTCAAATTTTAATATATAGTAATATCTTAAAAAGGGCCTTGATATTAAATCATCTACCTAAATATATGAACTTTTAATATTTTATTTTCTTCAGTTGTAAGTACTTCCTTAGTTTCCCCTTGAATACTGAGGTTAAATAAAAATAAAGCATAAAGAAGCCATTAGAAGATACCGATCCCCCAATCACTAATGTGGTTTGGATATTGAGAGTGAAAAAATAATATGAGGGGAATCCCAGAAATAGATTATCACTGTAATTTGGTGATTTGTATTTTCAAAAATTAATAAAAATAAAACTATTAAACTAACTAAATTAGTAGGAAAATAGGCTAGCTCAAAATGAAAAACAACAACAACAGAAAACTGGATGTATTTATGGGATTAATTCTATGTTGTGAAATTGTAGCAAAAAAAAAGAAAAAAGAAAAAAATGAGAATAAATAAAATATGGTGAAAAAATGTTCAGTCTTTTTGAGACTATATGGTTCCTTAAAACCATAAATAATTTAACAATTTCTAATCTATTTTTGACACATTCACTTTCAACTGACATCTCAACTCACCCAGTCTGGCTTCCATTCTCCACCAACATTAAAACAAAACAAAACAAAACAAAACAAACAAAAAACATCAGATGACATAGTTACTTTCTAATTTACAAGGTCAATGATCTCTTATTTGAATATCCCAGTCACATTTGGCACATTTGTCCACTAAACACTGCTTTGGCTTTAGCACCACTTCTTCTTTGATGATAATCAGACATTTCTATACTCTCCTTGTGGAATCATCTTTTTCTTTGAATATTAAATGATATATATCAAGTGTATATATTCTGCCTTTTTATTTTGTCTTCATGATCTGCTTCCTTTTCTGTGAGGGGTTTGTCCATTCATATGATTTCCATGACATAGATTTTCTGGCAAGATCTGACTTTTGAGTAGTTTAACTAGTTTACCCGACTACTACATGTCTTTGGATGTCTATGAGCATCTCAGAGTCTATATGTTCAAATGAATTATTTTTTTTGTTTCCCTCAGCAGTGTACATTAAAACAAGACAACACAATAATAAAACCATACAAACTGTCCTCTCAACATTTATTGCTTTTTGCAAGGTGCTGATGTGCTCTAACCCTCTAAAACTAAAACTCCTGAATATCTTTGTTTTTCTCACTCACCATCAACTGATTTGAATATCCATATTCTACGTGGTAAACCAGTTTCATAGCTCCCAATTTCCAAACACATCTTTATTTTATCAGGTCCTGATTTCCATTGCTTTCACCTCAGTTAACACTTATTTCTGAACTTATCATTACTTAAAGTTTCCTCCTTGAGTGCCTTCCTTTCCAGGTAACTCTGTGTCCTTTGCAAGTTTGCTTAATCCGACTTTCAATTCCATCTCTTGACATTTTCTTGAATTTAAAATAGCAGGTTTTTCTTGTGTGTATAAATTAAAGATTTTATCACTAGCTTGCCATAATTTTATTAGTTTCAGACTGTTTAAATTATAATTAGTAACTTTAATATTAACAATAATGAAAAAATATTTGTGCATTATTTTATATTTTACACCATCATAGTCAAATTATTTTCATAAAACGTAATGGAAAATTGCTAGTTTATTTTTCTCACTTCAGCACTTTATAAAGGATATTTTAAAAATTATATATTAAAAGAAGTATAGAAATTTCATTTTTTATGAAATATAAGATTTATGTTAAAAGAAAATTTATGTTGTCAACTACAAACAGATTAGTTGATTAGAGTAGACAATTAGAAATTATCGCTTTTACCTACTAATACCAGTGATTTCTTTTGTCCAGGGAGCAAATATTATGAGAAGGTAGGGTTTTGTATTAAGAGATAAATATGAGATGTCATGATTTACCCTCAAAGAGTTAAAAATGAAAATTTTGTGTATAAGGGATTTTAGAGTTTTTAATATTTTATTTCCATTTTAAAGATATAATTGATCTTAAAGTCGATAAGAATATAAAAAATCATAATAAAAGTAGCAGTTCCTATAAATAAAGTTTAGATATATATGTTCCACAGTCAAAATTTCACTATTTCAGTAAAAACGTACTTATTATTTTGGTCATCCATCTACCCTCTCACCCCAAAACTGCTCTGGCCAATAACAATTGATTTAAAAGCCAAGAAATTAGAAGGTTAGCGAGAGACAGAGGCAGAGGCAGAGGGAGAAGCAGGCTCCCTGCAGGGAGCCTGATGTGGGACTCAATCCAGGGACTCGCCCTCTGCCAAAGGCAGACGCTCAACCGCTGAGCCACCCAGGTGCCCCTAAACTGTCACATCTTTAGCCTCAGCAAACATTCATATTTTAATGTGATGGTTTATCTGAATTTTGATGTGTAGCAAATGACATGGGTTAAATCTAATTTTAATTTTAATGAGGGATAGTAGTAAAACAGTTTACAATTTCCCAGATTCTTCCAACTACATTAACTGTCTCAAGGGATAGTTATGTAAGCTAAGTCATATGTTTCACCATAAATTGGTAGCGTAGAAAAAACATCAAAGCAAATATTTCTTTATATAACTGTAATTGAGATAACATAAAAAGCTTGGAGACTGAAGGGCATCAACTAGTTACCCTTTCTGACTTGCAAATCACTGTTTATTGTAGGATCTCTGCCCTCAGGTGAACCTGCTGGAGTCTTGAAATGGAGCTTAGCAAGAAAACTAAATCACATTCTCTCTTTCTAAATATTAGTTGCCACTTTGACAATCCAGTCTTAGCATAAATCAAGTAAATGGGCAAAATCTAAGTATTTTTGCCTTCTAAAAAATTTCTAAGCAGTAAAAGTGAGCCTAGATCTTCAGTAATAGAGCATGCAGACAGGTATGCTGGATGAGCATTGATTTAAAATAGAATTTTCATTTTCTCTACCCTCACTATTTTTCTTACTTCATAGTTTCTTTGTCTTGTGTGTCCTATTTATAGTGTCTGCGATATTAATATAGTCTCACATATTTTTAATCTCTTGGAACCACTTCTGTATTAGGATCTAGACATTATACTGTAAGGAGATATTTACATGGTTTGAAACATATTGCATTTTGTTACAGTCATTCAAAATACTGCCTTAAGCATCACTGCCTTCATCAGCACCTCTGCATATGCCAAATATCTGGAAAGATCTATTTAACAGATGCCTGTTTACTCTAAAGTGATATTAAGAATCCTTATCAGACTGAATTAATTGATTGACTATAGTAAGGGAATGACTTGCATAGCAGGTGTATGTGCCTGCAGGAAGAGCAAGCCTTATCTGCTGGTTACACATAAGCACTTTCACATTAAAATTGTGTGTCTGTGTCATAGGCAGAGTCTAGTTCATCATACACAAGAGATATTTATTAGATACATGTGGTTTCTTCTGTTTGATGAAAACACTTTAGTTCTGTTTAATCCAATCCACCTTTATATCTAGATATTTTGCTAAGAATACATAGTATTTTTTATTTTGTTTAACCATTGTATTGGTTGGGCATGACTTCATATGAAAGAATCTGTGCAACAGCTCTGGACAGATCAGTAATAATGTAATAATT
Organism: Vulpes vulpes; assembly: GCF_048418805.1. Lineage (NCBI taxonomy): Eukaryota > Metazoa > Chordata > Mammalia > Carnivora > Canidae > Vulpes > Vulpes vulpes. Next base: position 36,969,641 of record NC_132794.1, read on the forward strand.
ATTATTATTATATTATATAATATAATATATATATATTAGTAATAATGCTAATTATTATTTTCTTGTTATTGTTAGTATAACAGTTTACAATTTACATTGCATAATGCTGCAAGGAGGTTTTTATATTTTTATATTTTATTTAATTAGGCAAAACCCCTGTGATATAAGTAATACTTTCTGGTACATAGCAGGCTCTGAGTAAAGGTTAATTTCTTACCTCTCCAGATAGGTCGTTGAATTTACCAAAGTCATGAGCTAGGAAGTAGTAAAACCTGAACACAAATTACAGATTTTCTGACTTACAAGTATTATCTTTTTCTGACTCCTGGTATTCTTTCTACTGACTACCAGCTGACTGCAAATACACTGACTATGCTAATGAAGCATACTGAATTTTGTTTCTAGATTATTCGAGAATCCCAGTGAAATTTCAGTTACTTGAGGAGGATAAAGACATTCAGTGGATGTACATCATCTGTGTTGTATTTATCATTCTTAGGCCCACTAAGTGAAGAGAGTAAGTGATAAGGATGCTTAAGCTTCCAACAAGTCTTTAGGACTTGGCTCCACTTAAGAAAGGTAGAAGAGACCAGGAAGAATTTTACGTACATAAGATCATTTAAAATGCCTTTGCAACATGCTGGAAAGTTTAAGTCTGATCACTAATATTTATGATATGGTGAGGAGGCTGTGGAAAATAGACTTAGTTCCTTGATTTGTAAAACAGACTTAATAAGCCCAATTTGAAATATATGCAAAGCAATCTCCACTGTGTCTGACACAAAATAAATATGCACCAAATGTCAGATATTACTATTTGAATAAAAAAAAAAAACTAGTGCAGATAAATAAGCCTAGTCTATTTAAAAAATAAAAGCATCTTAAAAACCTAGCTAAAGACAAAGTATTTACATTACAGATTGAGGAGCATCCGGATGGCTCAGTCTGTCAAGCGTCTGCCTTGAGCTCAGGTCGTGTCCCCGAGGTCTGGGGATCGAGCCCTGCATCAGGCTCCCTGCTCATCAGGCAGTCTTCTTCTCCCTCTGCCTCTGCTGCTCCCCTCACTGTGCCCGCTCTCTGTCTCTGTCAAATTAAATAAATAAATAAATAAATAAATAAATAAATAAATAAATAAATAAGTCTTAAAAAAAAAAGTACAGATTGGAAACTTGAAAGAATCCACCTCTAAGAGAGCAAGTATAATTGCATAGAGTACATATTAAATAAACAAAGAATATATCTTTTAATTTTATTTTCTCTGGTTTCTGGAGTTCTCATTAATGGTCTCTCTTGGTCTCCTCAGGAGTAGAAATTCATGCAATCTCTCTCTTTCTTCTGTCTATGCCCTTTGCTCATCTTCTATTTTACTATTTGCTTCTCTTTCTACTTTTTTTCCCCCTTTCTTTCTTTCTTTTCTTCAGGTGCCACAGGCATTAACCTACAGGCATTATTCCAAGTCACTAACTTAATTTTGTTGGAGTACGTGAGTGTCCAGAATAGCTTTAGTGACTTGATATTATTAAGCTGTACTAACTGCTTCTAGGGAATTGACTAAAGGTCAGATTTACCCAAAATTTAGGAAAATTAGTTCTATAAAGGAAATTCCAGGTCCTATTGAATATGAAATGAAAGCTGTATATCCAGTGCTTCTTTGGGGCTCAATAAATGTTTGTCCAATAAAACACCTTTACCGGGCTCCCTGGGTGGCTCAGCGGTTTAGCGCCGCCTGCAGCCCGGGGCGTGAACCTGGGGTCCTGGAATCAAGTCCCGCATCAGGCTCCCTGCATGGAGCCTGCTTCTCCCTCTGCCTGTGTCTCTGCCTCTGTGTGTGTGTGCGTGTGTCTCTCATGAATAAATAAATAAAATCCTTTAAAAAAATAAAACAACTTTACCAACTCTTCTATTTTTAAGATCTCTCCTGATATTTTAAATCTACTTTTATAGTCTATGACATACTTGTAATATATAAATTAGTAAATGTCACCATTAAGAAAAAATGATATTGGGCAGCCCCGGTGGCGCAGCGGTTTAGCGCCTCCTTCAGCCCAGGGCGTGATCCTGGAGACGGGGGATCGAGTCCCACGTCGGGCTCCCTGCATGGAGCCTGCTCTCCCTCTGCCTGTGTCTCTACCTGCCTCTCTCTCTCTGTGTCTCTCATGAATAAAATTAATAAAATCTTTTTAAAAAATGATATTTAGGACTTGTTAATAGGGAAATAATACAATGTATTTTCTTATTTTTCTGTAGAGATGTCAAGATAATTGAATATAAGAAAAGCATGTGAATATTTTTTCTATTAAATGGGTCAGTGAAGATAGGGATATTAATTTGAATAATTACTTAAAATTATCTGAAAAAATATGTGTTAATGCTACATACTTTTTTAAAATATTGAATCTATATCTGCAAATATACCTTAGGAAATATTGAATTTCTAATAGTAGAATCCATTTGGCTGGAACTCTTTATAAAGAAATAAAACCAATAAAAATTAAAGCCTCTGCTATGTGATGTGTAGCAGGAAGTTTTACAACCACATAATGTTATCTGCAATTTCTGCAGGAAGAAATTTTAGGGATTTTAAAGGATTTTTTTTTCTTGTGGTTGCTTCTAGATTAAGTGCTAATTCAATAAAACTACAGCCTTTCTGTGTGTGTGTGTGTGTGTGTGTGTATGTATACACATGTATACATTTTTATGTGTGCTTATATATATTGAAAGTCTGGTTTCATTAGTCATTACTTGTGTCTTGAATATGTGGTCCACAGTGTCTTTTCCATTTTTGTGAGTTGGTTTATTGAGAACAGGATAACAGAACTTTTCTTTTCTTTTTTCTTTTTCTTTTTTTTTTTTTTTGATAACAGAACTTTTCTGATCACTTTTCAGGATTGATAAAAATGAGTTGAAAACAATTCAGGCTTTACTTCTTTAAACATATCTCTGGCAGCATGGGAAATGTCAATTTACATGGTATTCTCATTTGAAATCTCATCTACAAAAGGTAATAAACTCCTGAGATGATGAATTTAGGAAATCCCTGAAGGATAATCATCATTGTCTTTGGAGATTAATTATCATTTTATTTACTGCCATTGATGAAACTTTTAAACTCTTCCTGTGTCTATTCTACAAGGTTCCCTCTATACTCAAATTACCTTTAGCTAAAAACTTAGAGGGTTGGAGAATTTGTCGGTAGAAAGCTAGAATTTACATTTTTGTAATATTAAAGTCTCAGAAATTGTAGTGCAAGTCTCAGGTCCTAACTCAACTATGATATTAGTTTTTATTTTTCAAGCTTTTTTTTTTGCTTCTTATATTTGTGTTCTATTTATGTCACTCTTTTTCTCCTTCCACAGTTTGCCATGAAATAAAGTACTTCAAATAAACCAGTAATACAAAGACTATAAAAACACTAAAATTTTTTGAACTGATAATGAAGAATCTGAAAATGAGTTAGTGTATTTAAACAAACAGTCACCATATCAAAACACTGAGCTAAAGCAAATGAGGAGGAAATGAAATGCATTTAAAAATTAAAGAGAGTCATTAAATCTGATTAAGATAAAGATTTTTTATTATCAAAAAACATTATTTTTATAGAACCCTGAACTGTGAACTCTAAAAATGTTAGGGTAATATGTGTTTGGTTTATCTATGTCCCTCCGTTGTTTAGCACGAAACATGGGGAAAAGAAGTTAGAATTGTTAAGTGTGTTGTACATAAACCCTATGCAAGATAAGAAATCAGAATGAACAACATACATTGCATGTATGAAGCTTAAAAATGAAGTAGAAATTAATGACTTCTAAAGACAGGAAAAATAAGGTAGCTTAAATAATTACTGATTTATTTATTCAACAAGCATTAGTAGAACCTATTATATGTCAGTTATTGGGCAGGGCACTGGAGATAAAAACTAAATCATAGACTCCTACATATTGTTTCTAAATGAAGAAATTTGATCACTTGAAAAAATGATGAATTCATTTGCAAGTAGCAAAAACAATGTTCATAGTATTAAAAAGGGAAAATCTAACTTTTAATAGGAAAAGTACTTTTTAAAAATGTGAAATTATAGAATACTGTATTTATATTTACTCAATTAAATATAAACTTCTAGATCATTGTTTTTATTAATGAATAATTAGACAATTATTAGTGAGATGTTGGATTAGAGACAGTTATAACACACACAAAAATTTCATTAGGGAAAGGAGTCTCAAATATAATGCATGCAAAGCATGATCTCTGACTTATTGATAAAGGGGTGATTTTTTTTTTTGTAGCAAATCTTGCAGGATCTAAGTGAGGAGAGGAGTATTTGGTATGGTCTTTGACCTTTATTAGTTATATTTAGGTAGGCTCTTCTTTTTACAGTTAGTTTTCTCTCTTTTTAAGAGAAGTTATCTGGATTTTTAAAGCCAAATCTTATAATATAGGTCAGGTATGAGTTTTTATCATATACAAACATATCTAAAAGAGTGTGTGAAACTTTCTACCCTAACCAATGACACCACAAGAATTTCATTAACAGCTTTTAGTTAGAGTGGGAATCATTTCCTCTCTCCCTTTCTTTGTAATCTGTCAAACCCTAGTCAGTTCTTAGGTGTACTCAACCCTACCATTGGCCTGATCTCTTTCAACATTACTATTGTATTTACTATGACCATATCTCACTACAAAAATAGTTTCCAAAAGCTGTCAGTCCCTCATAAAAAAGCCCTGTTGATAACCACTGACGTAGAGTAATACTAACTCCCTTAATAAAGAAAAGCCTAAATTAGTGTCTATTTTTATCTGTTATCTCTCTATACTCTTTTCCCCTGCCAAGTAAGGCAAAACTTTAACTTATATATAAATGGAACCATAAAATACACACTTATTAAATTGAATATAATTGTGGCATTCTCCTCCCCAACTCTATCCCAGTTTTTATTTTGGAACTATGTTCTACAAGTTGAGATTTAGACTATAGACCTTTCCACTTTGAGATCTTGCCCTAGTACAAATATATAATAGATGACTATTTCTTTTTTCCTAAATAAATGAAAAGTCTAGACCAGTAGTTTTCAGCTGGGGATGAGTTTGCCCCCAGGAGATACTTTTTGGCAGTGTCTGAAGACATTTTTTTTTTCTTGTGACAACTGGTGGTGGGAGCTACAGGCATCTAATAGGTAGGGTCCATGGATGCTGCCATACACCCTACATGATATAGTACAGCCTCCTGCAACAAAGAATTACCTGTGCCAACTATGCCAAGGTTGAGAAACCCTGTTCTACACATTGATTGTACATAATACGTTCATTTAATCCTTACAACCATTTGGTGGACACACTAGTATGTAAAAATTTGTAGCTAAGGGAACTGATCTAGAGAGAGGTTATGCAAAATTTTCAAATTCGTAGAGCTAGAATAAGAGTGCATGTAATTGGGATCCAGAATTTTTGTTGTTGTTGAGCCAATATTCTAGAGTCTCTTCAGAGCTTTTAGAGTTCTTTCCTTCAAGTTTCTCAGTGAACACCAAATCAATCTTGTATAACATTTTTTTATAAATGGGGGCAATATGAAAATTATTACCCCTTCTACCCTTCTCCAATCAATTAGTAAATCTATTTTAAACAGTGCAGCAAAGGAATCATCCATCTGACCAGTCAGCATTTTCTGAGCCTCTATTCTGCTTCAGGATCACACTAGGATTGTGGTTTAAAAAGAAGAGTAAGATGATGAATAATATAAAAGTAAAACAAAACAATGCTTAAAGGTATTGGCTTGATAGCATTCATTAAGGCAGTTCTTAAAAGAGGATCACAGTGTTTGAATCATAGAGGAAAACTTCAAGGAGAAGGCTTTATTGGCTCTGAACCGTTTACAGATAAAGAAGCTCTTGAATTATCTCTGATTTACCTTGTTTTTGCAAACATTTTACTCTCATGACCTCTTTCCTTTAAAATTTAAATTTCCTTTAAAATTAGAGGGATGCCTGGGTGGCTCAGCTGTTTAGCATTTGGCTCAGGGTGCGATTCCGCAGTCATGATATCAAGTCCCACATCGGGCTCCCTGCATGGAGCCTGCTTTTCCCTGCCTCTCTCTCTCTGTGTTTCTCATGAATAAATTAATAAAATCTTAAAATAAAATAAAATAAAATCTTTGATTAGAATAAATTCCATACACATGTATTGAGAATCTACTATGTAGGAAATATCAGAAAGGGAGACAGAACATGAAGACTCCTAACTCTGGGAAACGAACTAGGGGTGGTGGAAGGGGAGGAGGGCTGGGGGTGGGGGTGACTGGGTGGCGGGCACTGAGAGGTGCACTTGATGGGATGAGCACTGAGTGTTATTCTGTATTTTGGCAAATTGAACACCAATAAAAAATAAATTTATTATTAAAAAAAAGAGAATCTACTATGTTTTTAGGTCATTGCTAGATACTTGCTAGAAGTGCTTTTAAAGCACTTTTGCCTGTAAAAAGATACAAATTTATTTAAAAGGACAAAGCATGATTATATTAAAAGGTATGACAATAAAAGAAAAAAATGATCAATTTTGAAGTAGTATATAGTTAAATATCAAAGTACTTATATGAATAGTCAAACAAAACAAAGCAAAACTGATACCAAAAGTGTAGTTTGTTTGTTTGTTTGTGTCTAGGATGCAAAAACCAGGGAAGTATTTGTAGTGGAGATGGGGCTTCAACTGGATTTTGATTGGTTAATATATATGATGGAGAATGGAAAGTTTCCAGGTTGTAAGACCAACCAGGATGAAGTTACGAGGTATGAGAGTGAGCATGACAATTTCTCATTGAAACACCCCCCCCCCATTTATTTATTTATTTATTTATTTATTTTTTAAAAATTTTTTATTTATGATAGTCACAGAGAGAGAGAGAGAGAGAGAGAGAGAGAGGCAGAGACACAGGCAGAGGGAGAAGCAGGCTCCATGCACCGGGAGCCCGATGTGGGATTCGATCCTGAGTCTCCAGGATCGCGCCCTGGACCAAAGGCAGGCGCCAAACCGCTGCGCCACCCAGGGATCCCCACACCCCCTATTTATTTGCAAAAAGTGGCTTATAAATAAGTATATCAAAAATATGTTTGCAATGCAAAAGATATATTCATTCACTAGTATTTGCACTTGTCACCTTAAAGGAAATTTGTTAGCTATTGACCCATTTACACATTCCACATGTAGATTGATTCCCTGATTAAATTATGAACTGGTATTATTTGTTTGAGTGATTTTTTTTTTTTTTTTTTGGTAATAAAACCATAGCTATCTGATTTTACCAAGAACACAGTGAAACTAGGAATAAATCCAGTTCTTCTTAAGGTCCCCTCTTTAGGAACATTCTGTTTTCATTTTAGCATTGTAACCATGTATGGTAGGAATATGATAATTCATATGTATTAAATATACTCAATTTGTCAATCTTTAGAGATTGGTCTAAATGAAAGATGATTATTCTCAGCTTAGATCTACTTTTATGACTGTTTATACTTAAATTTTAATACCGGTTTTATTTAGGCCTCTTCAAATGTCTTTAGTTTATTCAATAGAAATTTAACATTCTTGATTTGAAGTACTTTTTTAGAGGCTCATTTTAGTCTAGCAGTTAAGAGCAAGGGCTCTGAAGTTAGACTAAACGGCTTAAATTTCAATAAGCCTTTGTGATCTCCACTTCTTATCTTTAAAATTGGCAACAGAATTATAAAAATAGTGTGAATATATACAGATGATAGATGGATAGATAGATGATAGATAGATAGATAGATAGATAGAGATAATGTGTGTGTGTGTATGTGTTTGTGTGTGTGTGTCACAGTGTCTACTGCATGGTAAAGATTCAGTGCATGTTAAAATTATTTTCTTCTGTCAATAATGGTGATAAGCTAAATTCAACTTTCTGAAACTTCAAAAATGTAAAATCTTTAAATTTTTATTAACTCAATTTAGCTAGTGATGAATAAATATTGATATTACTTGATTTAGAATCTTAAAATTTCTGGGTGCCTGGCTGGCTCAGTTGGTAGAGCAACTCTTGATCTCAAGGTTGTGAGTTAGAGCCCCACATTGGGTGTGGAGCCTACTTAAAAACAAAGAAAACAGACAAAAACCTTAGAATTTATTACATTTGAAGAAGTGTTTTGAAGTACTAACAAAAGCTACATGCAAAACTTTACTTCGTGCATTTCTGTGCACACACATGAAACATGACATTACTATATGTACTGGAATAACCCTCATAAGAGAACCCTCAGAGCTTAGGAAGTGAGTTTTAAAGAAATGTCATTTCACTAAATAATTTGGTTCTGCTGTGAAGATAAAATACTGTAATTATTTTTTAAAATCTCATGAGTTGATCTTATAACTTTTTCCAAATAATACATCAATAAAGATGATCTACAGTGCTTAATTCCCTCCACCCTACCTCTCCTCACACATGTGTATGTCTGTCTATCTATGAGTCTGTCTATCTATCTGCATATCAATCTGTCTATCTGGATATGCAGTGTGGTATTTTAGCAAGAAAATTATTTTACATATTTTTTCAAGACCTAACTCCTGTGAAAGAGAAAGATTGTTGAAAATAATTCAGGCTCTTAGATAATTTTTGTACAGTTTCCAGAAACCATTTCACCTTGTTTTCTTTAATGTGATACTCAGTTATTGGTGAAAAAAGAAGAATGATTGGCTTTTTAAAAAATAGAGCAAGGCCTGATTTCAAAAGTGATTTTTAGTAATTTTCAAATGTTAACCTTTCAAAATTATAATTTTCTGAGGACTGGTTATTCATTCAACTTATTTCGAAGAGTAAACACAGCCTAGAAACACTGAACATTTACCATCTAATGCTTGTAATAAATGCTATGGATGAAACTAATTTTCCAAAAAGTCTTTTTTGCTCTAATAATTTTGCAACCGCAGTGAAGGAAAAAAAGGGACATGACTGCAACGTACAAGTAAATATAAGACCTTTAAGACTTGCAAAGCTGTTCAAGAAATTGGTTCAGGGAGAAGATGCATACAGAAAGAAGTATGACACAGGAATAAAAAAACAATAGCGAGGGAGGCTTGAACAAGAGGCAGGATGAGAAAGGCATCTAGAACATTGTGGAAACAGTGAATATTCAGGTTTAACTTCAGATTTGAGGGCAGTAGAAGTCTCTACTCTGTAGTCATGTGAAAGATGCAGGGACAATTATGAGGGTCATTGGCAAACTTGCTATTTTAACAAATTCCTTTTTTTTTTTTTTTTATTATGATAGTCGCACAGAGAGAGAGAGAGAGAGAGACAGAGAGACAGAGAGAGGCAGAGACACAGGCAGAGGGAGAAGCAGGCTCCATGCACCGGGAGCCCGACGTGGGACTCAATCCCGGGTCTCCAGGATCGCGCCCTGGGCCAAAGGCAGGCGCCAAACCGCTGCGCCATCCAGGGATCCCTAAACTTGCTATTTTAACAAGCCATTTCCTTCTACAATACTCCCCCTTTCCTTTCCCTCCTTCTTTTCCCCTTTCCTTTCATCCTTTCCTTTCCCTATCTTTCTCATTTTCTTTATTTCTAGTGAGTGACTGATTTTTAAAAAGACAAGAAAGAGGCCACAAATGTCGAGGAAGTAGAGTAACCAAGCAAAGAAGGTGGCTAAGTAGTGTGGTTATTTAGTATAGGTCAGCCCTTACCAGAGAAGATAGCTGAGAGAAGTAGCACCCAGTCATGGTTAAGGAATTGCTTTTGAACAAAGTAATTAAATATTGAGGCTAATGTGAACCAGAATTTTCACAATGAAAGAAAGAAATTAGAAATATGGAAAGCTTGAATAAATCCTGAGAATTTGGAACTTTATCCATCTTTATGATGGTTTTCCATATAGATTGAAATAAAAATAACTACAGATATAAATATGCATGTGTCTGTGGGCGTGTGTATATATTTTTAACCCCGGCCCCGTACTCCAGGAGTGAAAGGGAGGCAGAAATATTCCAGTAACAAAGAGCAACATAGAACCCTCAGGTCCTGGTTTCCTGACCAGGGTTCAGAGGAAATAATGTTCAGAGGAATAATGGGTTCAGGGGAAATAATGTATTCTAGGGCTGGAACAGGAAAAGTACAAGATGAGCCCAGAGACGTTACTGTATCAGAAATTAAGGAAGGGCTCAAAGAATTATAATGCTAGTCACTAGTCAAGTAATGGCTAATTGGAGCACCAAAATAAATAATGGATATGATGGATTAAAACCCCTTGGATAAAATACGATTCTCAATCCATACTGATGTAAATAAATATATTAATGAATCTACTGGGAGAAGAGAAAGCTCTTTCTTAAAAGAAAATACCAGCTAATGAATGTAGATGGAATTAGCAAATCACAACTTGGTAACCAAAATAAGGAAAGGATTCAGTGAGAACTCATCAGAATGCAACAATTAGTAGGTAAAACTTTGATGAATAATGGGAGAATTATATGATTTCAATAATCTTCCCCTTAAATATTTATTAATTACAAAGGGATAAAGTATAAATTTCCAGGGGGAACCCTAGACTATAACACTTTAAAAAAGTGACAAAAATTATCATCTCCAATAGCCTGGAAGATTGAAAGCATGCACTGTCTGACAGAATGCAACAGGAATATTGCATGACTTCTGCTGTATTTCTGGCCAAGTGCTTAACCTGATTTTAATCATGTGGGAACATCCAACAAACCCAGACTGAAAGATTTTCTACAAAATAATTAGCCTTTAGTTAGTTAAAAAAAAAAAAAAAATACAATCATGGGGCGACTGGGTGGCTCAGCCAGTTAAACGTCTGCCTTCAGCTCAGGTCATGATCCAGGGGCCCTGGGATGGAGCCCTGCATTAGGTTAGGCTCCCTGCTCAATGGGGAGCCTGTTTCTCCCTCTCCCTCTTCCTGATGCTCCCCCCTGCTTGCATGCTCTCTCTGTCAAAAAAGTAAATAAAGCCTTTTAAAAAAAATACCAGTCATAAAAGTCAAAGAAAATCTGAGGAACTGTTTGGGATTAAAGAATACCCAGGAGGCATGACAGCCACACACAAAATATGACTGGTTTGGATTCTTTTGCCATAAAGGAAACTATTTAATAATAAGTAAAATTTAAATTGTCCTGTGAATTAGATCAAGTAAAAATGTAAATTTCCTGATTTTGATCGTTGGACTGTGGTTATATACAAGAATGATCTTGCTTGTAGGAAATATGCACTGTAGTATTAGGGGTCAATCTCAACTTGTTCAGAGAGAATAATATGTATACATTTATATAAACAGAGTAAATTATAAGGAAAATGGTATAAAAGGTCCACAACTGGGGTATCTGGATGAAGGTCAGATGGGAGTTACTTCTACTGGTCTTGTAACTTTACTATTAGCTTGGGATTATTTTATAATATAAAATATTAGAAAAATGTAATCATAGCATTAAGTAACAGAGAAGATATTTCAGCCAATTATAGAAAAAAATTGTGTATAAAGGAAACATAGCTATAATTTAAATCTACACTTAAATTAAGGTGTTGAACTTTTTATTAAAACTTAGTTTCCTTGATAAGTTGCCATGAAAATTTCACACCACCATTTGAATTTGTTTTAAATAACTTCCTATAGAGAACAAAGTAGACAAATAGATCTACTTACTGTTACTTTGAAATTTTCACAGGATAAGGGAACTGTACTTACAAGATGAAACACTTTTTTGCCTTACTTATATCAACATCAGACAACATGCAAACACACATATTTTTCAAAAAATCTTTGAATGGCCCAGGTTGTCAGATGCATGATAATGATTCTCAGTCAGATAAAAGTCATTTGTAGGTTGTTCTAATTGTCTATAGTGAAATAGTTGCCACAAACACTGCTTTTGAATAAGGACAATAGTATCAAGGAAAGGTGGTGAGTCCTAATTACTCTTGGTGCTTTTAATTTTGGGAAAAAAATACACATACTCATTAATAGTTGTGATCTAACAGTGGGGAAAGGGTAAATATTGGGAAATTAGAAAAATGGTATACACACATTCTTTAAAAATCATCAAACACTTAAAATATATGGAAAAAGACAAAATGTACATTCCTTTGTTGTTTTGTTTTGTTTTTTAGCTTTTATCAATTCCATATTGTGGGGTATTATAGCTACTACTCAAACTCAGTTGGAGTTTAGGTATTGGCAACATTTTAACTTTAGGGACAAATAACTTAAACCAGGACTTACATTGTTTATAATATATGTACACTCAAGCATAACAAAAATAGGAGGAAAAGAGTTTAATGTAATTAGTCAAAAATTAGAGATAAAATTTACCCCTTTTTGATTATTAAGAATAGCACATAATTCTACCTAACGGCAATTATTAAAAGGCTGGGGACATGATCATTTTTATTTTTTTATTTTTTTTATTTTTTAAAGATTTATTATTTATTTATTTATTTATTTATTTATTTATTTATTTATTTATGATAGACATAGAGAGAAAGAGAGGCAGAGATACAGGAGGAGGGAGAAGCAGGCTCCATGCCAGGAGCCTGACGCGGGACTCTATCCTGGGACTCCAGGACATTATCATTTTTAAAATGCCACTGGAAAATGAAGAGAAGCACCCTATCTTTAAAAAAAAAAAAGAAAAAAAAAGTAGCTAATTTTTTAGGACAGTACTGTAACTTTTTAATATTTTTTTTTCAAATTAACTTACTGGTATGACCACTATTTGGAAGAATGCAACAAAGATAAATATCCCAACTCTCAAACTTCAGATTTTGTTTAGAATCTGTTTTCAATATATTCTATTATTAATTGAATATATTATTCAATATATTCTATTATTAAACACAATAAATTACTCATATCAAGGTTTCTACAAAGTTTAAGTTTTTTTAAAGATTTTATTTATTATTTATTCATGAGAGACACAGAGAGAGAGAGGCAGAGACACAGGCAGAGGGAGAAGCAGGCTCCCTGTAGGGAGCCGGATGTGGGACTCGATCCCGGAACTCTGGGATTACGTCCTGACCGAAGGCTGACGTTCAACCACTGAGCTACCCAGGCATCCCAAAATTTAAGTTTTTAAACTAATTCATTACAAAATTCTTTCTTGAAAAGTTTTAGGGAAGACAGTTGAGGCATTAGAGGATTTTGTGACAGTTGTGAAATTTTTACATTAGAGGAATGAAAACTTGTAAAGTTTGTACATGTCAATATTTCAAGCCCTCAGGAAAAAAAATATATATACGATATACAATACCATATTACAGGTAAATTTCAGAAACCGAGGAAAATTTATTTCATGTCATAAGAATGTATGGTTCTGATTCGAAAGGATGTGACATCGTTTAGCTTAATTTTTATTTTCTGATTTTTATTTTGCATTAAAAATATGAGAATCTTGTATGTGAGTCCAAAAGCCAAAGAAGAGATTCTGAATTGGGCTTTTTGGATCACATTGTGCTCTGTTCAGTGACCAACCGTGAGTCAAAATTGAAAACCTACAAACTGGCTTAATTCTTTCTTCTTATTAAAAAGAAAGGCTGCCCCTCCTCCTTCCTTGCTTCCTTAATAACTTGTCTTAATAACTGTCCTTAATAACTTTGTCTTTGGTATGTTCAAAAGCATAATTGTATTCTTAGACCACTATGTGCACACACACACACACACACACACACACACACATTCCAATTGATGGTAAAGGAAGGGCCTATGGATAAAGGTGATGGCTGTAAATAATGTATATCCAGGCCTCTATTTCACCTGCTTTATTAATATACCACCTTCTTTGCATTGCTTGCATCCAATTAATCTATTTAACTCTTACAAATAGAGTAGAAAAATTGTATTTAGAAACAAATACTAGGCCATTAAGAACATAGCAAGAATTTCTTAGCCATCATAACCAAGCAATGAACAAGGCTGTCAGCCAACATGACACTGATGGAAAGTTTGAAGGAAGAAAGTTGGGGAGGAGAACAGGCAAGATGCTAAGTAGAGACAGAGATGGGCTCCGTGGGAAGCTTTTGACTGGCCAGGTTAATATAAACATGCATTGTTTGCTACAACACTTTCATCTGCTATCTTTAAAGCTTACAGTAAATTTGAAAATATTGGAGCACCTGGGTGGCTCAGCCAGTTAAGTGTCTGTCTTTGGCTCAGGTCATGATCCCAGGGTCCCTGCATTGGGCTCCTTGCTTGGCGGGGAGCCTACTTCTCCCTCTGCACCTCACCCGGCTCATGTTCTCTCTCTTGCTCACTCTCTCTCTGTCTCTAAAATAAACAAATAAAATATATTAAAAAATATTATTACCCACATTTTTATAATGCAGGGACTGAAGAGCAAGGTAAAATAAATAGTCCAATGTTACACAGAGTGAAAGTAGCCATGCTAGGACTCAAAGTCAAAGCTCTTTTATTCTACAGTTTGTGCCATTTGACTAAGCTGTGCTTCAGCAAGCAGACACTGGGACCCCGTGTGTGTGTGGAGAAAGCACACTGTCAAATCTGAGAAGAGATGTTGAATAAATGCTAGTGAAGCATGGACTATAAATCTCTGAATCTTCCTATAATATTTCTTGATCTCAACTCTGTTATTTTCCTACTATAAAAATATTGGGAAAAAATCCTGAATACTATATTGCAATGACTGTTAGATCCTAATAGTGCTCTACACAGTGTAGGTCACTGATGACCTTACCCCCAAGCTCACATCCAGAGAAGTTACTAAGCCTGAACTAAGGAAGGATCTTTTATTGCAAAAATGTAAAACATTGCCGTCTGCACCTTCAAGACAGCTTCCTTGCAGGAGGCTTAGCTCTATGCCAGCTGTTGTGAGGCAAGGTGATCAACTGAGGAAAATCTCATTGGGTTCCATTGGCTTGTACTCCATATAAATCTTTGCCAGCTTTTCAGTATCTTCTAATATGGTCACTTTCTTGTTCCTGCATCCCAGTCTCCTCCAAAGGTACCATGTGGTTGCCAGGTATTCAGTATTCTGTGCTGCAGTCTCCTACTGCAAAAACAAAACAAAACAAAGCAAAACAAACAAAAAAAAAACATTCCTTTATATTTTTCTGTTATTGGAAATAATCAATTCTGTCCCATTCTGTCTTGAGATCCACTTTCATTTATGTCTTCACCTATGCCAGCTCTTGTTAATAACTTGTTACGAAGCAGACTTTTATTAACAACTAGACTCTTTTTCTAAGACTGCAAACGGGCTTAAAATGAAATTTGTCATTGATTTTATGCATTAATTATAGTTTTCCAGTGAAATAGAACCAACAGCATGGATAAAGAGCTTTTTTAAAAGATTTTATTTATTTATTCATGAGAGACACAGAGAGAGAAAGAAAGAGATACAGGCAGAGAGAAAAGCAGGCTCCAGGCAGGGAGCCCAATGTGGGACTCAATCCCAGGATTCCAGGATCAGACACCCTGGGCCAAAGACGCTCAACCCCTGAGCCACCAGGCATCCTGATAAAGAGCTTTTTATAAGGAATTGGCTTACATAATTATGGAGATTGAAGAGTCCCAAGATCTGCAGGGTGAGTCAGCAAGCTGGAGACCCAGGAGAGCTGATGGTGTAGTTCTAATCCAAAAGCCGGCAGGCTCCAGGTCCCGGAAGAGCTGATGTTTCAGTTCAAGTCAGGAGGAAAACAAAACAAAACAAAACAAAACAAAACAAAACAAAACAAAACAATGTCTTTCTCAGTTGAAAGGTCATTAGCTAGGAAGAATTCTCTTAGCCTTTTTGTTATATTCAAGCCTTCAACTGCTAGGATGAGGCTCACTCGTATTATGAAGGGTAATTTTGCTTTACTCAGTCTAAATGTTAATCCAAAATCACCCTCACAGAAATAAATACTCAGAATAATATTTTACCAAATATCTGGTCATCCTATGTGGTCCAGTCAAGTGACACATAAAGTAATCCCTCACGTCTCCTTTATCTGCGTCTCTTGGGAGATCAGCTTTTAGTAGTGAAGTTGCTTTGCAACAAGCATCATTAAAAAAGAAAAAATAGTGAGACAAAATAAATGAACAAAAATGGATGTTCAGAGGACCATCTTACTTTAGGAATTGTCTGTCAGTCAAGCATATGATCCAGTCTTTATGAAAATGAGAGCTGTGAAACATTTCCATTCCAATAAACCTGGTTAGAATTAGGCAGTCACAGGTTAAAGGGTGAGAGTTTCACCTGCAAACTT
Source organism: Vulpes vulpes (assembly GCF_048418805.1). Taxonomy (NCBI): domain Eukaryota; kingdom Metazoa; phylum Chordata; class Mammalia; order Carnivora; family Canidae; genus Vulpes; species Vulpes vulpes. Next base: position 36,985,851 of record NC_132794.1, read on the forward strand.
AAAAAATGAGAAAGTCTTATTAAAATAACAATTCTTGTAAAGCTACTAACTCTACTAAAAAGAGAATAATTTAAATAGTCTTTAACATACTCTATTTCGTTGTAAATAGTATAATTTGATACATAAAGAAAAGATAGTTTCTTATTTCTTTTCATTATATTTCCTCAATGGATTTGATTCAGGTACAAAAGATACAAGGAGAAAAGCTTGTCCTATAAGAGACATGCTCATATTTACTGTGATAACAAGAGTCATTCAATATCCTTTGTCATAATGATAATTTTCTGGGTAATTCTATATTTTCAGAGTTTCCTAGTATAAACTGTGTTCTGGAAATCTTTGTCAAGACATTCTTAATGCAATCATTACCTGCACTGTTCTAAATGACATCTTTTATCTTCTATTCAGAGATTTCAATTGCTCACTTAAGAGTCCAGAGATTGTTTTCTCCTCACAGAGCCTCTCAGCATTTATTAAGGTTCAGCGTTCAGAGATTTAGCCATAAATGAAACGGTTAAATGAAATGAAGTTGTCTTCTGGCTCTAAGTGGCATTTCTTATGTACTCCAATCTCTTCTGTTTCTTCATGTATTCGCATGTCAACCTTAGTAAAGTGGGAGCAAGGACGTTAAATAGAGAGAGTGTAGTTTTCATGGTAGCAGTCTTCACTGATATCTATCCCAGGTGTTCGTTTCTATGGCTAAGGCCTCCCACTTCTCATTCCCTCCTCATCCCTTTTCTGTCTTCTGCTACAATCTAGATTTACATTCAGCATTGGAGTGGGAGAGAAATGTTTCTAGGAGCTTCTGAGAAGGACCTTCTTTTTTTTTTTTTTTGACTGAGTTGATTGAGGACAAACAAAAGCCCACTGAATATACAACCTAAGTTGAATATGTTGAAATTCAACTACTCCTCAAGTATCACCAATGCAATTCATTGATAAGAAGATACCACAAAATTGCATTTATTGCTTACCTTGGTAAAGGAGAATATAAACCTAACAAAACTTAGGGTCATTTTTAAATCTCCCATTCTGGACACTACTGTATCATCATTTATCTAAGTATTATCTGCTTTTCATTTATTCAGCTATTTCAGTCAGAAGTTAAAAAAATATATACTATTTAATACAAAATGGAATGTATGCAAGGAGAGGAGAGTTAGCCACATCAGTAGCCTCACACCATAGTAATCAGTATGGAAACAAAGACTGTGTTGTCTGGGATAAGGTTTGGATGATTAGCCAGGGAAAATGGAGAAAGAGGAGTAGACAGTTCCCTCATTCTAAAGAAGAGATGGCTTCTGAGTTGAGTCTTGAAATATGGGTTGATATCCCCCTGTGGAACAAGGAATGAATCTAAAACAAGGGGTATTTACTTGAAGCGTGAGTTAGTGTGGAAAGAATGTTGGCAGTATTTTGCATATAGCTATGATCAAACAGAAATATTTTCAAGGAACAAGATAAAATGCTCTCAAAAAATTATTTTAAAGGTAAAGCTTAGATATGCTGAACAGGTGTTTGATTTAATAGGCTGAGTCTACCTTTTCATGTTTTATTGCTTAGTACCTTTCTCAGAAGAGTATGGGAACGTTTGATACATATGTGCATTAAATCTATTGATTATTTGATGAACCATATTTCAGATGCTTACTCGAATAAAATATTTCTGAATTTGTCATGATTGAACTGAGTAAAAGAGTCATCTTTGGTGAGTTAAAGTATTTTTGATTGAACATAGAAGTGGTTTCTTCCAGCTGATTTGCTTACCATAGTGGAGGGAATATTTCATGGTTTAAAATTAACATATACTCTGTTCAGGCAAACAGGGTCATCAAAATGATATCACATCAAAATAGGCATAATTTATGGTTAAAGCAATAGCTGATGCTTCTTTCAGTTGTTGAAGGGATGTAAGCTGGTAAAAGGAATAAAGTATTGTCTCTCAAGTGACCTTGAATATTTAACCACCTGCTCCATTTAATCAGGGATCACACAGGGTTGGAAAAGCTGGCTGGGTAAGAACTGACGAGAGTATGCTTCCCCATATGTAAAGTTTACTGCACAGGCTAAGGGAATGTGGGAATTGTTCAGCTGCTTGCAAATATATCTAGTTCTGAAAACGGGAATGTGCTTCTAAGTTAGGTAAAGGTTTTTAAGACCTGAGTCTTATCTGTGTATACACACACACACACACACACACACACACACATCAGTGCATGCACATGCATGCATATATGTATTTATATCCTAAAGTATAAAACAGGGAATCCCTGGGTGGCTCAGCGGTTTGGTGCCTGCCTTTGGCCCAGGGCACAATCCTGGCGTCCCAGGATCGAGTCCCCCATCGGGCTCCCGGCATGGAGCTTGCTTCTCCTTCCTCCTGTGTCTCTCCCTCTCTCTTTCTCTCTATATATCTATCATAAATAAATCAATTAATTAATCTTAAAAAAAATAAAGTATAAAACAGCAGTTATTTGGTTATTTCCTTAAACACTTTTACACTTAAGGCAGATGCAAGATTATGACATTTTATCCCTTACTATAAAAATGCATGTGAATCACATATTTATTTGTATAATTTGAATGGTTCCTAAAACGTTAATAATCAAGGCCTCATAGTCCATCTTATACATTATTCTGATGCATCCAAAACAGCTTTATAGAATCTGTACATAGTGAGTGTTGTCATTTTTTTATACTGTAGAAGTTATACTGAAAGACAAGCACAGGAAACAAGAAGTCACTTTTTAAAATTTTACTTTTACTGTTTTTTATTTTAACTCTAGTATAATTAACATACATTGTTATAATAGTTTCAGGGGTACAATAAGGTGATTCAATAATTTTATACATTACTCAGTGCTCATCACTATAAATGTACTCTTAATCCCCCTTCACCTATTCACCTAGGTCGCCTTTTTTTTTTTTTTAATTTGCAAGTCTGACATTAGTAGACACTCTCTTGCCAAATAAAAACACAGGAAAACAACTGCTAGATTATCTACGTTAACAAGTTTACATTAGTATGTTAGCAGTAGAAAATGGCAAATTTCTTATGTGGTTATCACAATGAAAATTCAGAGATAAAGGTGATTGTGATTGGAGATTCAGGTTTCATAGGGCCCCTCATAGTGTCATTTACTTGGGGATCCAGGACTGATTAGATTTATTTTTGGCTCATCTTAGAGTTCAGTAGTGGCTTCTATCTTGTTTTTTTTTTTTTCTTGTTTCTTGACTTGGAAAGTCATGTACAAATGTACAGTGGTAGGAGGGTAAAACATCGGTTTTGCTTCCACAGCATCTATACCACCTACGTGTTTTTTTTGAAATTCATAATTTTATGATTTAAAAAGAAAATTGCCTTCTGTCTCAAGTGACTAAATGACCATATCAAATCCAGCTTAGCTTTTCAATTGATGTTATATTCTCTGGACCTGCTGCATCCGTGTGTTTCTGGTTACTAATACAGTTGAATTGTTCTTCCTCAAATGGTCAGACAACATGGTATGCTGCTTTCATGGAGTCATGCTAAGCTTTATTTTTTTCTTTATTATTTTATTTTATTTTTTTAAGTTTTTTAAAATTTATTTATTCATGAGAGACACAGGGGAGAGAGAGAGACAGAGAGAGACAGAGAGAGAGACAGAGAGAGAGAGAGGCAGAGACACAGGCACAGGGAGAAGCAGGCTCCATGCAAGGAACCTGACATGGGACTCCATCCTGGGACTCCAGGATATGTCCCTGGCTGAAGGCAGGTGCTTAACCGCTGAGCCACCCAGGGATCCCTCATGCTAAGCTTTAAAGAAATTTTAACACCAATAGGCCTATAAGTGGGAGATTTTCTTGCCAGTCTATACTGATTTTCCCCCCTGTGTTTCTGAAAGCTTATTTATCTCTCAACACGGTGAATATATTCCACTTGATCTTCCATAGAGTAACCTTTAATCTATTCTTAAGGATCAACTAATAAAATGATTTGTTGTGGCTATCATTTTTTCTGGGCAATAATATTTGAATTTTTGTGTTTATTTTTTATGCTTTAAAGAATTGAGAAGAAAAGGCCTATCTCATAGAATAGAAATTTCCAAAGCTCAGACTACCTTTAGGGAAGTTGAAGCCAGTGGCTTTTGTAACTGAAAAGTAACACGCAGCAGGATTCCATTCTATTAGAACACTTCAGAAATGAATCACAGTTAGGCAATTTTCCTGCTCTGAATTGCAATGTAGGAAACTTTATGAAAATGACAATTGGTTCTATAATTTTTATGTTTCTCTTTATCTTTGTTCTTGCCCCTCTGAATTATCCCTCCCTTGCTGTTTCACATCTAAATACTCATAGCTTTAGAGCTTCAGGGAAATATTGTTATGCTTTATTTTTAACAGTTTAATGAATTATATATGATTTTTTTTGCATTAAAGATTTTTTCCAATGAGCTATTTTATCACAGCGAGTCATTATTTAGGAACTTTTTTGTTTCTTTTTCCTTAGATCTTTTCTCCCAAGTAGCACTCATTTCAAAATATCTTTTGTTATAGTATTGCTATATAATTTGATTTCTATGTTGGTGGCGAAAGCATATTCATTAGATGTCTTCCTTGCTAATTTTTTTCTTTCTACTCAATATTTTTTTAAAGTTCTATTTCCAAAATCAATGCACTGGAAATTAGTAAAGGATTAAGCAATCACTTATTCTTGTTTTAGAATGAAAATTTGACCATTTGAATTTGCAGTAAAAATATTAACTTTGAGAAAACTGAGCATGTTTAACTTTTAATTTCAATAAATGTTAGATTATTAGTATATTATGAACAGCTGCAATTTTACATAATTATAATGTACTTATTTTCTTTTTTTAAATGTAAATGCAAATATTATTCTTTATTTTTCAACATGATTTTTTTCTAGGTAGAGATTATGAATCAGGAATAAAACAGGTTTATAGTGTTCAACATGTCAACTTGAACGTTGACAAATATACCTTTATTTATATTCAACTACATGATATAATGAAAAGAGATTTTTATCATTAGGCTGACTAGTGTAGTGAGATAATGAATTGTCGTATAATTGCTAAGTCCACCACTATTTGAAAAATCCTTCATTAACATATGAAACTTTAGAGAGAGTTCATGTGTGAAAATGTAATATATCAAATCAAAATATAGTCTATTTTAGTGTCAAAAATAAGTATTCATGCATGGTGTCATGTGCATGTGTGTGTTTTAAACATATGTCATTGTATACAGAATAACCTAACAGAAAGAGATGGAGAGAGAGACAGCTCATTCTTTTGCTATGGTCAGAAAAGTCACACTGACTTTCTATGTAGATGCCTGATCCTCACAAGTTGGACTAGCTTCTGTTAGTATAATTTAGTTAGAAATTTTTTTACTGCCTTTTTTTCCATTCATTTAGTAGACAAGAATTCCTTGAGTACTTACTATGTGCTAAGCACCATTCTAGGTATAGGATATAGAATAGGGACAAAATAATTAAAACTCACTCTACTGAAACTTGCATTCTGGTGGTATGTAGATGAAAAAACATGATAAACAAGTCACATGTGCAATATAGTAATTGCAGTAAATACTAAAGAGAAAACAAAATGGGAGAAAAGATGGGAGTTGTGAAGTTAATACAGGGTGGCCTTTGAGTCATGAGGATATCTGGGGAAAGAATATTTTAACAAGTGGTAAGATCCAAGGAAGGAGTGGGTCTATTATTTTTGAAATAGTAAAGGGGCTGGTGTAATTTAAGCAGGAGGGAAATAATGGGCTATTTATTTATTTATTTTTGACTTGTTTGGAATAAATTTGGATGACTGCTGCCAAGTTCTCTCTTTGTTGTAGCATGATCTGGAATTAATGAAGTATGAATGTTGTGATCCACTGAATAGGCCATTTTAAACCATGTTCTGAATTAAATAATTTACTGTAACTAATACTACAGAGCATTTTTTAAAAATTATTTATTTATTTATTTATTTATTTATTTATTTATTTAAGAGAGAGAGAGGGAAGGAGAGAGAGGGAGGGAGAGAGGATGTGAAGTGGACTCTGCTCGGAGCACAGAGCCCAAAGTGGGGCTCCATCCCATGATTGCCAGATCATAGCCATGAGATCATGACTGAACCAAAATGAAGAGTCAGATTCTTAATTGACTGAGCCACCTAGGAGCCCCAGAACATATTTTATATACTAAATAAATGCTTATAAGTCAAAATTTGAGTAGACAGTGCCAGCCCTCCACAAATGATTATATAATGAATAGGATTGATGGATTATAAGAAAATTTCAACAGATGAAGTAGCAGAGGGAAATTGCTAGCCAGAGTAAGAATGTTGCAATGCCACAATGTTTGGGGATGTGTTCTTATACAAACAGTTGATTTTTACAATCAATCTTGAGGAATGATTGGTTTTAGCATGGAGAAAACCAAAGGAAAAAACGTCTGAGGAATAGTAAAGAAATAAGAGCTGTGATGGGATGGGGTAGGGCATCTCCAAGCAATAGCGAAAAATCAGGGTGGCTGATAGACAGAGCTCCAGGAGAAAGTGAAGAGAAGTTAGAGGTGTAGTCCAGAGTCAGTCCATACACAATCTGCAGGCCTGTGAAGGACTCTGGTGTTTTGATAATTGGAAGCCACTGAAATATTTTAACTAGAAGAATATGAGATCTGTATTTTGAAAGATGTAAGGTTATATTTTGCAAAATGTTCATGATTTTCAGTAGATCACAAGGTGTGGGAAAGAGAATTCTATTTACAAAATTCTTTTGCAAGGTACAATAATGATTTCTGGAACACAGAAAAGAACAGTACAGCTCGGAATGTTCAAATGCCATGAGCTAAGTTGTACTCAATTTTCCATATGCATTTAGTTTTTTTTATTTTACAACTGCTATACTGCATTCTTACTATCTTGTGAAGTTTTTGAAAGGGATCTTTGATGCAGTAGCAGAAAATGATTATTTATAAATACAAAATTAAAACAAAGTGTTGGAAAATTTTTGAACAGCTTCTCCAAGACAAAATTCTGAAAAATTGATTTAAAGACAAATCAAATCAGAGAAGTAAAGACATTGTTCACTTTCCACTCTCTTCCAGGGTGGAGGTATGGGGATTAGCTAGCACAAGTTCTTCTATAATTAATGAGGCTATTGGAAAAATGTTTTACGATTTTCTATTTGTAGGGTGCTGGGTGGCTCAGTCAGTTGAGTGTTTGCCTTTGGCTTGGGTCGTGATCCTGAAGTCCTTGGACCGAGTCCCTCATCAGGCTTCCTGCTCTGTGGGGAGTCTGCTTTGCCCTCTGCTTCTGCCTCTTTGTCTCTCATGAATGAATAAATAAATCAATTAAATTAAAAAATATTTTCTATTTGCATTGAGATAATTTTAAATATGAATTTTGTTATTATTCTGGTTTTTCAACTAAATATTGTATTTTATTTAACATAAACCCTTCAACATATATGGGAAAATCCCTAAAAGGAAGAGGGATATAACCATTATTGGCTTAATTTTAAAGGTGGTTTGTCAACACTCTCCATCACTCTCAACAAATTATAGAAATCACAGCCAAACTCAGGGAGAAAATGATTTGCTGAAATTCAAAAAAACAGCTGTCACAAAAGAAAAAATAATAGAGATGTTTGTATTACTCATTTCTGAGTATATGTTCCTTCCACCTGTCACCAAATTCTTATTACTGGAATAATTTATTTTTCATTCAGACCATCTCTCAAAGGTACGCTAATTAACATTTATAATGAACTACATAGTATAGCCTACTTTTTTAAATGTATATTATTATCCTATTGAATTATTACACCAGTCTTCCTGGAAAGGAATCACTTTTCACATTTTACAAATAGAAAACTCAAATTCTACAACATCATAGAGCTGTTAAATGGCTTTAACCATAGAACTTTAATGGTGTCTTATCCTTAGTCTATTTGCCTACGTCATACCACCTTCCCAAGGGTCATACTAACATGCACTCACATTTTAAAGCCGGGGAGGCAGGACAATGTAGGAAACTGCCACGTCTAGTTCACCAAAGGATATTATGTAAATATGTCAGAGACAAAGAACCCAGTAAGGATCATGGTGTGTGCTGTCAGATGGAGGGAGGGAAGCATGGCAGGTTGGGACCCAGATTTCTCTGACCTCACTCTGAGTTTGATAGCCAGCTGTTATTTCATTCAAATGAATTTTAAAGGACATTTTACAGACAAGGCTATTTCATCTCACCACTATTGACATTTTCAAATGGATTATTGTTTGCTCTGGAAGACTGACCTATACCTTGTAGACTGTGTAGCAGAATCCCTGGCCTCTCTACCCAGTTGATCCCAGTAACCTCCTCTCCCCAAGTTGTGACAATCAAAAACATTTACAAACATGGCCAAGTGTCTTCTTGAGAACAAACCAATCCCCAGTTGAGAACCATTTTGTAAATGATTTTGAGTTTTGCTTCCTGGAAGTACTCATCTAAGAACTTGTTGGCTAAACCATGGCCACTCTTACTAACATCAGGGTGTCATATCAATCCTTTATGAAGAAATAATATAGTCAAGCCCACCCACACACAAAAAGAAATAAATAGTATAACACAGATCCATGAAAAAGATTTTTAACAGTAGATTGTAAACCCAGAGTTTAATGAAATAAAGAGAAACGAGATAGGCAGATTGTCTAAAAGTGTCATTGGTAGGTGCAAGTGGGTCACTTAAAACTCTGAGCTGAATATGCATTCTCACGTGCCTAGTGATTTCTGAAAATCACTTGCTGTGATGCATTAAGTTAGCCAATTTAAAGAGTGATTGACCAAAGGAAAGAAATTTGCATAGCCAATAAAATTGATTACAAATTTGGGAAAAATTGAGCACCAATCTTAGAAAAGCTGTTTATGTGTTACATCCATGAGAAATATTCATTATGAAGACATATTAGCTGAGTGCTGTTAATTGTAAATTAAGAGTATAATATATGTGCACCACAGAAATGGATAACTTAAGACTGATAGGCTGCTTTAGTGCATGACTGACCAAACATTGATTTCAATGAAAAATTGAAGCTACAAATAGGAAAAGAAGCTTATAGATAGTCGGTTGCGCTTAATGTGAAATTGTGCAAAATCAACTGCAGGTTAGCAGTTGGTCATTCTTGAAACACTTTATAATGTGACACTGGTGTTGTGTAAATTCAAACAAATATAAATCATTGTCCTAAGAGTCCTAAGGGATGTGGGGCAATCTCTCCACCAGGATGTCTTCTTTTACAGCCTCATTACACCTGCCCATGATTCATGGGTGTTAGGCTTGACTGAGGAGGTGGATGGGGCTAAGGATCTCAACCATGCAAATGAGCATATTTCCCTGTGACTAAAAAGGCAGCATTTCTAAAAGAAATGGATTAATCTCTGTCTATTCTTATTATCCCTTTGTTGAGATTCTCAAAGTAATACAAGCTGATGGAAAAGCATTCTCAGTATGGCATTGCATTGCATATTTAAAGCTAGACAGAACAATTTTATCAAAAAGTACTCTGATGTGGGGCAAGCAAAGAGATAACAAGAGGCAGGTGCACAATGTGTGCAATGTAAATGAATTAAGGGCTAAACCTATTGGAAATCGGATATGTATGTCAAGATGTGTTCTAGAGTATCGTCTCTGGTCTCTGGTCAAATTATGAGTCTGTGAATAGAATTCTTCCTAATGAGATAGTGTGGGGTCTAGGATACCCCCAATGTTATACCGACAGTAAAGCCCTCTTTACTCTCTGATTCTCTTTATTCCAGGGAAATGTGGATATGGGTTTTTGAGGGGAAAAGAAGGAGACTAATATTCTTTCAACTCCACTAATAGTAGTAAGCAAATTGAGAGAACAATACTTTATTGGAGTCTGTAGATTTGTCCAATGTGCCTGGCATATTGAAAGTGAGGCAAAGAATGCGATCCCAAGTCTATGAAAACAAAAATTTCCTTTTAAACTTAAATTAAATTGCTATATTTAAGCATAAAAAATATTCTGTCAGTAAGATTATCAAAGCCTATTTAGAGAATCATATCAGCAACCCTCCACTAAAACATTTAAACTCAGTTATCATATAATGCCATTGCATCCAAGTCTATGATAATGTAATTATTATATTATATATGAAATTAAATTTAAAAAATATACACATACAAAAAATAAATGCAAAACAATTTGTTCATTCTTGAAAATATCAACTGGGAGGCACCTGGGCGGCTCAACAGTTGAGCATCTGCCTTTGGCTCAGGTGATGATCCCGGGATCCAGGGATCGAGTCCCACATCAGGTTCCCCACAGGGAACCTACTTCTCCCTCTGCCTGTGTCTCTGCGTCTTTCTCTGTGTCTCTCATGAATAAATAAATAAATAAAATCTTTAAAAAATATCAAGTATAATTTCTCTCATTTTCTAGATTACAATTGATTTTGATGTATTAAGCAGATTAATTATTAAAGATTATTACTAAAGTTAGCATAAAGAACCATTAGTAAGCATAATAGAGAGCTTTATATATTTCTGACAAAACTTAGGAATTTAAATACTAATTGCTCATCTACTATCACTATCTAATAAAACAGCAACTGTAAAATAAATTTAAAAATATATGACCCATCTATTGTATTAAAAGGTAGTGTCTTTGACAATATCAACATTCAAAACATAGCTGTGAACTTAAAATTAAGCAAAATCACAAAAGCTGACTTCCATAAATCAAATTTGCTTTTCATATAAGACTTATTTTTGATCTTTGGATTCATGTATTCAACTGTGCATTGGTCATCATGACTTCCACAGATTAGGGACAGTTGAAATTTGATATAATAAAAATTGAATTAATCATATTTCATTCTAAATTGGCCTCTCCTTGAATATTTAATTTTTGACACAACCATTTAGAGTAAGCTAAATCTGTCTTACCTTCTCTCCCAATCCAATTAATCTAATTAATCACACCTATCACCACATCCCTGCAACAAACCATCATTCCATTTCACTGGAGTACTATAAGAGTATTGATCACTAGTTGGTCTTCCTAACTCTGGATTTGTTCCCTCAATACCATTGTTCACTCTTGTAGAGCTACCAAGCCATTCCCCTTTTTCAAAGTCAGTCTATAACTACAGAGAACCATCTGCAGTATAGCATCCTGAGCATACAATATCTCATTCATTGCCTTTGCTCATATTGCCACCTACAGTTTTACCCTCCACTCTTCCCAAGACACATTATATCATTTAATACTTCTTCATTTTTTCCATCTCTTTCTTGCTTATACTTAAGACAGTTAAGTTACTGTCTGGGAAGCTATTTCTACCAAAACTCTTCCCTATGAATATTCAAGGAATAACTAGCCATTTCTACCACATGCCTTTTGAAAGCAAGAAGAGAAGATATGTATTGTGTTTTAAAGGGAAGTAACATTTTTTTCCCTGAAAGTATTGGTAAACTTAGGAGTGGATATCAGTTAGGAAAAAAGCCCTCAGGCGTATATATGTATATATATATATTTTTTTCTGCCAACAATTCTGAATGGGATTTGAGGTAGCATCAGCTTTGGGGATGCTTTTCAAAAATAATTAAGTCCATAGAACTTTTGTTTGGACCTCCCGTAACTTATAGGGCCTGCCCAATGAGATTAGGCATATGGAGCAGCTCAGATTTCCCTGAAGTAATCACATCTCACCCTCTTTTTTTGTCTGTTTGTTTTAATTTATTCATAAGAGACAGAGAGAGAGAGAGAGGAGAGAGAAAGAGAGAGAGCGAAAGAAAGAGAGAGAGAAAGAGAGGCAGAGACACAGACAGAGGGAGAAGCAGGCTCCATGCAGGGAGCCCGATGTGGGACTCAGTCCCGGGACTCCAGAATCACACCCCAAACCAAAGGCAGGTACTCAACCACAGTACCTGCAGAGGCAGGGATCTCTACATCTCACCCTCTTAAAGACAGATGTTTTCCATTACAGGGGTAGCTGCATGTTTGCTGAAGCAGGAGGAATGTCTCTGCAAGCAAGTTCTACTTTTCAGATACTACAATATGAAATAAAAGAGGGTGTCTCTTAACTTTCAAGATAGTCCCCAGATTTCACTTATCAAAACAGTCTTTTTGAAGAGATTTCTAGATTTCTTCATATGAACATCAAATAATTAGCTACCATTAGCCCACACTCCCCCATTTGATATATGTGAAGTTAAATGGAAAATCTGCCCACTAGAGATAGGCAGGTGCTATATAAACACATCTGTAGGTCTTTTAGAAATTACTATCATCACTCTTTTCATTAAAGTGACATGCATATATTTAGAAACGCTTTTCAAAAACCTAATGAAAGACTGTCCTTGATAACTTCTCTATATGTTCATCTATAAATCATTATTAAAATCCTTTACATAATGAGGTGCACATTCTTGGGGAGGAAAAAAAAAGGAAGTTTCAATTCTCCCATTTTTTTAAGGTGAACTGGAATTCAATCTATTTGTTTACATCATTTTATACCTGTTGTCACTGTATGTGTGAAAAGGTGCTTCCTTCCTATTTCAGAATTTTATACAGTTATGAATTGTCTCGTATCATATTTTCACTAACATTGAGATTATTGTTTTACTATGTAGAAATAAATACATAGTTTAAGGCATATCAAAATTCATGCACTTGTATCTAGAAGCAACGTTAAGTTTTTCATGTGAAGATCCTCAAGACATCTCTATTGAGCTCATTGTATATTTTCAGTAAACCGTGTATGTTGATATGGTGTCACAGATAAAGTCTAAATGTGTATATGAGAGTTACAATAGCTGTTTTCTCCCTGAGTACTCAAAGGTACTTTGAGGCTTCTGCCGAAGCCTGCATTTTGCCCTCGTTCATGGAATTCCTAGGCTAAATGGCACTGCACAGGAGGTAGACATAGACTTGTTAAACGAGTAATGGGTTTCTGTGATCATCTCACACACAATTTCCAAATTTAATCCTCCTTATATAGAGTTTTATGTAAGGCCATTTCATAGTGTGTGTATGCTGAGAAAGATAGCTCACATGCATAATTTACTGAAATAGACATCTGTTAGAGGTAAACCAGTGAGGTCATTTTTATATTGAAATCTGTGAGAGAGCCCATGGAAACAAAGTATAGTGCAAATAGAATATTACCTCCTGATTAAAACACCTGTGGATTCAATTGATAACATTTCATGTTGCGTGGCATTGGAATTAAAGTCCCCAAACACCAAGCTCCTTAGTGTAGCCAATGCTAACAACTCAGGAGTCTCATTTGAAAATCCAGTTTAGCCTTTACACAAAGCATGCACATCTCAACATATGGTTATCTGTTATTTTTCATGTAAAGGACTGTGATACTTTGATTTCCTATTTTTATATGTATAACTGAAGCATTTCAAAGGGGCCTTACATGTATGTGTTTCGTTGTTTTCATTCTGCACTGCCTGAACAATAAAATGAACCAAGAGGTGATGCAAGAAAATGATAAAGGGTACTTGTGGTTAAGTATAATCACTCCACCAAGGGATGCCTGGGGGGCTTCATCAGTTAAGCATCTCTCTGACTGTTGATTTCAGCTCAGGTCATTATCCCAGGGTATTGGGATGGAGCCTTGTGTCCAGCTCTGTGCTCAGAATGGAGTCTGCTTGTCCCTCTCCCCACTCTATCTCTAAAATACATAAATGAAATCTTTAAAAAAATCAAAAAATAAACACTCCTCCAAAATGGACATTGAGACTTACTTATGATAAGGCTTTATTATTATTATTATTTTAAATATTTTATCTATTTATTCATGAGACACATAGAGAGAGAGGCAGAGACACAGGCAGAGGGAGAAGCAGGCTCCATGCAGGGAGCCTGACGTGGGACTCGATCCTGGGTCTCCAGAATCACCCCTGGGCTGAAGGCAGCGCTAAGCCGCTGAGCCGACCAGGCTGCCCGATAAGGCTTTATTAAAAGTAATAGCTTTTTCCAGAGGAAAAAAATGTACTGTATATGTCTCATTGGAAAGGTTTTATGACTAAAAGGATGAATTTTAAATAATATATAATCTATTGAATGCACTGCATTATATCAACTCTTTCTATAGCAAGCTTGTTTTTACCAATTTAATCTAGCAGTGCCTATAATAAAAATTATCACAGGACTATGAGAAAATGTGTGTTTATTTCTCATTTTTAGTTTATTTTAAAAATCACACTAGTTATATTTGAAGGTGAAAGCACAAGCTGTATTTCCAAGATGTGTTTTTCCTCAGTAGAATTATGTCATGGGGAAACACTATGGATATCCATCAAAGTGAAACCTACAAGGACATAAGAGCTCGTTATTAGTGAACATTGTTTGCAACCTTCAGATGGCTTCAACATTTCTGTCACAAAATGGCAAGCAGAATGAGAGATTAAAGCACATTGTACCCTCAAAATTAACATCACTACATAAATTATGGCTTTTATATAAATCTAAAAGGTTCTATCTTTTATTTTAAAACAATGAATTATTACAGCCTCAATCTTTGTAATAAAATGTTACAGCAAGTTCAAGTTCAGTTAGGTCAATGCTGGCTTCAGGTTAACATTATTGATTGAAACTTGCTAAGGCATCCTGGCAGATACAGTGCAATAGCTTTGGTCGGGAAACTAAGCTGAGCAACATACCCTTGTGGTTCTGATGCTTGTTCTGGATCGTTTGCTTGTTCGTACTACAAAAACCTAGAAGAATGGAAAGAGGATTAAGTGTAGGATTTTAAAACACTGGTAAATGGCAAAGTGCTATTTTTCACATACTACTGAAAACTTTGGTAGCATATGTGCAATTAGATCTTTTGTTTATGTTTTTAAGAAGTTTTGGTAAATGAGCATTTTATTCTTATCCATATCCTAAAAATACCAAAGCTTTAAAATGTGCAGTACTATGATGATTTTCAGATTATATGTAATTTATATTCATAGATATATAAGTATGTATTCAGATTATATTATATATATGCATAAATATATATCAGGGGTGCCAGGGTGGCTCAGTCGGCTCAGGTCATGATCTCAGGGTCATGGGATAGAGCCCCACATCCTGCTCCTCAGGGAGCCTGCTTCTCCCTCTCCCTCTGCTTGCCACTCTCTCTGCTTGTGCTCTCTCTCTCTCTCTGTCAAACAAATAAAATCTAAAATAAAATAATAAAATAAAATAATAAAATTAAAATAAAATAAAATAAAATACACGTCAAATATACTTAGTACTAGGCATACTTTGTGAATCAAAATTAGGAGAGCTTTTTTTCTTTCTTTCTTTCAAGATTATTCCCTCTTGTACACAAGGTTGATAAGGTAATGGTAAGTGTTGGAATGAAGGCTGCAATCTGCTATAATGGGAGAAGGCTTTTCTCTTTGCCACCTTGACTGATACAGTTAATGTGTGCATCTATGACCTTGACAATTTTCAACAAATGTATTTGAAGTAAAGAGAACTATACTTCAGGCAAAATATCATAGCAATCAAAACCTTTGGTGGTTAAATTGACTAAAAATATTGGCCTATTATTCAATTTATTTCATTTCTGTTAGTAATAGCCTTGGTTGACAGAGAGATTCCTGGGTGCCTTCATTGACATTTATGAACAGAATTTCAGTTTAAAGATAGTAATCCACTACTGATTTTCTGAGGGACATATCATTAAAATGATATTCCTTTATATTGTTCAGTAGTCATTTACTTGTGGAATGATAAACTACAGTGATGATATTGGAAAATATGTAAGTGGAAAATTCTTCTCACAGATGGAACAATTTGTACCTAGGTCAAGCACACATGTGGGCCTGATTATACACTATAATGGGCAAACTCTTACATTTAAAATTTTAAATAGCACTATTTGAACTTTTTCCTCTGTGAGCAGCTCTCAGGAAGATGAACATTCCTATAATTGAAATGATCATGTGCATTCTGACCCTAATTGGGTAAGTTTAATATTAGGTGCACGCCAAGCAATCATGGAAGCAATTATGGGCACTTGTCCTGGGGCTGCCATCGCCCAGGTGCTGCCACCTGATTGTCATTTGGTAATTTTCTTGGTACTTCCCAACTACTCCTTAGCATCAGTTAAACGATGCAACGTACTTCAAGTAAGTGAAGTCTCCTTGGAAGTACAAGTAAATACTTAATTATTTAGTTTGTGGCTTCATATAGGGGCTGTCTGTTCACCTAGAATGTGCAGATATATAATGAAATTTGTCTTCTGAAGAGACTTGCATGGAAGTCAAATTGGAGATTAAATATTTGCGATTAGCCATACAGTTCCTTTTGAAATATGGAAAAAACCTTAAATAATAGTGATGATAGAGGCATTGCCAACTTTGGGATTTTTTTTCAAGTCTTTGAAGTCTGACTTTGCAGAACAGATTGTAAATCTCTGGCCCATTACACACCTGCGGAGATTTTGGTGTTTTATTTCTCTTGGGTGAAACTGCAGAAGCCCAAACCATGTTAATCACTGTCAGAACCAGTTGTATAAAATGCCAAAATGCAGTGAACCAAGGATTTTATAATAAATATGACAATGCAGTCAGAATGTTGTTTTGTTAGGCTTGTTATTTGTGGTAATTTTTCATTTATAATCTTTGAAAGGAGAAAGTTCTAAGGCTTTTATCAGAAAAATTTTAACCACAGGGGAGATGTCACCATATTGAATAAATAAGACTCTAAGTACTTGTATAATAACAAATCCAGACAAAAATAAATAAACTAATTTAATAGTAGCACTTGCTTTAAATGCCTTAAAATGCTGGCTTGAAAAAAAAACAATATCAAATATCACCACTAGAACTATATATATCTCTATGAATGGCATGTTAATTCTTAGAAGGATGAATATTCTCATTGCATTATTTCATATCAATCTTTCATTTTATTATCTTTCTTTCATTTATAAATGAATCTTAAATTTTTACAAATTAGCAGGTATAATTGGAATATGGAGAACTGTAGTTTTAATCTTCTACCAGTGTTCTTATTTGAAGTAGACAGTGAATTAAATAGAGTTAAAATTATTACAGCTAGCTTAGCTATGTCACTGGCTATTCCTTATATTCTGACATGTGCGTTCAATTTATTTCTCAAAGAAAACGCATTCTGTGAAAAGAGAATGAATATATAATAATACTTCATTGATTGATATGTCCAGTTAATGATAGGTGATTTTGATATCTGATATCAAAATTATGTTGTATCCATATATTTTAATATTCATGCACCCTCTGGTGAAATACATATATTAACATGTTAATTTTAGCGTGGGTTTTTCTATTGAATAACCATTTACATAAATATAAAATATCTTCAATATACTTGCACATTTATTTCTTGCTAACCAGCACATAAGCAAAATGTTTTATGTTATTATTTCAGTTTCGTAAATATTTATTTTGCACCTATCATGCCCTAGAGTAATATACAGAAGGTATGCAAAGGAAAGAGAATATACACTCCTGGGCTAAAGATTTTTACTTAGAAACATAATAATTCCAAGGCTGGATAGATCATCCTTACCACGTGCTTTCTGCAGTGTTAAGACACAATTTTGTGATTGTCTGTTTATTGACCATGTTTATTTACAATTAAATCATTAGGTCCCAGGATAGTTCCTGGCACATAATAAGGAATCAATAAATATGTCTTTATTTAGAGGGTTAATTAAATTCTTAGTTGCTATAAGAATTAGAGAAAAGTTGATGCAGTAAGGAGTGCTTTCATGCTACCTATGTTTCTGGAGTACTTTTCATACTGTATATATTTCTAAGGTTAGCATTACGTAGGTATGCTCTGCGGCTCAGCCTATTTTCAGCCCTGTGATTTGGACTGAAAAGGAGTGAGACTAAAATGAATGCAGTGATATACCAAACTTTGTTCACTCTCATGTCCTAAAGGTTCCTACTACGTGCATGTGAATACCACATAATTACACAGGATACATTTGAGAATACGGAATCTGCAGTTAGAAACTACCTGAAATTGATAACATGACCTTCTCAAAAGTGTAATGACCTTCTCAAAAGAATCCTATGTTCTCCTCATTCATATCTTGGGGGATGTTTAGGCTACAACATTGAAGAAATAATTGAAGTAAAAAAGCATTAATGAATTATCCACAGAAATTAATTTGGGTACATTTTTATGGCCTCATAGTAGAGATGTCTTCTTAATAATTTTAGCAATTACTAAAGCTATTATCACCTGAGTTTTGTGTATGACTAGAGCTCTTGAATACTTAAAACTTTTCAGTTTAAGGCTCTGGGTTATACATCACTAACTATTGTTCAATGGTGATAGGGAAGCATTGTGTCCTTCACAGACCACTAGCTTCTGATGATCTAATTTAATCTTTAACAATAGTTACAAGGAAGAGCAAAAAATACAGTGTTGAAAGGGATGTTTTAACTATTGTACATGTAAATGATTAGAGGGGAGTTGGCCAAGCATTGTGTGGACCAACATTATTTCTAAACATTTCCCTGCAGTCAATTCTTAATTTTCCATGCTAACAGAGTAAGTAGTATCAAATAGGGAAGATCTATAGATCTATAGATGAGATTCATATACATATCTGAAAGAAACATTTTAGCTAGCAAAATAATACTTACATTTATTTGCCTTGTATCCACATATTTTATATGTATATTCACATCTATTCTAGAAATACCACTTAAAAATAAATACCTACATGGCACCTTTTTTCAAGCAGAACATACTTTATCCTGACAGGAAAGATAGTATGTTTCTAATGATTTTTACAGAGCTTAGATATATACAGATGAATATGGAAGAAAATCTCATCTTTCACCATTATTTCCTTAAAGACTTCTCATTGTACCCATCTGTATCTTAGTTGCCCACCTTATGCATTGGTTGATATTGTAATACAATATCTGTCCCAAACCAACCTCCAACCTCTTCAGGAAAAAAAGACAGGACCAAAAGCAATAGACTGTTTTACTTTGTCTTGGAGATAATAAAATCTAAAACAAAAAAATATACATATTCCTAGTAGTTGGAATTTCACTCTTCATAGATCCTTCTTTCAAAATAATTTTTGATAATGAAATTTTAAATATTTAATATTAAAATAAAGATTTACTTATTTGAGAAAGAGACAGAGCATGCGTGCACAATGTGGGGGAAGGGCAGAGGGAGAAAGAATCACAAGCAGACTCCCTGCTGAGTGGGGAACCCCACTCAGGGCTCCATCTCAGGACCCTGAGATCACAACCTGTGCCAAAACCAAGAGTTGAATGCTCAGCCAACTGAGCCACCCAGGCACCGTAATAATGAACTTTTTAAAGACTGAAAATGTTGCTGAAGGAAGAATACAAATATGTAAATAAAGGTAAAATACTTAAAGATTGGTAATGGAGAATTGAACCAAAGATTAATGATGGAGAATTGTTATATGTATATAATATATATAATATATTTGTTATATATATTATAACATGTTATGTGTTCTATGTATATGTGTATACTACATTTATATATAATAATTAAATATATATAACATTTCATTATGTTATAACTCTCCATCATTAATATTTGGTCCAAATCTCTATCATTACTAATTAAGAATCTTACATACATACATACACATATATATGTATATATATGGCACATAATAGACTTTTTGGCAAAATAACTCCATTTTCTGAACTTCATTTTTTCCCCCACTAATGTGTGAGGTTGTGAAATGGCAATATGTTAAAAAGATAGAGAAAAGTGCCTGGACAATTAATTCATTGTCTATATCACATCAGTCGTTTGACAAAGTCCCTCAAATGTTCTTGTGTTAAAGAAAAATCATTCCATACAGAAGTCCTAAAGGAAATCACTACTAGAACTCTGAAATGTTTTACAAAAATAGTCAATTAATGATGCAAGATATATTTTGACATTATATACCTCACACATAGAAATAAGCATTTTATTTAAAGAAATAGCAAGATAAAAAAAAAAGAAATAACAAAATCAAGAGATTATAAGAGACATTGCATTCCTGTTTATAAACAATTCCAATAAGTAAAATATCAGGGAGAAAACTATATATAAAGTCCCATATGTTAGTGGCTGTAAATGCCAAATAATACCTACATTGATCAAAATGTACGGGTTTTGTTTTTATATTCTTTATAGCTACCCACTCTAATTTCTAAAGATCATATAGAGACAATTTTAACTGGAAAGATGGAAAATAAATTGAGTAGGATTTTACCATACAGAGATTTTGGCCCACACTCAAGATGTTCAGGTATTTTTGAGTCTAATGCTAGAAATTCTCTTGGTATGTTCAATATCCATTTCCAGCTTAGTAATTCTATATTGTTATTTTCCATATTTTTGATGGTCTTTCAGTAAAAATACCATTTAGTCATTCATTTATTCAACAAATATTATCTTAAGACATTGTTATGAATCAAATAAAGATTACTATGTCCTTTAATACATACTCTCTAATCCCTAAACAACACTGTGCTTTATTTTATTTTTTTTTTAATTTTATTTATTTATGATAGTCATACAGAGAGAAAGAGAGAGAGGCAGAGACACAGGCAGAGGGAGAAGCAGGCTCCATGCACCGGGAGCCTGATGTGGGATTCGATCCCGGGTCTCCAGGATCGCGCCCTGGGCCAAAGGCAGGCGCTAAACCGCTGCAGCACCCAGGGATCCCAACACTGTGCTTTAGATATATTATTCACATTCTCAAGGTGAAAAAATTCAAGTTCAGAGAAGCTAAGCGCTGTGCCAAATTTATACCACTGATAAGTCATATAGCTGGGATTTGAAGCCAAATCTGATTGCAGTTAAAGTTCTTCCCACTATACGACTTCAGTTTTTCTTCCAATCTCTTGTTCTCTTCCTTCCCAATAAAGACAAATTCACTGTCTTCTCAGTTCCCAGAAGGGAATCGAAAAGAAAATTTTTAGATGTAAGCTAAAAATAAAAAGTAAAAAGCAATATGTTTATTTACATAAATTATAAAATTATAAAAGACTTGGTTCCCGATTCCTTTCTTCAGATAATTCAGCTTTATTAATTCATCCCATTATAAAAACTTCAATACCATCTTCCCTTGGCTATCTTATAGTATTTGCAACAATAAATAAATGTGCTTGTGATTATTATTATTATTTTATATATTTCAATAATCACATTTAAAGACATGTAAGTGACTTTATACTATAATTAAAGTGACTTTAAATTATAATATCTAATAATTACTGGCCACTTAATTATGATCACTTTTTATGCTAAGCATTTCATATGCATGTGTAACAATTCTCAGAGCAACTATGTGAATTCGATACTATTAACTCATTTTACAGGTAATAAAACTCATGATTATCAAAGAATGCCCAAGCTCTTGGACTCCAGATCATCCATAGTAGATTATTTTTCTTTAAGTGTCCTCTTAATAGACATGCCCTGGTTGGTCGTACATCTCCTAAACCACATGCCTGTTACCTAACTGCAGTTGAGTTTTAATATAATATTACTAATTATATCCCAACAGATTTAGCAACTGAAGTAATAATGTGATATTTTTAATGCATATTCACAGCAGGGACCATGAGACAAGGTTTTTGTATAATTAGTAGCACAGTTAACTAATTGGTTGATGGATTTGAGCTACTTGAACTATCAATTTATTAATCTTGGTAATACAGCAGAGAAGAAAAAACTTAGAGTAAGACATGTTAGAAATATAATACCAAAAAAAGGAAAAATGTAAAAGAAAATGAAGCCACTGAATATAATAGAACTCATTCAAAGAACTAGGAATTTAATATTCTTGCTTACAAGGATGAAAAATAAGATGAATATCACACAAATGCTATAAACACATATGTTTTGAAAAAGGATATATATGGTGGTTTACTTTTTATTTTGAACTTGTTAGTACTTAGTTCAATCATGGTATGCCATCCTGATATGTATTAACGTTATTTGAGTTTATATTAAAGATCAAAGTTAGAGCACATGTTATTTGAACTTTATAAACAACGTTATTAAATTTATTAAATGTGAATAATTTGCCCTAAAATAAAAACATAATTTTAAGAAAACATCTTAATTTTAAAAATAATGACAAAAATATTTTTAATGAACTAGAAGAAAAGTTTTTTTTTGACATCATGGAATTTAAAATATTAATTTCTCCTGAAGTTTCCTTTAAGTAAATAAATATTTCACAGCATTAAAGCATTTGTTTCTATATTATAGTCATCAGATCTTTAAATAGAAAATGCTTCCCACATAGCAGAATCTACCCCAGTTTTTGTTTAATTTGCTCTTATTTTCTGTTGTTTCTTTCGACTCTAATAAGAGCTTATAACAATGAACATGATATTTGGTTAATGAAGAATGCACTGCATATTTAGAGATCTACATATTTATGTGACCTTCTTTTGTTCATAAATGCTAATATTTATTGCTTCTTTGTTGAGATTTTATTTTGTGTTTTGTGACAAACAAAAGTACGATTAGTGAAGCTGTAAAGTTTTCATGGTAGATGCCTGTGTTCCCAAGATAGCAGCATTAGTGTCTACAGAAGCAGTTAATGCTGTTTATCATTAGTGACAAAGGCTGGGAAGGACCTTCTGTGGCTTTTATCTTTCACCTTGCCAACAGAAGTTGATGAGCTTTCTGATTTAAATTCATAGGTGATGCTCCAGGATTTATATGCACTTCACATGGACAAGCACACAGGTAACCCATCCTGCTGATGGAGACTAATTAAAATCATCCTAACATTCTAATACTGGACATCCTTATGAAAACCATTACTTTATCCATATTTAATGCCAGTTGCCCAATGAGAACATGAAATATAAAAGAGTTTATAGAGGGATTTTCTCATCCATATTTAAAGGGTTTATTGCCTTGTGATTTATTTATTTGTTTGTTTCTTGTGTATAGAAACTAATGAATGTAAAGCACATTCTTGTAATGAACCTAAGTTTTTACAAATTTAAAATGTTAATGGTTAAAAACAAAGGAAGGCAATTCCAAGGAAGTAGCTCACTTGAGTAATACGGAGTACGTTTTTCCTCTATAAATACTATCTATAGTGTGATCCCAGAGACAAATACCAGGTATCACCAGAAAACCAGATTATAAGGTCGGATCTATTTAGTAATATGAAAGTTTAAACAGCTTTTGATATTTTGAAAATGTTCTGTACTTAAGACATCAAAGAATGCTGTGGTTGTTCAAAAGCATAAGACGGTATCTATACTTCCTAAATTTTTCAAAAATCATTTTGTGTGCCTAGTTTTCCATGGAAGGGTATTAGAAATGTTCTAACACTATTGATTTCACAGTAGAGCATTTTGAAATTTTAAATTAGGTAAATCTCCTCTCTACCATCCCTCCTGTTTTGAATATGTTTCTCTTCCCCTTATTTTACAATCTAAACCCCTTACTATGAAAAATAAAATCTCTTGTGGCCCAGGTCAGCCTTGTCTTTGACCTTATTAGCACATCACTCTGCCCTTTGCTTCAGCCACTCTGGTGTTTTTCTTTCTCAGATATGCCAAATTGTTTGGCACATTGACAACCTTTCTGATTGTTTCTCTCTTGCAAGAGGCTCTTCCCACTTCAGTGTCAATTTTCTCTCTTCACAAAGATCTTCCTCCCTTGTCTTTTCTAAAGTGTACTATGCAGTACTTTGCACTTCCTAAAATTAGTTTATCTTGTGTGTGTGACAGTAGTTGTCTGCAGACGAGCCATATCTATCTTGTTCACCATCAAATCTCCAGCACATAGGATGGCACCTGCCACAAAGTAGGTATTTTGTACACATCCTTGAATGCATACTCATGATTGTCTCATTAAAACTGAGGAAAATTGGGTAAAAGGAGAGACTTTTCATTTTTTCACTCCGTAGGAAAAGGTGAATCTCAAAAAAGATACAAACCAAATCATTTATGTTAATAAGTCAATGACATTGACTAATATTTATTAGAAAAAAACATCAATGTAATATAATGTGTCATGAGTGATAAGGTAGTATTTATTAAAATATTTTATTTACTCATGATATACATAGAAGCAGAAACATAGGCAGAGGGAGAGGCAGGCTCCCCACGGGGAACCCAATGTGGGACTCCATCTGGGGACTCGAGGATCATGACCTGAGCCAAAGACAGATGCTCAATCTCTGAGCCACCCAGGCACCACAATAAGGTAGTATTACAAAGCTGTTACTAGGGACAGTTGACTGAGTTTACTCTGAGATGCGTTTATAGGTTTGCTTGAGAAATTTAAGCAAACTTGTTGCTTTTCATGTTCAATTCTTTAAACATGGCATTTTAATGCAATTTTGCTCTTGCTTTAATGATATCAGCTGTGTAATCTCATTTCTTTTTTTGCTAGAGAAAAACATCAGAGTAAAGAGAATAGCTTTTAGTAATAACAAGACACTCCACAAATCAATATTATACCCTTCAAAGGAAACTGAATTCACAGGATCAAGAAATTGTGACCCACAAGATTGTTTTCTTTTTTATCAACAAAAATACATTTTATTCAACTTGCTATGTTTTTGGTGCTCCATCAAATTCATTTTGTACTATTGGCAACTGTTACACTATAAAGATTAAAACTGTGGCTTTTGTTCTATAACTGGAGTTGATGCCACATTCAGCTTTCATTCTTTCCTGTGACCCATTTTATTCTCTGGTATCTTTTTTAAAATGCACATTCTATGCAAGACAGCTTTGGCAAACATTCCTATTTTTCAATCTGTTTGTAGAAGTCAGCAGCTGCTGAATGAGTATTTCTGAAAAATGTTCCATGATAAGCAAGGTGCAAGCAGAGCTGAGTTTATTCCCCATATTCAATAAATCATGGTTTTTCAATACACATTAATATAAATTATAATATATAATGTTAAATATACACAGATATACATTACTATAGATTAATATTTTATACACATTAATACAGTATACAATTAATAAAAAATAAACATTGATTACAACTGTAAGTGATACTCAATTTTTCAAGAACATGAAGTTTTTCCTGACAACCATGAAAAGTAGGAAGTAGGAGAAATGTGCCAGGGAATCTTGATACCTTTCAAAAATAATGTTAAAATGCTATATCAAAGGTAATCATAAGATTCTTTAATATATATGAAACACAAGTGTTGATATTTTTGCTTTTTAATCAATGTAAATTTCAAGCTAAAATATCTATTACGTGGATCAGAATATAACATCTAACATTTTAACATAATTTTAGAGTATATAAGTTAATTTGCATATATATTATGTAAAGCTATTTTAATATGCATGTTTAATGTGAGATCTAAATTATTAAGAATGTTAATTTCAATTAAGTATGACTGCTTTGTTAAATTCAAGGATATGCTTGGGAAAATATCAGTATATGTAATACACTTTCAAGTTTATTATTTTTCTTCTTCTGCCTTTCAAATAGAGCACAAACATAATAATTGGATAACAAAAATCCAGTTAAACCTAAATATATTAATATTTTAATATCAAATTAAGTATAGATATTTGTAAATAATTGATTTTCTTAAATATAGGTATCTACAATTCACATTTTCTTCTGATTTGGATAATCAATTACTTTTCTTATGAAAAGAAAACATAAACAGCTACAAAAAAGTGTACTATAAGTTTCATCCTAAGTAATTAAAGGAAGTTAAAATAACACAGTATAACTATCCAATTAATACTTGTTTAATGAAATAATGTAATCTTAAAAATAGAAGGTAAGGATAAGAACTTCCAACCTCAAGGCAGCCCAGGTGGCTTAGTGGGTTAGTGCTGCCTTTAGTCCAGGGTGTGATCTTGGAGACCTGGGATTGAGTCCCAAGTCAGGCTCCCTGCACAGAGCCTGCTTCTCTCTCTGCCTCTCTCTCTCTTGCCCTCTCTCTCTCTCTCTGTCTTTCTCTCTCACACTGTCTCTGTGTCTCTCATGAATAAATAAATAAAATCTTAAAAAAAAAAAGAACTTCCAACCTCAAACAATATTTTAGGAAATAAATACAAATGAGAAAGTAGACCTATGAAAATTTTGATAAATGAACAGAGCCAGTATTTACTAGTAAATATTGGTATTTACTAAATACCCATACCTATATATTTTATTTTGTATGTGAACATAGAAGTCATATGTGTGTGTATGTTTGCTCATGTACATGGATCAAATATATAAACATATAACAAAGCATACAAATATTTATATCGTGAATCAGAACTGATTTCTGTAATGACACATGCTTCAGGTTTGGGAATACAGATAGTGCAGATAATTTACCAACTTTGTTCTTATGTTTTCTGCTGATTAAGCATTGCATGTAATTGAAGAAAACCATACTTCATTTTCTACTGGGTCTGTGAGATTTTGGCTTCTGATCCCTTAGGAGTTGATACTGATTATAGAAGGATCACACCAATTATCTCTACTTTTTTGAATCATATAGTGTTTGTTGGAAATTTATTTTTGATGCTATAAGAACGTATTTTAGAAAAGAGAATTATGCATATTCAACCTTTTCATTAAAAGCCATATAGCATTTTCCCAAAAATATGCTTGAAAAGAGGTATGATTTTAATGATGAAGTATTTTTGAATTTATATTTTATCCAACCAAGTAATGTTTTGATTTTGTCAGTTTTGGGTTGCTGCAGGACCATTTAATGGCCTGTACAGGTCTGCAGAATGTAGACTGAATTCTCAACAAAGAAGGAGTGATATTATAAGGAAGGAACTCTATACCCTTGGCCTTCTGATCATCATTACTCTTCTAAAATCCTGATATCTTGGAAAGACTCAGAATACTGGATACTAAGGCAGGCCAAGGAAAGAGTGCTAGAAAGTTGCAGAAGATGAGACCTTCTTTATTTGGCCTTTGCTCAGCTCTGGAAATGATAGTTTATGTCCCTGTAAGGTAGTTAAAGCAGGGAGGACTTTCCTAGATGTTTATTGTGCTGCAGACCCTTAATAAATATTCTGTTCAAAATAAATAAATAAATAAATAAATAAATAAATAAATAATCTGTTCAGGAAAATGGAAGTTTGCACAGGAAAGCCATAGAGTCCTGTGAGTGTTGCACATTGAGCCTGCATAGAAATCCAATTATTCCTGGATTCTGCACTTTAAGTGGTTAGGAACATTGTTGAGTTCAAATCTTGATCTTGCCACTTAACATCTTTGTGACGTTGAAGAAGTTATTTAAACGTTCTTGCATTCAGTATCCTCATATGGAAAGTGGAGATAATGATGCATACTTCCTGGATTAATGTCAGTGTTGTGCCCAAGATTACATATCGGAGAAACCACCAAGGAGCCAACACCTATGCAACACGGTGGTATAAACACACGAGGTATATTTACAAGTGCCAGCTTGGGTCCAAGTGCACCCGACACGGTGGAGCAGGGACTTGGACCCCGAGGCTAAGAGGCGCAGCAGCTTTATAGGGGCCAGTGGCACATGGGATTGTAACACACACAGAAAGTGGCACAGTCATGTGGGTCCACACGCAGGCGGCCAATTGAATCACAATTTACCCTATAGTGACTGTTTGAACTGGCCTATCAGTCTGGTCGGAGTTGGTGTGCAGTCTGGAGGGTACAAGGCGGGGTTTACATTCTTATGATCCTGTTTGGGTTAGGGTATGCCCAGCGGCCTAAGTAGGGTGGGCAGCGCCTTAAGCAATAAGCAGGTCATGTGGAGGTCATAGGGGAGGTGGCAGGTGCAGCACAAAATGGAATCAGTCCTGCTCTGCTTGTCCAGGGTAGGGGATTTTTGTTAGATTTCCTGGGTCCCACAGTCAGGATTAAATTAATCCATTCCTTCAAAATCCTTAGAGCAAGTTTAACAACCTCAGAAACCACTCAATATGTCGGAATCGTCGTCATCATCATCACCATGACCACAATAAAGCTGGTAAAATAACAGCGACAATACAGAATATGGTCTCTGATTAATCACCAAAAAGCAACCAACACAAGCAACTTTATTTGTGAAACAAAGGAAAAAAGCTCACCTCTCTTAAACAACAAAAGTTGTACTATCACTGCCACCACCAAAATGAAACAACAAAATACACAAACAAGAAGGCTACTTAAATTGGGAATTCCTAAGCAAACGCTTGCATTTGCTATGATCAGTGCTAAAAATTTAAGTGTGATAAATTATGAATAGTCAGTCTTGAAACATTGCACTGTCAGTCTCAAAGAATTATTGTATAAATATACACATTCTTGAAGACTTATGTTTGATAATACTTTATTTCTGAAACAAAAATAAAACAAGCCAAAACAGCAAGAAAACACAAATTAAAACAAAGTAAATTTTATCCAAAATTAATTCACATTATTCTAGGCTAAGTGTGGCAGTAGCAAAGAAGCGCTTAGATAGATTCTAGTGTGGTTTGCACTTAAAAGAGGTCTTTGTCAGGTGTAAACAACAGGCGTGAAGGTAGGTCAAAAGACACATAAGACAATAAATGGATAGATTCTCAGAGGAGACAGAAGGAAATAGCATTAAGAGAGCACCAGGTGTTGGGTTGAGCTTGTAGGAGAGGACAAGGTTTCCTTTCTTCCCTTCTAGGTTCTTTGACAAGTCTAGTAATTAATTGGACAGAAGACAGAACAACAGGAGAAAAATAAATTTAATTTCAGACATATAAATAAGAGCTCGTAAAAATATGAGACTCCAAAATGACCAAGCTGGAAGTCTTAAACAAAGAAACAATCATTTGTGAAAGACAGACAAAAGGTTTTGGACTTGGAATAGAGAAAAATGAAGAGATAACAAGGTGTATTTAGATGGCCTTCTTGGCTCTGAATACTCATCTCTGGTGATAAGGATGCTGTTTGCCCTCCAGGTACAGGAAGGGTAGCCTTTACAAAGAATTTGTTTTCTGCTTTCAAGGGAAAATGAGGGTCAAAAAAAAAAAAATAGATGATCAGAGTGTTCTTCTTGTATCAATTATTCCAATTATTCCTTAAGTAATTTTTTCCTTTAAGTAACTTTAATTCAAAATTATTCAATATGCTAAAGTGGTGTATTTTCAGGCAGCTTGCACTGAACTTCATCAAGCTCTATTAAAATAGTATAATAGTAGTTTGCTTTCTAATCTTTAATCTACTTTCTGACTCATGGTTACTACATATTTACCTGTTATATACTCTTATTCACTGAATAAAGCTAGTTATCTATTTTAACTGTTTAAGAATTGTTCCACAATATATTTTGGAGTTATGTAGGTTTTTTTTATAAGATATAGTATTTTACTAGAGCACAGTGATATACATGTAAATCTACTAAGGAGATGGCTGTTAAAAATTAAAACATAACCATCAAAAATAAAACTTCTCAAATAATCTTCTCCTTTGCAACATCTCCTTTGTTGCAGGATTTCCTTCTTCCCGCCATGGTTATTGGTCACATGCCTTCAAAGAATGAAGAGGTAGGCCAGAGGAAGAGTGGTGGGCAGCAAAGCGAAGTTTATCTAGTGATAGTACAAAGTTTATTGAATGATAGTATAAAACTCCTGAAGAGGGAGGGAACCTGAGAGGATCACTATGGGGTCTTCTAAATCTCAAGGTTTTTATGGGCTTTTTGGTGGGCTGCTTTGATCTAATTAGCCCTCCAGGAACCTGTCGTCCAGTTAGGTTCTATCTCGTGGGAAAGGGTGGAGGGCTCCTTCTAGGGTGATATAAAATCTTTTTACGGGTAGTTTCCTCTAAGGGCAGGGGAACCCCTTGTCCCTGCCTGCCTTTCTTCCAATTATCCTTCATCAATTGATATCTATTAGTGACTTAACGTTAATAATATAATAGAGGAAAGAACTAAATAATACAGAAATAAAAAATCTGGAAATTTTAAATGAAGAAAGAAGTTTCAAACTTATTGTACTTCTATTTTTTATTAAAAACTACAAAAAAAAACAAAAACAAAAAAAACTACATCAGTAGAGCTATCAACATTTACAAGTACTATTCAGGCATAGTTATAAGAAAATATGAAATTGCAGATTATCAGAAAAATGCTACAGCAATAGTCTAAACATTTCATATACAAAACTGTTGAATAATCTTTGTTTTATGGTAAATAATTCTTTTAATAAAATGTTTCACACATAAAATTGTGACATAAACTTTTACCCACCAATTTAGTTAAATAATTGACTAATAACCATACCAGTGAATTCTCCTTATGCTTCTCTTCATGAGGTTCCATTTTTCCCAAGTTAACAGCTCTTTTAAATTTATCCCTCTCATTTACTTCCTTTATTATTACATACATAGTTAGGCTTTTTATGGATTAAAATTTATATAAACAATTTCATATTATATGCATTCTTCAACACTCATAGTTTTCTATAATCTTTCACTTTAGAGATTTTCCCATTCATTTATTCATTAATTGATTTTCACTGCTATATAGTATTTTGTTTAATGAACATAAGATCTTACAGTTTACTTACCCATTCCTTCTTATCTTAGATAAATATTTGAGTTGTTTCCATGGCTTTTTTTTTCCTTTTCTTTTAAAAAATTGTGCTTCTCTGAAAAGTCTTATAAATGATGAACCTGTACAATGATTTTAAGGAATGATATTGGTAAATTAAACAATATGCACATATTTAAATATATAAGATAGAGTCAAATTGTTTTTCAAGGAAATAAAACTAGTTTATATATATATAGCAGCTACCTTCCATAGGATATGACTTTTCTTTTTATGTTATAATCTTTGATAAATATATGTTTTAAATCTCAGTGTAGTGGAATTTATGGATCATCTTCTTTTCCCTTCAGGACAAGATTATATATCCAGGTGAATATAAATGTTTTCCTATAATCCCTGATAAATGCTTTCTTTGCAATCATGCTAGCCAGTGCAGACAAGAAACAATATGCTGAATTTTCCAAAACAAAAGCAATATCTGTTAAGTTTGCTGGTAGAGCTAGCAGGAAGGGAAAGTGTATAGATTTACTAACAGCAGGAAGAGGAATCCATAGACATGGTCTATTTGTTAACGTTTGGAAGCACATGTCTTATGGCTTTACACAAATAAATAAAACTTAATCATGGATACGTTTGGTAAATAACATGTTCATCCTTGTTTTATGAGGTTGGGCTATGAAGTAGTAAAATCTATCAAATGAATAATAGCACAGGAAAGAATTGATTTTTTGGCAGCTTCACATTGTTAAGAGCCATTTATTTGAGAGATTCCCCCCTCTTTGTTTGTGTGTGTGTGTGTGTGCGCGCGCGCACGTGTGCGTGTTTTCCAGAGAAGAGATTTTTTTTTTTCCTTAATTATATGGAACATTGACTCTTTTTTGTAACTGAAATACCCTTTAAGAAGAACTTCACTATTTTACAGGTGTTTCTATGTTTTGGACAGAGAACATTTTTGATAAACTGGATGCATTATGATTGTATAAATTGAATAACATATTTCCTTTGCTTTAAGATTGGGTGTGTTATTCTGAAAAAAGTTTCTACTATGAGTCATACACACATTGATTTTGTGTGTCACACTTGTAATCACATTTTAAGGACAAATGAAGAATTCTAAATTGTATTAATGTTGTTAAAAGAAAACCATAGACCCCGAATGGCAATACTTAAGACCCCAAGTCAGTAAACCAAGACAGAATATCTAACCTGCAGTTTCAGTCCTCCTTCCCCCAGGAGTGTAAACTCTAACCTGTCAACATAGAATTTACTGGTTAATTACAGGAAATTACTAATAGACCTTTTCTGTTCTACTTAGGTGGGCAAACTTGCCCAAAAAACAAATTTATTGCTTATAAATCCCTTTGTTGTCTTTCTTTCTTTCTTTCTTTCTTTCTTTCTTTCTTTCTTTCTTCTTTCTTTCTTCTTCCTTCCTTCCTTTCTTTCTTTCTTTCTTTCTTTCTTTCTTTCTTTCTTTCTTTCTTCTTCCTTCCTTCCTTCCTTCCTTCCTTCCTTCCTTCCTTCCTTCCTTCCTTCTTTCTATAACCTCTGCCTGCCTTTAAAAACCTTTCTTTGGTTTAGTTCAGTGTCACTCCCTTCTATTTTTTTTTTCTATTTGCTAGATAAGATGCTGACAGATCCATGGACCCTTTAATAAAGCCAATTAGATATGCAAATGTATTTGGTTGAATTTTGTTTTCTAACAATGATTATGTTTAAAACAAGTAATATGGGGGATCCCAGGGTGTCTCAAGGGTTTAGCACCTGCCTTCAGCTCAGGGCATGATCCTGGATTCCGGGATCAAGTCCCAGATCCGACTCTTTGCATGGAGCCTGCTTCTCCCTCTGCCTGTGTCTCTGCCTCTCTCTCTCTCTGTGTCTGTGTGTGTGTGTGTGTGTGTCTATCATAAATAAAATATTTTTTAAAAAGTAATGTGACCAATGTTCCTGTGAAAAAAATGTGTTCTATGGAGTTGGTTTTCTTTATGAGGAGTTGTTGGCTGAAGGAATCTTTTTTTTTTTCTACTATTTGATACTTTATTTACATACTTGAGTGATGCTCACCAGACTGCAAGAAACAAAGGACACTGATATTTCAGGAGTGATTCCATACCTGGAGATGCAACATAGATAAATTCAAGGTATCTAATTAATTTGGAAGTCATTTTGTGGAGTGGTTAATTTGAAGGATATGCCCTTAGTCAGTAAATCTTCTATGCTTTCATATTCCATAGCTTGCCCAGATGCCCTGCCAAATTCCTTCCCTCCCCATATCAAACCCCCCTCCACTTTCCAGATGGCTCCTACTCCCCTTAGTACTTTACGCTTTCTACTCTCCTCTTTTCTCCAGGATCACATACCCCATGATCTCTGCTAGTTTATGGAAGATTTACTGACTAAGGGCATATCCTCTCAGTGTATCCTTGTCCCTATGGAATGCTCATTGAAGCTGGAATAAGAGAACAGGCTTTCAAACCTTAGCTGTGATTATCACCAACAGTATGTTTTAAGTACCAAAGTACCTAAAAATTTTAGTGTTTTAACTGTTTCACCTGGCAGCTAGTGATAGCAATGCCCCAGGGTTGTGATGATAAAGGAGATAGATAATGAAGTCAGAGCACCTTGAATACTCTCTTTTGCCTCTACAAAGGTTGTTATTAAAGAGTGGGAGGCTTGGTAGTGGGAAGAGGAGGAATTGGTAAAGGTCAAATGTATTGAGGACGAACTTTGATTCAGAAAATTTCCCAGAAAACACAACAAACAAAAAACGTTCACCTTCATATCCAGTATGTACCAGGAGGCCTCTTTCTCCAATATGGAATAGAAATCATTCCTTTCCATATATTAATGTCTCCCTCATTCACTTGTCTATAGCTCTACTCTTACCCCACAAATAGTAACAGTTCCACGGGTAGGGCATACCTATGACTGAAGTTGGGATTCCTAAAGCAATCTCCTTGAATAAGGATTACTGTGATAGTTTTAGTTTACTGAAAGCAAGTTATGGTGGAATGAGTCTCAGGGAGTTCCCGGATCACAGGTACACAAATTAAGATTCTATAGGGAATAACAAAGAGCGGGGGAAGGAGGCCAAGTAACAAACCATGTTCACCGTCCTATATTTAGTGTAGGTATCTGGAAAAGTGATTTCCCCCCCCAAGTCATTGATATGTTCTGATATCATATTACCATATTATAACTATTATGTTTTATGTGGCAGATTTACTGTAAATCGTTTTTAAGAAAATAATGTAAAAATATTAAGTATAAATAAAGTATAATGAAATGTTTTTAATTCATTTAAATGATCTATGTCTTATTCTGCTACCCAGAAATACAACTCTATTACTACTGAGCAGTTTAAAGCTTTCTATTTAGCCAGAGTTGGTGGTCATTTAGTTTTCAAGTGGTAAATGTGTGTTGGTGCAGATTTTTTCATGATTTTGTTGTTCTTGTTCTCTGATACCAGAAAAATAAACAACTGAATGGTTAAAACACAAATCATTTACAAAGTTTTGGATGAAAAACTCTCCAAATGAAAATTTGTGTTAATTGGTTCTGTATTTTTCATGTAATTTCATATATAACATACAGAAAATTAAATTTTGTATTTTGATAATTGTGTAGGTTCACTATTTTTTGAGACACATATCATATATTTGGTATTTTTTCAAATAATTAAAAATTATTTCTGCATTCCTTTTAAAATTATTTGTTTTACTTAGTGTATGTGGTTTATAGACACTGAAATTTAAATATGGAAGCTTAGCTATAGCACCTGAGTTGCTAAAGTCTATACATAGCCACTATGCTTTTGTTTTATAAGATCCTTTGATTTTCACTTTTGGTTGCTGAAGAAACTATTAATGTTTTGAATCAGATCACCTTGCAGATAAGAAAAATCAGGACAGAAGTAATTTTCCCAGAGAGGAGCTGTTCTGAAATTAGATTATTTCCTTAAAGACTCAAAAAAGTTATTGGTTTCTTTGCTCAACTCTTAAAGCTTTCAAAAATAAGATTTTCAAGGTTAAAAAAAATCACATTTTAGAAAAAGATTACATTTATATAAGTGCATGTGTATGGGTATATATGTATATAATATATATGATATATTTTTGAGTTGACATTACTCCTCACTTTAAACCTTTTTTTCAGAAAACTAAAGAAAGTTATGCAATGTATGGTATGTACAACCCTATTATATGCTATTTTTGATTATGAGGAAATACTCCTAATCAAAAATATGAGTTGGCTAGAGTGATTGATGTTTTAGCTGGTCTGCCTTTACCATAGCCAGGAAATTCTGACCAATTAAGGAGGAAAAGAGAGAACCATTACTCAAATTAAAATTGACATCCAACCCACCTCTACCATTAAAAGATACAGAAAAATCATATTTGTCCATCTGGTCCCTTTTTGAAATGCATCAAGTGCTTGGATGTTTTTTTCCCTGTGTACACTGTACTAACTAATCAGTATTAGAGAAGATTTTACAGTAAATTGCCTTCTAAAGACAAGATGTATTTTAATGAGAGTACTTAACCTAGACCCACTTGGGGAACTGAACAAATGAAAGTTCTGATATGCTTTCCCCCGTGACCTGAGAGAGTTGATACATTTCATGACATAGAAGTGTTTTCTCAGGTGTTATTTAAAACAAAGTCCGCACACTGGTTCTTTCATTTAAAGTTAAGCATTGGAAGGCCTTCTTCCAGGCATGATGCATCATCCAGGTATATTTCTATATAGTAATATAGTAATTGGGTTGATAATTTTTCAAAAATTATTCTAGAGGTCCTCTTTGGGCCCATAATTTTGCTAAGTGAAGTACTTATAATCAGAACAGAGTAGAGAGCATATAGGTCAATGTAATTGTTTCAATAATACAGTGTCACAAGTAGTAGTGTGTAAAATGTGAGGGCTACATTGACTGATTTAATATGATGTCCATTTGAAGAGTATTAACATTTAGAGATAGAGGAACCCCTAGGGCCTTGGAGTTGTGGGTGGTCCAAGAGTGTATCTAGGGGTAAAACAAGAGCTGCACAGATAGGTCAACACAGGCAACAATTATAAAAAGGTAGGCAGAAAACTGAGATTTATTTGTGAGCTGGAGACAAAAGCTGGAAAAACCTGACAAAAAAAATTGATTTTAAAAAGAGAGTAATACAAG
Organism: Vulpes vulpes; assembly: GCF_048418805.1. NCBI lineage: Eukaryota > Metazoa > Chordata > Mammalia > Carnivora > Canidae > Vulpes > Vulpes vulpes. Next base: position 37,021,542 of record NC_132794.1, read on the forward strand.
TTGTAATTATCTCCTGAGTATCTAGAATATATACATAAGTGCTTTTTATTGCAATTCCTGTCAAATACAGCTGTATAGGATAGAGATGAGTAGGGCCTAAGAAAACTAATTTAATGTGAAATGACAAGAGTTGTATTGATACAAAAAGATTTTTTTTAATGTTGTTGAAATCTTACTTTTTCTCTGGTTGAAAGGAAACTATGGAAGTTTTTCAGTTGATCTGAATATAGGAGAACTTTTTATTTGCCAGAAAGTTAAGGCCATGTGGGGATATCTTGAATCTGTTGCAACAGACAGCCAGGAGGTGATATGTGTATAAGATCCTGAAAATAACAGGAATGATTTCTGGAAGAAGTTGGGAGTGAATTTGAAGATTTAAGAAGTATATGCATAGCACATATAGTAATAGCTACGAAAATGTATGAGATGGCAAATGGTCAGTTATAGAGAAAGAAGGAAAGAACTTGAGAACATTTATATAGAGAGATAATGGGAAAGGGAATAATTTTAATGATCAATAAAAATGTAGTAAAAAAGAAATCTACATGTGTGGTGCAGCATCATGCAATCCAAAAAGGCATTTTGATAACAAGGCAGTGGCCAACATAATACAGTTCTGCAGAGATATCAAAGAACACCAATACTGAGAAAACTTTATCTGGCCCAATTAATAAAATGTAATGAAATTATGGCAACATTTATAAAAAGCAAGCAAAGAAAATGTATAAATACTGGATTACCTAGAACAGAAAAGAATTTGAGCAAACCTGAAATTTTAATTTTTCGTTTTGTGATTTTAGAATGAGATGCATGGCAGCTTGAAGAAATAGAAGTTTTTAGGTCACAGATTATTATTAAGCAAGTGCATCAGTAGGCTTGAGGAAGGAAGTCAGTTAAAAGGAGATATTAAGCAGAACATGCATAAAGGAGGAGAAATAATTCCATGAATAAGGCTTTGGGTGAAGGAGGAGATGGTACTGTTCTAGGCACCTAGACTATAATTGAATGAATGAAATAAATGTATAGATGAAAAACTGTATTACTCAAAAAGAGAGAGGGTGGGGGAGAGAGCAGGGTGTGCTTGACTGGTTTAGTTGGTAGACCATGTGACTTTTGATCTCGGGATCCTGAGTTTGAGACCCTCACTAGGGGAAGAGATTACTTAAAAAAAAAACAAAAAAGGATTGGCCATAGGAAAGAGATTTACACTCAGATAAAAAAATTAGCTTTCAATGGGATGTTAACTCTGTATTTTAACATATTTTTATCGTGTATACCTTTGTGTATACTTATCATGTATAAATATGCTTGAATATTATTTTTTATAAATAGAATACCCTTTCTCTATACAAAAAAATTTAAGATCTTGTAGTAAAGAACTATTTTCTGCCCCTATTCTTATTGTCCAAAGCATTGTTTCAAACTAAATGTTCTCATCTTGAAATTCAGGCCTATTCTGCATTTCCATTAACTGTAATTAGCTGAAGTGAAGTTGAAGGCATAATCCTTCAGACTGATATCTACTCAGGACCTAGCTAGTTCATTTTATCCTTTTTTTTTCTGTATTTATTCTGTATATTGCATTTCCATCTATAATCTATGCTCAATATTCTATATGTACTCTATATTTTGTATTCTAATCCAAGTCCCAAATTTCTTGATTCAGAATCTACTATGTCCTTCAAGTCCTTCATCAGGGTATTTACAGTAACTAAATCTATATTCTATATTTTGCAATTTTCTTACCAACATTTTCGAATAACATATTTTCCCTTTTGCCTCTTTATGATTTTATGCTTTATAAAAATGTTAGATCCCATGCAGTGTGCACACAATCAAATCGAAAAACAAAGGGTCACCTTAAAATTTCAAGGCCAAGTATCTAGCACTAACTATTCTTCTGATATTTGAAAAGTACTTTGACAATAAATACATTTCATGTTATTTCTACTTTTCCTATTTAATGATTTTCAGAAGAGAATTGTTGATAAAAGGGCAAGTAAGTGTTAAAAATGTATGCATATTTTACAAATTCTTGTAAAGTAAAAGAATGAGTCAGCATTATGATTTTTGATGCTGCATTTGGCACAGTAAATCAAATCTGTCTAAAGACTTGTAAGTAGGAATAAAGAAGATGATATGTACTTAAAATGAAAAATAAATTACAAAGTTTTAGATTACACATTTCTTTTTCAGAGAATGTTCATTTAATAAATACCCAGTGTAAGACATCATATTAGACTTAGAGAAATAGTTTTTTAAATTATTAAAATGGAGTCTATTTAATATCCTTCTGAAGAAGCATTCAAGGCTATTTGGCATTATCTCCACATTTTTAAAAAATATTTATTTATTTTAGACAGAGAGAGCATTGGGTGGGGGCAGAGGGAGAGAGAGAGAGAATCTCAAACAGACTCCATGCTGAGCACTGAACCCCATAGGGGGCTTGATCCTACAACCCTGAACTTATGACCTGTGCTGAAATCAAGAATTGAATGCTTAGCGAACTAAACCACCCAGGCACCCTGCTTTACTTCCATTTTAAAAATACATAATCCTTAAAATCATTGGCTAGTTCTTTGTTAGTGTTCTTAGCTTTCTTAATTAATTGTTCTTCAACCATGAATTTTTTTGTTTGTTTGTTTTTTCTCCTTTCCAAAGCACTGAAGAAGAAAATCATACATCTTGTTTATTTATGGATGCCTTTATACATCCATTAGCTCACCTTGACCCAAACTCTCAGAATAAGAGGACTGAAATGAATGACAAGCAATGTGGAATGTCTTTCCAGTAAAAGTAGAGACTTGAACCTTGTTTGTAAATGGCATACTTAAAGGAAAATGAATAGTCTAGATTCAACAAGACAGAAGACACAAACTAGAATTATACTCTATGCTATAATGTTGGTTTTGATAAGAACAGTAAAAGTCTTTTGGTTTGAATGCCAACCAAGCAGGTACTTCCCAGGGGAGCATAATCTCTCATCCCTTTAAATACAGATCAATTATGTATTTGTTTATGTATTCTTTGCCTGAGAATATGATATACTTAGACTTTTTACTATCTCCATATGTGGGGTAGGTGTAGATGATATTCTCTCCCTAGCCATTTGGATTAGTTGCATCACTACTGATTATCAAAAGGCTGGTGAATTTGTGATCAGATTGCTCTCAAATCCAACACTATGAAAGAATTTCCTTTACAATTAATTTGAGAGAAGAAATATCAGTCTCTGTTTGTACATTTACAAATAACATAAAAGCTATTTTTACAAGTTGTCCATTGCATTTTTGGAAGGATATTACCACTGGAAAAAGAGAAAATTGGGAGTTATGAAGAAAAGACCTTAAATTGTTGGTAGGACAGAAATAATATTTCTGTAAAACAGCTTAAAAAGATAAAATAATAAATATCCAAGGACCTCGGAACTACACTTCTAAATATTCAGTATGGTTGAAGGGTTAAGCTACATAAGCATACCTTACTATATTCTGTCCTAATCTGTCAAGGAATGGTCTTATTTTAAGCTAAATCTCAATGTCCATATCCATTATTCAAAGTATAAGAAAAAAAGACTATAGAAATCCCTTCCATTCATACAGATGCTTTCTCACTTGGTATAACTGAAATAACTTTCCTAATAGATCATAACCTGGAATTTTTCCATGCATGCAGACATGTAACTGTGATATAGGCTATGGGAACCATCAGTTACAATAATTATCAAATTTTAATTCATACTGAGGCCAAAAGAAATTACCAATATTTTGGAGTCTACAAAATAAATTTAATTTGTCTTCTACCCAACAGCCTTTAAATATTTCAATAGAGTTGCTATGAGTTCTCTAAGTCTTCTCTTCTTTAGGCAAAGCATGTATATCTTCCTAACTCTAATAACATTTCAACTGATAACCTCCTTCTCTGGATACATTCTGGACTCTAATAACATTTCAACTGATAACCTTTATTATTCGATTTTTAAAGCCACCCAATTTAAAACAATTCTCTGAATACATTCTGGACAGTATAGATTAAAATGAAGTTATTTTTCTTTACCCAAGAATGCTATTAACTCTCTTTGCAGACAGCTTAATTTCACAATGACACTTAAGGAACCTAGAATCAATTGAAATCCTATGGCTTAAAAAAAAAATAAAACACAAATTGCTGTTTGGCCAGCTTCTCCTCACCTGTAGGTGTGTGTTAATGTTTCTCTTATCCATGTGGAGGTTTTCATATTTATCCTTATTAGTTATGACGGTTGTTATTTGTGGATTATCCTTGTACCTTACTGAGAACTATCTGGACAATGATTCCATGCTCCATTTAGCACATTGGTAGTAAATAGGGTTTTGATCACCTTGAAAGGCTGAGTTTCATGAACAATTTCTGGATTCAATGTGCAGGTTGAGCTGAAGTATAGAAAAACTGGAGGCAAGAGGGTCTGTTAGAAAATAATTGCAGGAGTCCAAGTATTAGATGAAATAGTCCTAGACTAACATAGTAGTCTAAGAGGTAAGACTATTAAAGAATGGCAAAATAGCAAATTAACAAAACTTAGCAACTTACTAGATATATGTAATAAGGAAAAAGGATAAGTCAAAAAGTGACTCTAAGGTTTTGAGTTTGGGTATTTAGAATCTGATGGTAAATTTGACTACCGGGAAAGGTGATTGAAGAGAAGGATGAAGATTTTGACTTAGATATATTGCTTTTGAAGTGGTGATGGATCAAACAATTAAAAATTCCCATGGTACAGAAAGGTGATGGGAGAAGGCTTTTCTGAATCACCAAACTAGGTGAATGTTAATGATAGATACTTGATCGTCATCTATGTGGAAATGATAGCTGAAGCCTGGAGAAGGGCTTGGATTTTTCAAGAGCCATAAATATTCATAAAATTATAAGCTCAGAAAAAAACCCAAACACAAAAAACAAAAAAGACCCCAAAACTGTAAGCTCAGGGATGCTAGAATTTGTATACCAACCTAGGGAGAAAAATCTTAAGGAAGCCCTACAGAAACACATGGAAGACATAGCATACTTACTTCGAAAGAGATCAATTGATACAGAACAGAAGATAATGAATTTGTCTTTCAAGTGTTTCATTAATGGAGTCCTCTGATAATAATTTTAAAAGATTCAAGATAAATTGTAACTCCTATTGTTACTTAAATCTCCATTAACTTATTTTTTAAAAAAGGTGCTGACACACATGCCCTTACCTATTATTAGGACATTTTATTTTCAAGTCTTTATCTTTAAAAGCTAAGAATAGTACTCTGCTCCTTAAATTAAGCATTATTATTATTATTATTATTATTATTATTATTATTTTTTTTTTTTACTTTCAGTCCTGACACTCAAAGTTAAATAATCTGGATAAAGTATAAAGTTATCTGCCCTGATTATATTCATATAACCATGGCTATTTTAGAGCTATTCTATATTTTGTATTCTCTTCCTTTGACTTCATTTATCATGTTATATATGTGCATCAAATCACTATTTATAAGCTACTCATTGTGTCAGAGGAAAAAGGGAGTTTAGAGAAAAGAGTTTAGAGAGTATTATTATTGTAAAGTCTTTCTATCTTTTCTTATCCCTATTGCTGCTTTAGAAATGCTCAGCACCCCTCACATATAGAATTATAAGAAAATGACTTTCATGCAAAAACAAAAATACAATCTCTGGTTATAGGTTTATACTCACATATCTTCACAAAACTATTTACCTATGTTTTTCTCCTAAGAGATCTTAATATTCAACACATGATGCTTTGAAAATTTGGGAAAATAAGCAGTTGCTTGGGATTTTTTTATGTCATCTTATTGCTGGGTAACAGAAACATCAATTTTTTAAAAAAAAAGTATAATAAGGGACATTGTATGGATGTAGAAAGTCATGAAAAATCGATTATTTTAGTGTCAAGAATAATTGGATCTAATATAATTATTTCAAAATGGGTTGATTTTTAATAGTTTTAAGCAGAAACATAAAAAGTATAACATAATTATAAGAGAAATATTGTATGACCTTGCTTCCCTGAAGTATCAACTTATAAGTTATAAATTGATAAGTTACCAGCTGTCATTTAGTAAACATAAATGAAGATAATATTAGCCTTAAAATGCAGTACAGATGAGTTTGAAACTTTGCTTTATATGGATTTTATACCTCTCTGGGAAATTCTCTGGATTTTTTGCAGAAGAGTAAAACTATGAGGGAATATATAAACTTCAGTAGGGCCAGTTTGGATAATAACACCAATATTTCACATACTGGTTTGAAAGATTCTACTGAAGTTAATATTATCAAAAGATAATAAGGAATGAATACAAAGTTTACACCATGTAAGTGTTACAATTACAAAAATTTTACGTCAATGATTGAAGACTATTCTTGAAACTTTTTAGAACAGGAGTGCCTGGATGGCAGTTTATTAAGTGTCCAACTCTTGGTTTCAGCACAGGTCATGATCTCATAGGTTGAGGTCAAGCCGGTGTTGGTCTCCACACTCAGTATGGAGTCTACTTGAGATTCTCTCCCTCTCCGTCTTCCATTCCTGTTCATGCTCTCTCTCAAATAAATAAATAAATAAATAAATCTTTAAAAATGTCTTTAGAATAATTTCTACTATTTCTTCAAAATTAGACATAATATATTAATATTTTTATATATTTAATATGTTATTATCTAAATCCCTAATATCCAACTCCCTGTATGCCTCACCAGCTTTGCATTTACCTATAGTAGCAGGAACAGTGATTCAGGCCCTTTTTCTTTCATAAAGTGATTAGTAGCCATATACTTTATTTTTAACATTTCCCATGGTACTGGTAATGATTATTATTTTACTGCTAAATACAATTACTTAAGTGAATGTATTTTTATTTTACATGAATAATTAAAATGAATTGTAGCAATAGATCCTTCAATGTCTAAATTTTTGTGATAATCACATATTTACTGAAATTTCATGTTATGCAGTCTAAAATATAGTTAATTTTATTATTACTCATTATTTTTCAAAACTATGAAAATGCTCTTTGATATGTATCATTTAAAATAATAAGATAGGGATCCCTGGGTGGCGCAGCGGTTTGGCGCCTGCCTTTGGCCCAGGGCGCGATCCTGGAGATCCGGGATCGAATCCCACGTCAGGTTCCCGGTGCATGGAGCCTGCTTCTCCCTCTGCCTGTGTCTCTGCCTCTCTCTCTCACTGTGTTCCTATCATAAATAAATAAAAATTAAAAAAAAAATAAGAAGATAAAGGGGAAAAGACAGTTTTTCCAACAAATAATGCTGGAAACTGGATATTCATATGCAAAAGAATGAAGTTGGACCCTTACAATACAATATACACAAAAATTAATTCAGAATGGATCAAAGACCAACATATAGAGGTAAAACTATGAAACTATTAGAAAAAAACATGACATGAAAAAAAATTTCATGACGTTGGATTTCGCAGTGGTTTCTTGAATCTGACATCAAAGCACAGACAACAACAACTTAACAGATAAATTGAAGTTAGTTTAAATTAAAAAGTTTGGTTCATCAAAAAATTCTATCAGGAGAGTGAAAAGACAACTCACAGTATGGGAGAGAATATTTGCAAAGGGTCTATCTGATAAAAGATTACTATCCTGAATGTAAAGAACTTCTTTAAGTCAAGAACAACAAAAAATTCATTAAAAAATGGGCAAAGGACTTGAATGGACATGTCTGTAAAGTAAATTTACAATGATCAATAAACACAAGAAAAGAAGATAAACCTGACATGCCTTTAGGGAAAATTGGATTTGAAACCACAACAAGCTATTACTTCACACTGGTTAGGAATGGCTATTATATTAAAACAAAACAAACAAAAAACTCCCAGAAAATACCAAGTTTTTGAGGACACGGAGTAATTGGCATCCTTGTGCATTGCTATAGAAAACACTATGGCAATTCCTCAGAAAGCTAAATATGGAATTAATACATAATAACAATTCGGACTCTAGGTATATACTAAAAGAATCAAAAGCAGAGACTCAAACATATACTTGTACATCGATGTTCATGGCAGCATTATTTCCAATAGCTGAAAGATGGAAACAACCTTAATGCCCACCAAACGATTAATAAATAAACAAAAGATGGTATATTCATAATAATGGAGTATTATTCAGCCTTAAAAAGAAATTCTGACACATACTACAACATGGATAAAACTTGGTAACATTATGCTAAGTTAAATAAGCCAGACATGAAAAGACGAATATTATATGATCTTGCTTCTATGAAGTATCAAGGAAGCAACAAATTCATAGAGACAGAAAGTAATCTAAAAATTGCCAGGGCCCAGTGGGAGGAGGTAATTGAGTTTATTGTTTAATGGGTACAGAGTTTCTATTGGAGATGATGGGAAAGTTCTAGAGATGAGTAGAAGACATAGCTGCACAACAGTGTGAATGTACTTAATGCCTCTAAATTGTTCACTTAAAAATAATTAAAATGAGAAATTTTATGTTACGCATGTTTTACCACACAACAAACAAATCAGAACAGTTTTTAAACCTAGACTACAGATTCTATCAACTCCATTCCTGCCAGAGAAGAAAAGTAAGAGGGTGAATTTACCCAAAGACTCAGAGAAGCCTTTTTCTGATACCGGGAGGAGACACAAAGGTACAGCTCATTTGATCCAAGGAAGCTTCCAGGACACTGTGACTGACTCCTACAGCACTTCCCTTCTGTACACATTCTCCACCCCACCCCTTTTCTTGCCCATAGACTTATCTGAATTCCCTATTTTGGTTTAACCTGCTTGCCATGTATTCCTGTTATGAGACTAAAAAGTCTGACCTAAATCCTCTCCAGCCTCTTCCTTTCTACCCCAGAAAAGGCCAAATATTTTCAGACATAGGGTATAAACCTTTAAAATTGAAGACCAAAAAAAAAAAAAAAAAAAAAAAAAAAAATTGAAGACCTTCTTTTGACATAAATAACTGAATTGTAAATGACAACAAGAAAAAGAACAGTAAAACCTTGATCTCTTTAGGCACATGGCCACTGTCTCCCTTCACCAGTAAGCCTGGCTAGAGCCTCTACTCCCCATATCCATGGCCTGGGGGAAGAGTAGGAGAGGCTGGAAGAATGACAGCCTGGGTCCTGGCACTCCCTCAGGTTCTCCAGACTAGCCTCAACTAATAGTTCTCTTATTTCCCTCAATAAAGCAGAATCTCAGTGACAGAAAAGGAGCCTCTGAACCTCAGTCTGCCAGAGAGAAACTAGGAGAATTAGATGTGGTATTAAAAAATAAAAGATAGCACATTTAGCCAAAGAAGTATTTTTCCTTCTTCAAAAGCACAATTCTGAAGATGACACAATGGATTGGAGACCATCTCAGGGAGAAACGTGCTGGGCATGTGTTGTTGATTATGGCAGAGCCACATGAGAAAACGATCCTGGGCCACTGTGTCACCTCAGAGAAGAGTCATCTCTGCCTAGGAACATTTGGATTAAACGGGGACATACCGGCTTCATAGAACCCATGACATTTTAAGAATTTTCTTCTTCAAAAAAAAAAAAAAAAAAAAGAATTTTCTTCTTCCAATTGATTTCTCTTAAGATCTTACAATTGTAAGTCAAGTCTCTTAGTTAATAGCATTGGGGAGATCCTTCAGTCTTTTCTCCTGCCTGCCTACATTGACCAAACACAAAAGAGAGAGGAAGTCTTCAGAGGGAGATCCCTCAACATTTAGGGGGCAGGATTAGTTTTTTTCTTTCTGTAGCAGAAGGAAACTTTCAATCAGAGCTTTAGTCGGTGATGTAGGCTCCACCATTATGCCTTGACGTGTGCTCATATGCAAAGAAGGGATTATAACATGGCACTGATTTGATCTTCTGGTTTGCTGTAGGGTCATATGAGGCCTAGAGTGATTCTGAGCTCCAGGATCTAGAGAACAGCTTTTTCTAATTTTGCTTTGCTCACAGCTCAAATAGAAAGTAGTACCTTTTTTTTTTTTTTTTTTTTTTTTTGTACAGTGCATTTGGGAAAGTGGAAAGTGCTGATTGCAGTTAGCAGTCTGGAGTTTCTATTTGAGCTTTGAGCAGGGCAAAATTATAAATGCTTTCCAGAATCTAGATGGTCTTTCCCTACTACAACCCAAGTGATGCTCTCTGTCCTGGTTCCTAGGCACTTGTTTGACTTGTTAGATATGGAACAGTCCATGGAGTTCTATATGCTCAGTTGTGACTCACAGAATACTGGCAACCAGAAGAAGGGCCATGGTGCCTTCAGAACCATAAAGGACCTGGTGACTGTGACAAAAATTAACTTGTGGAGCAGCTGTGCGGTTACTGTGCTGGTATTGTCGGAATGATAGAGATAAGTCCCAAATCTCTGGGAGAAATATGTATTGCTCTAGTGTGTTTATATTAAGAAGCCAACATAAAAAAAAAAAAAAAAAAAGAAGCCAACATACTTGAAAGAGAGACAAGTGCTACCCAAAAGATTTTCTACCTAAGTAGAAGTATCAAAAGAGTTAGTGAGAATTTTGGACTATTTACACAAGCCTATGAAGCCCTCAATTCACCTGTGGTGGGGGCCCACTCTGAAAATACAAATGTTGTGTTTTGCTGCATCTAATAAAAATCTGAACAGGTGATCTCTTGAAAACACAGATTTTCTCAAAAAAAGGACAGAAAGCCCCTAAACTTTCATTTCACAGACTCATGATGATTCTCGTTCAGGGGCAGACACAATCACTCAACGATGCATCTCAATACCTCCAGTACCTCACGACTAATTCAAAGAATATATTGAAAGCCTCTAAAAATACAATGTAGAACAACTTTAGACAAAAATAATGGAGAATTTGAATGGAAGACACTCCTAAGGAAAGTCTGACTGCTTACCCAAGGAACTGCAGGAATGAAGCAGAGTTTAGAAACTGGATAAGCAGAAAAGAAATGCTTGCAAACTTAGAACTCATGAATGAAACAGATCCTCAATGGCATGGAGAATCAATGAAATATCTCTCACTGGAACCATGTTTAACATAAGTTCACTGGTCTCTTTGAAAATCAGGTGAATGGCAATTCACAATTAGACGAAAAGAATAAATCCGGAAATGGAGATCACCTTGAATGCCAGGATTTGATCTGAACACATTGATCTGTTAACCTAAAAGGATCACAGGTAAGAGCAAGAAAAAACCAAAAGCTATGTGAAGAAAGTGAAATGAATCAAGAGCTTATAGGACAAATAAGTCTCCAAGCTGAGTCTGAAAATTCACAGCTTGAAATTGAGATGCAGAAGCTCCAAATGAAATTTCACATGCTGCCTGCAGTACATCAAGAACATGTAATACATCTTCAGAAAAAGTCAAGTAGGGAATAAATGCACCGTTTGGAAATAGGGAGAAACTTCCCAAAGGACACAGAGGCATGAACCACACATAGAGGAAGGGCGACTTCTGCAGGAAGATGGCAGGAGACATGGACAAAGCTTGGAAAGAGCCACTTCCTTCTATCAAAACTAGATTCTTTTCTAAGAGAAAAGAGCTCAAGGAAGTTGGAGGGCAGCTGTGGTGATAGAGAGAAAGCCCGATGAGCAAAGAAGAATATGATAACAACAGAGGAATACTAACGAAAGAGAGGTTTAAGTTCCCTCCTTTTTCAAGGAACGCTTTTGCTCCTGCTGTTTGACACACAGCCCACAGAGACCCGATAGCATCAGGGTTATTCTCGTTCATTGGGTCCCCCAGGAAAGAGGAAGGTCGTGTTGGGAAGGCACAAATACCCAGGGTCACATGTAGGTTTAATTCAGTTCTCATGGCAGCAGGCCCCTGAACAGCTACAGCCACACCATAACATTTGACTGTATTTTCTCTTTTTAAAACTAGTTTATCTTTTAAATGTAACTGTTAATCAATTGATGCAATAAGTTGTCTTACCGAAGTTTGATAGTAGCATGATTCCTGAGATAATACTTTTCAAATATAGACTTCTTGAATATAAGACACTTTCACCTCATTGGACCTTCTAGAACTAGATAAGTAAGGATTATATTTTTATTTAAATAGAAGATGCACTATCAAACCATCATTAATGCTTGACAGACATGGAGACTATTTAAAACAAATACCATTTCTATTAACACCAGTAATATACAAATAATGAAGAAACTACGTGAGTATAAGAATGAGCCAAACCATTCTTAAATTCTACATTGGAAACATTTTCCACAGAATTAGCCACTAACAATAACAGAAAAATGGCTAATATTTTGCTACAGTACTAGTAGGTAGATGAATTAGATAAATTAAAAGTTAGATAAATTCTGTTCAATTGCTACCAATATTTATGCTTCTTTCATATAACTATACAAGTATTTGAAAGGACATTAAACTCAGTATGTTTACTCATAGTATTTATTGGTCCCCTCCTTTATAGATTTTGTCTTTTTTTTTTTTACTCTGTATGGGGTATTCTCCATATTTTACTTTTTTGTAGGTCATGAAAAAATATTTTTCTCAATAAAATTTTTTTAAAGATTTTTTTATTTATTTATTCATGAGAGACAGAGAGAGAGAGAGAGAGAGAGAGAGAGAGAGAGAGAGGCAGGCTCCATTCAAGGAGCCTGATGTGGGACTCGATCCCGGGTCTCCAGGATCACACCTGGGTTGCAGGTGGCACTAAACCGCTGCGCCACCGGAGCTGCCCTCAATAAAATTTTGAAGCACCTAATATAAGAACAAATCCATCAACTTGTTACTAAATGTATGAAATAGAAGGACTGACCAAAGCAGTGAAACAGAATGTCATAACAAATTGTGACTTTGAAATTTGAGCCTGAGAGCTCACCAGAGGTCTTCCTCAGGACCAATTCGTCTTAAAATGCACAGTCTTTCAAGTAATACTCACAATGCTGATGCCTGTACTAGGAGCTAAGATCAAAACCTGTAAATCTTTTTGTCACCATGAATTGTACAGAGTAATCAATCTCAATCCCTTGGGATAAGAACTTTACACACACACACACACACACACACACACACAAATGTGTTCCACCCATCCTGAAAGACCTATAAAGTCTTAAGTAAATAAATTTGATATATTTTATAATACCTATTTTGATGATGTGACAAATAATAATTTGCTAGTACCCATATTTTCAGTGCCCTAATTAACTCACAGTAAACATACTTGAAAAGCTGAAACAAAACTTTAAGGACATTTTTACTGTATGCTAGTATTTATTCTGTGTTTGATTTTCAAAGGTACTATGTTTCGAGAAAAGATGCATGGATTTCTTTAAATAGCGTATTTTTTGGTATATTCTAGAGATCTACTAGGTTGTAACTGCTCATCCCATGCCAAATTTATATTACTAAAATTGTTTCTATGTGAATTAAATGACACTGTATTCTTTAAATTTTAAAGATGTAGTTCCCTACTGCATATCATATAGTGAAATTGAGTGGAAAGAGCATTGGACCAAATACTTCAGTGGGATTCTCACATGCTAATGTTCACATTCTTTCTCAAGGGCAGTTCTGTTTGTACCTAATTCCTTCATAGTCATTGCTGTATACCAGTATAACTGTGACTTTTTCTTGTAACACTTTTATAGAAAAACAAAAATATAACTTGGCCATCTGAGTCAGTAATTATTTCTTCTGATATGCCATTTGCTAATAACATAATATAGAAACATTTTAGGAGAGATCTTGTTCTTGGTAAGTCAAATTTTCTGGTTTTGAGAACAGAAAACTTACTAGAGGCATTTTTATTAATGTGACCAGCTTAGATATTATTAGATGCTCAAATGCATACACTTCAGTTTATTTCTGTGAATATATATATATATATATATATATATATATAGACATGTAGAAATAATCTTTGTTTTCAGATTTCTAACTTTTAGATGACTCTAAATAAGCAAAGCATTTCTATCATGCTCTTATCTCTGCAGTATCCAAAGCTATCATATGTGCTTAGCTAAAGAGCTGAGGACAAAGGCTGTGTTGATATGACGTGTTAAAAATTCATTGGGTTCAGAAAAATCAGTAAAGGGGCACCTGGGTGGCTCAGTGGTCGAGTGTCTGCCTTTAGCTTAGGGTGAAATCCTGGGGGCCTGGGATCGAATCCAGCATCAGGATACCTGCAGGGAGCCTGCTTCTCCCTCTGCCTGTGTGCCCGCCTCTCTTTCTGTGTTTCTCATGAATAAATAAAAATCCTTAAAAAAAAATCAGTAAACATTGTACTTTTTGTCAAGTTCTGTAACTGAATTATATGTTGTGAGCAAACTAATCAAATGTCCAAAAACTGGCCTTTACCAGATAGATGATAGATAGATAGATAGATAGATAGATAGATAGATAGATAGATAGATGATGCACATGGAATTTTGCATGAAAGGGAAAATAAATTAACAAATTTAGTTATGGCTTATGTATAACATATATCTTATACATGGATATATAACATGCATATATTTAAATGTCAACTTAAAAATATACACATTTGTTTACTATATTAGTTTTCAATATTGAACTTGTAAGCTTGAGTTTCCTTTGAAATTTTAGAATTTTGCAACATTCAAGAATTGATCTTAGAAATTATTCATGTTATCAAAAGGCTATCCTATCCTCTCCCTCCCTTTATTCAGTGTAGCATTCTTTCTCTTTGTAAGATGTTTATTTTTTTCTATTCTGCTCTATCCTTTTGACCCTTTGGACCTAGTGACATTTTTAGTGGTTACTCACAGATTTGTATGTTGTATATGTGTTTATAAATTTTGTATTCCTCATAAGAAAGTCAATTACAAAAAGATTATTGGGTATTTTTAATAAATGCAGTTTCTAGGAAACAGTAAAGGAAAACAGCTAAGAAGGACATTTTCATAGCAATTGCCAGAAAAAAAAAACATGTCAAATGATTAGGAGAATAATTTTTTGGAATATGTATTTGGTTTCTCCAAACTCTCTAATAATTGTACACTTCAAAAATTTTAGGGAAAAAAATCAACTTTCAAGGTAAATTTAAGTGGAGGTAATCTTTTAATTCTATTTTAAAACCTAACTGCTTGAATTAAATATTTATAAATTACAAAAGCACTATAAATTTGGGGACATCTGCATAGATTAGGATATTGACGGCTTTTTTCTTCATATTATCCTGAGGTTATCATGATATACACTTTATGAATGTACAGAATTTGCTTTTAGATACCAAGCTTGCTTACTTCCTTTACATAAAATCTGTGCTAAATGTTAGCTCTTTTAAGTTTTTCATGGCCAAAATTAGAGTGGGAAAATTGTTTTTTTTTGTTTGGGTTTTTTTTGGGGGTTTTTTTTGGGGGGGGTAACTGGTTTTGACAAATTTTGGAGTGATAAACAGTTTAGTAGTTTACATAGGTCTTATCTTTAAATTGTACTACACATGATAGACATATTGGGTGTTTTTGATATATGGTTCTGCCATGACAAGTTATTAAAGCAGAAGTGCTTTTAAGGCATAGCTAACTGCTGGATAAATCTTTAATGCAAATGTTAAAAGATCTCCAGTAGTTAAATACCTAAGAAACAAATTAGCTCTTTGGTTTAAGTACTGCAATTGCTCCCTCTGAAAGGCCTATCAGAATATAGTGTTTATTTAGAAAATCCTTAAATAATTTTTACATAAAATACTTTCTTTATAACTAGAGGAGTCTTAGTGGCTCATCTTAGTGTTTCTGACTGATAATAATACAAATAACTGAATTGTTATCTGTTCCTACCACTGTGCCAGGAAGTTTATGTTATAATCTCATTTTGTCCTCATAGCATAGCTATGGTTACTCCTGTTTCTGTAGCAAGAGAGATTGAGAGCCAGAGATTTGAACAAACCTCTGCTGGTGGAAGGATAACTTGAACTCCAGCTAGTTAAGCTTCAAATCTTTAATATTCCTGTGGTCCTATTCCTGTGAATCAATTTTTTTTTGTTCAATATTGATCTGACACAAAAGTAACTATGAAACTAACATTCCTTCATAAATTGAAAAGGCTTTTATGAGCTAGGACTTACTAAAAGCTCCTATGTTTTAAAATAGAATGAAACTCTGTCCCTGACCTCTCAACTTCACTATATATGAAATATTGGCTAGTATCTAAGCCATTGTATATGTAGAGACAGAAATTTCAGGCCTTCATAAATAATTTAATAATGAATTGACTGTAAAAACACTTGTGAAGCTTCTTTAAAGCACTTGATTTTGGGGAATCATCCAGGAAATAATGTAGCACATTTGGATTGCATCTTCTCAATTCCTCCAAGAAGTTATTTCACTAAGGATTTCATCATTGCCTTTCCTTTCAAGGAGAGGTAATACCAGAAATTTCTGTTTGAAGAATATTTACTAGATATCTGAAATTTTTACTAAAAGATATCATCCATTTTTGTACATAATACAAACATTCATTTGGGAAAAATTCTATAAAATTACAGAAGAGTTTCTAGACAAGAAATTTAGAATTTTCTTTAATTGAACAGTAACCATTCAATATATTGTTTTTCAATTTTACCTCTGATAAACCTCAAAACCAAATTTAATATTTAGCTGTAATAACTCTTGCAATGATTATTTGCATTATTTTCCTTTAAACGTCAGAACCATATATTTAAATGATTAAGTTCTTTTCATGTTCAAGAATGAACTCATGATGTTCCTCAAATCTGGTTCACCTTCAGTGTTCTTGGTCTTAGTAAATGAGACTATTCTCCATATATGTAGACACCAACCTGTCACCACCTCAATTTTTTCTTATGCTCCAAACCTGCCAGCATTACCTCCTGAATATCATACACATCTTTCCACTTTACTCTCTCGAACCTTCATCTTTCTCTCTTTTTTTTTAAAAAAGATTCATCATTTATTTTAGAGAAAAAGAACACAAGTGGGGCAGGGGAGAGGGAGAAGGAGACTGAGAGAGAAGAAGACTCCTCATTGAGCATGGAGCCCACGCAGCATTCAATCCGATGACCCCAATACTGTGACCCAAGAGTCAGAGGCTCAACCAACTAAGCCCTAGCAGTCCCTAGAACCATCATCTCTTGATTAATATGTACTTGTCTAACGATCATATTCCTCTCTGCCTTTTGATCCAATTTCTTCTCCATACAGAAGTTATTTTTTTAGTTTAAAAGAAGATCTGATCATGTTAAGCCCTTTGTTAAAACTCTTCAGTGATTTATTGATTTAGGATACAGACCCAAATTAGTGATGTGTCCCTTGAGTTTTATACAATTTGGTCTCTTATTATTACTCCAGCTCCATTTTCTATCACTCTCCATAGTTTGTTCAGACTCTGTTAACCTTGGCTCTTATTCCAGGTTGTCATAGATATCACATTCTTTTTCTCTCAGAACCTTTGCAAGTCATTTTACTATTCTGTAATATACCTTCCCCTCACTCCCATTTTTCGTTAGTGAATTACTCTTAATCTTTCCAAATTAAGCCAAAGTAGCATTTCCTAAAAACAAGCCTTTTCTATCCAGCAGATCATGCCTGAATGACTTCTTGGTCAGTAAGAAAGCCATTGAGTCATGAAGTTCAGAGTTTCTAAAAAGAGGAAGTGGTCAGCAGTTTCTACCTCTTCCACAAGCATAATGATATGAAGAATTAATAAATGATGATTTTCTGAGAAAAATGACATAAGATTGAAGTGAAAAATAGATATATTGAAGTATAGATAGCAAGAAAAGATTGCTCTTTGGGGAAATCCTGAGGTGACTAGGGTGGATCATACACTTCAGGAATATTTCCTTCAAATGAGTGGAACAACACATTTATAAGGACAGTGGAAAAACCCAGTGCTCTAAATGCAGTAGAGAAAATCAGAATGCCTTATACATAGAAGAATGTACCAATCCCAATAATTCAATTAGATAAATACAAAATGCAAAGGTGTCTGAATGTAAAAACCAGGCAGATAGTATCTGAAGGTAACTCTACATGGTTCTGGAATGGATGACAAAATTAACATTCTTTAAATGCAGTGTATCTTTTGCTTTAAAAAATGCAAAAGACCAGTTATTTCCTAACTTCTGAATTTGTTATGTTTTGAATTTTGAGAAAGCCAGAAGAGATGAAAGAGAGTAGTAAAGCATTTTAAAAAATACTTTTTACCACACAAACTAGAGATATTTTTTTTGTTTTTCTGCCACCCAACCAGAGCTAGATTGCTCACGATCCTTAGTCTTGAAGATGTACATGCAACAAGTGTGAATATGATAGAGTTCTTCTCTGTTCTGAGCAATGCATGAAGCAGGAGATGTTCAGTCAGCAGGGGGCCAGGCCTGGTTCTGTATCTTAAGGGTATCTGGGTTTTTTTTGTTTTCTTTTTCCCACCTGTGAAAGAGCAGGCACATTTGAAAACCCCTCAAGGAAGTACCATTTTCCAATTAGGTGCTACCACTGCCTTATTTGGAGGTATAGAAAAACAAAAACAAAAACATGCAACTAATGGTCTCCATGAAGTTGAAAAATAAACAGGCACAAAATACTGCTAAAAGTCAACTGTGGCTTTCCCTTATATCCTACAACATAACCTGTGGCTTAATCCAGAAACCCACTTTAGACTTAACATTTGCAAGTCATACAGAACATTTTTTGGCATTTTAAGTTAGATATGTTTCACAGCATTCTTGGTAAATATCCCACATGCTTTTTCTCATTTTCCAGAAGGGTGTACCTTGTGGTAAAAGGTTTTATTCAGGGAGATGGGAGATCTGAAAATGGGAATATTCCTGAAATTCAGTTATAGCCAGTATCATATTCTGTCCTGAGATCACATAAAGTGATGTTTTGATTGAGTTATAATGAATTTCAGAGTTGAGAAGAAGTTTGCTGGGTGGTTAAGGGGAGAAATGGTACTATAGAGATGTAGACAGTTTCCACATTATAAAGGGCCTTCTGGGCTATACCAGGAAATTTGGAGTTTACATTTCAAGTGAAAATGAATCACTGAGGTTGGAATGGAAGAGTGTTAGGATCAGACATGAATTTACAGCGCTAATTTGGAAAGCACAATGGAGAATATTAGAGAACAGAGACAGGGAAACAAAATAAATTGTTGCTTTAACTTGGGTTAAAGATGATAAAGGCCACAGTGAAGACACTAGTATCAATGAAGACATATTTATGAAATTAAATTGATTGAATCGTGTGAATAGATGTGAAGGTTGCAGATATATCAGAAGTTTAGTTAATCCCATATTTCCTGTTTGAGACAACTATACCTCAGGGGAAAAAATCAAGAATTGATGGTAGACTTGATTGTATAAAATGTGTAGATATTGACATCCTGTTTCATTTCCTGAACAGTTTTGCATATAAATTCTGCACTAATGACATTTCCTGATGATTCCTTCTCTTTACATCTTCCTTGGTTTAATCATTAGCGCTTAATATTTAGACGTGGAAGGCAAAGTGTAATGTGTTACCAAATGTGATCCAGCAATTAAAAAAGTAGAACCGACCTATTCCAATTTATGTTCTCATTTCAAATCCCAGTTAAAATAACTAAGTACCTAAGTGTATGAATTCATATACATACGATCCCTGAGGCCCAACATTTTCCATGACTTGTAAATTTTAATTCTGAGCACATAACTTTTAAGGAATGTGTATGATTATTTTAGAGTCATGCTGAACTAATCTAGTGTTCTTCTAGCATGAGTGAAACTTTCAAGAAAATGCACTCTTGAGCATTGTATCTGATTTCACACATTTCCATATGACACCTATCTCTTTCATTTTGCATATTATATGCTGATTTTTCTCATACAGCTCACTTTCAAAAACATTTGCCTTTTTCATGCAATCTGTATATGTACTATTATATCTACATAATTTCATATCTTCTATTTTAGTTGAATTTTTAATGGACTTTGCTTTAAAACAGAAATGCTTGACTAAAACAAACAAGTAAAACTATGTGATGTCTGATTTTACAAAACAGCAAAAGCTCCTTTGAGAACAGTTTACTTTAAGCAAAAGCTAAGCTATATAGTGAAAAAGGTTGTTTAGAATGAAGGAGGGAAAATTGTTTCAGAGATACTGAAGTACATCATGAATGGAAGGTCTTTGTTGGTGGTAGCAACAGACAAGAAACAAGCACGTAAGAGAAATATGACTCTGCTTGAAGAGTTTAAATTAGTTAGGAAAGGAAGGAGACAGAACCACAAAGGAAGAACAGCCACAAACAATAGGTCCAGTGACCTACCTGAGGCCTGGTGGTATAGTTTACTTTTAATGGCAGCCAAAATTGGGTAGGCCAATAGCTTGATCAACGACAGGCTCTTGTGCAAAGGAAGCAAAGTGTCTTCTTCTAATACAAAAGATAGAACTGTTCAAGCAGTACTTTGACAAGGGCACCCTGAAATACAGTATTGCATTCAGCCTTTGAAAATGTGTTACTATGGGTTATATATAGTTTGACATGGTACCAAGAAGACATGCTGTTGTAACCTGATCTATTGTATGGTGGATGATAGAGTGAAAAAGCAATATGATTTAGAGAGGAGGTTACTCTAGGGGTCTTATTAGAGTATATAAAGGCTTAGGCAGCAAACACAAGACTAGGGAAAGATGAATTTATACTGGGCTGCAATAGAATTCATGAACATGACTGGAAATCCTAACAACCATGTGTACTTCACCTGCTAGATTAAATGTCCACAGAAATGTCAGAGTTTAGAACTTTTATAATATTGGTAACTTTTGCTATGAAGATCAATAAAAGTTCAATATGCTTAAGTGTATTAATTAAATTATTTGATGAAAAATATACCCATTTAAATAAGTGGATTCATCCTTTTCTAAGAAACCGATCACCAAATTGTTGATTAAAATAAAAATATCTGACATAAAAATATAGATTTACATACTAAACCGCATCAATAAAAAACATAGTTAGGTTCAACTCAAGTGGTGTGTTGGTAAATATTTAATAACTGGCTCTTTTGGAGGAAAGGTTCTGATTTGTAGCATTCCTCCAGTTTTCATGGTTAAAATACTCCAACCATAGCTGTTTTCAAACAAATCTACATCACCAAATGGAAGTTTGAGAAGTGTCATAGTGAGGCTTTCACAACTCTCACAACCAGTTCCAGCTTACTACAGAATTTAGATTAAAAACATAATTTCAAGGGGTGCCTGGTTGACTTAGTTGGTAGAGCATATGACTCTTGATCTTCAGGTTGGGAGTTCTTATTCTCAGGTCCATGAGTTTGAGCCCCAAACAAGATATACAGATTATTTTTTTAAAGCCATCATTTCAAGGAAGATGTCAAAGCATAATTTTCTGTTGAGATTTCCAAAGAATAGGGAATTTAAATTAAGAAGAATTTTATTGGAAATCTGTTTCCTGTATGCACTGGTTAAGGGATTTTAGAGATTATGTCTTGAATCTCAATTTCCTCATCTCTAAATTTATTTTATTTTTTTTTGAATTTTTTTTAATTAATTTTTATTGGTGTTCAATTTACCAACATACAGAAAAACACCCAGTGCTCATCCCGTCAAGTGTCCACCTCAGTGCCCGTCACCCATTCCCCTCCAACACCCGCCCTCCTCCCCCTCCACCACCCCTAGTTCGTTTCTCCGAGTTAGGAGTCTTTATGTTCTGTCTCCCTTCCTGATATTTCCCAACATTTCTTCTCCCTTCCTTTATATTCCCTTTCACTATTATTCATATTCCCCAAATGAATGAGAACATACACTGTTTGTCCTTCTCCGACTGACTTATTTCACTCAGCATAATACCCTCCAGTTCCATCCACGTTGAAGCAAATGGTGGGTATTTGTCGTTTCTAATTGCTGAGTAATATTCCATTGTATACATAAACCACATCTTCTTTATCCATTCATCTTTCGATGGACACCGAGGCTCCTTCCACAGTTTGGCTATTGTTATTATAAAGAGTATATGAAATGATTCATGGAGAAATTAGTTATAATGTATTATTCTAAATCTATTTTATTGTTATTTTACAATTCTAAACTCTAAATGAGTTTTATTGCCAATTAAATAAAAATTGACCACATACACTAGCTGAAATCTAGATCTAATTTTAGTTCTGCTAGAGTATTTAGGGAAAGTAGGTCACCAAACAAAACTGTAAGATGAATTCCCCTATTGGCGCAAAGTTTATATTGAGACTACAACCTGAGTGGGGATTTTAAATATTTCCAATAAGCCAGTGTCTTGAAATAAGGTATACATAACCTGACTAAAGATCCTTCCTGATTTATCTCCCGTTTTTTCCACAACTTCAAATATTTGAAAATTCCAGTTGCCCATCTTTTCTATTAAGGAGTCATAATCTTCTATTAAAATCAGGTCCAGTGATGCTTCCTGTTCAATATTTGGTTGCGGTTCATTCTGTGCCTCTGTTCATTCTGTGCCCCAAAAATAATTTTCTGTAGTCTCTGTTTTCTGTTTCCACTTCTTGTTGCACTTCTGTACAGTTGAATGATTGTTTTGGGGGAACAGTGTTGTCTTCATCACCTGACTTCCCACTGTGGCAGTCTAGCCCCAAGCTAGTTCAATTTTCTCTTTTGTGCTCGTATATTACCAATTTAGTGGAAAAGTCATAGCTAAATTAACCAGACAGAGTCTCTCATATAGGGATAAGTGGAGCTCTCAAGATTAGAAATATCATTCACTGCAAAATAATTGTGCTATTGAAAATAAAACAACAACAACCAAAAACACATGCTTAAGAAAATGCAGTTATCAGAAAGTAAGAAACTTGTTTAAGATCATGTAGTACAGGTAATCAGCAAACTACCCGAACTGAAGTCATAGCTTCAGATGCTGGCTAGGAGACTGGCTAGAACTTTCGATACATTAATTCATGTGTGATATTAGCGCATCAACATGTCATGTCCTTTAAGGCATCTCCTCTAACTATAATAATTCTCCAGTTAATTAGCAACAGGGTGAAGTGGTCTTCAACAAAACCTGAAACTGCAAGTCAACAAATTAGCTTAGTTGGGTTGCAAAAATTTGCTTAGGTAAATCCTTCATGAGGAAGACAAACAGCAATAACAACAACAACAACAACACACACACATATACACTTGAGAAAAATAACACTTTACAGACATAAATTGTGGCCATTCATATACACTTGAGAAAAATAAGACTTTACAGACATAAATTGTGGCCATTCAATGGTCATAGCAACTCTATAGTTTTGACATGTGAAATAAAATATTTATTATATGAGGGAAACTAGAGTTTGCTCCAAATTTCTGAAGTATTTTAGGTTTTCTTTCCTCCCTCCCTCTCCTTCTCTCTCTTTTCAGCCTATGTATGTTGATTTTTTTTTTTCTATCTACAGGAGCACTGTTCAATCCCCCAGTCTCAGTTCTTTCTGCTGGCTAAGCAATCCAGGGGCAGCTTTCGATTTACATTCTTATCATGGAATTTTTAAAGCTGATAATTCTAATAAGCACTTTACCAGTTCCCCTACGGATTTTTGCAACCACCTCAAGCTTTTCACATTTTCTATTCAAACTTTACTTTACATTGCCTGTCATTTCTTATAGATTTCTGAAACTTTCCTGTCTGCCTATGTTTTATTAGGGGAAAGAGTGGAGTAAAAATGTTATATCTTCAAGTATGAGGTATTTGGTTTATATATTACAGGCATGCCTTTTCCTGAGAACTCTATCAAGTTGTTGTGACTCTTCAGGCAAAATACTTATTATTAGACTAAAGAATTATGGTAAGGTGTTCATATGTTTTTTTGGCTTTAAAAAATAAATTGTGCAAAACTGAAAGAAGCCCTTAAGTGCAAATGCTTCCATCATTTGGCCAGGCAGTTTTGGTATAAAATTAATTTCAAAGAACCCCATACTGAGCCATTGTGTGTTTGCTACGTATGATGTTGCCTCGACCATAAAACCTTGTGTTTAAACATGTATGCCTGAATATTTTATTAACAGACCTATACAAAAGATCTCCTTGGCTTTCAGTTGGCTTTCAAAGAACCTAGTCTCAATTTGCTTACACTTTGCATCATCAGGAAATGTTACAAAAAAAAAAGTCAGGAAAGAAAGATGTTTGGTTACTAAATATTTGAAACTATTTACATAAACAGTCTAAGACCATAGTTCTCAAATTTGATGTGTGTGCCAAGGACCACCAAAAGTGTTTGTTTGTTTATTTTTAGATTTTATTTACTTATTTTAGAGATGGAGAATGAGAGAGAGAGAGAGCAAACGGGGTGGGGAGCAGAGGGAGAGAAGGACAAGAATAAGCAGACTACCTGTGGAACCCAAGGCTGACCTGGATCCTATGACCCTGAGATCAGGACCTGAGCCAAAATCAAGAGTTAGTTGCTTAACCAACTAAGCCATTGAGTCTTCCCAAGAATCATTAAAAGTGTTTATTTAAATGCATGTCCAGGGTCTTCCCACTCATGAACTCTGATTCAGGAAGTCTTCCAAGTGGACAAATAGCCAGGCTTTGCAAAATCTGTCCTACAAAGTAGTAGATTCAACTAAGAAAAGATCTGTCAAACTGCTTTTTTAACTTTATTTTTTCTACAAATAAATTCACAAGATAAAATAGTGGAGGGCAGCCTGGGTGGCTCAGCGGTTTAGCGCTGCCTTCAGCCTAGGGTGTGATCCTAGTGTAGGTCTCCCTGCCGGGATGGAGCCTGCTTCTCCCTCTGCCTGTGTCTCTCCCTCTTTCTCCCTCCCTGCCTCCCTCCCTCCCTCCCTCTCTCTCTCTCTCTCTGTGTGTGTGTCTCATAAATAAATAAATAAAAACTTTTAAAAAATTAAAAAATAAAATAGTTGATTAAAAACATCTCCTTTAGACAGATTCTTCAGGTGCTATTAGTGGTAGTATATTTTAAAAGGCATTTAAACACACTTTTCTAAATTTTACTAGCATTGCACGTTTGATAGCTGAGTCCATGGGAGCTATTAATTGTGTTTCTAATACAAGCTATGTACTTCAAACAAAATTTCAGCCTAATGCCTTGATTTTAAGGTTATGATTTGTATACAAATAAGGGATTTAAGACTCATCTACATAAGGATCAAAGCCTGTAAGAGGGAATACGTTGTCAGCATCATACATAAATATATTAGACTTTCTCTTAGGGATAAAGCAACAAGAATATTTAATTATTGCAAATTTGTGGGGGGAGCAGTGTATAATATATTATTTATTGTGACATTTCATGCTAGATTAAGCAACATCATAGTAATGCCAATGCTACTTAGAAACTAAAGAATTAAAATAGAACTCCTCAGAAGACAGAAAAATCATCATAAATCTTGTTTTTTTATATCAAAACATGTATTTGCTAAAAATTTAACTTTCCCTCTAAATATTTCTTTACAAAATAGCTAGCATGGACCATATAGTGCAATATAACATTTTGTTCTTTTGTAATACGAAAGAAACCTAGATACCCAAAGCACATTTTATAAAGTAGCTACCCCTAACAAACCTTATTTCCAGAGTTTTCCAAATCATAGGGAATTCTACTTACAGCAAGCAGTAAATAGAATATCTAGAACTATCTTTACTATCTGATTGTTCTTAAGCTTTTGATGATAGCCTTTTTGTTAAATTCTTTATTCATCAGTAGGACCAAACATAATTACATTTATTTATATTTATTAAGTCAATATTTTTCACTCAAAAAAGTTTAAATACTATTAAAAGGCAGAAGATCTTAGACCCACAGGAAAAAAAAATGAATAATTTCAGGCTGTGTCCTGTAGGATTGTTAGAAAACAGGAATATAATATGAATTGACAATGATTTATGCAACAACAGATGAGAGTTCCTGATTTGGTACCATGAATCTTTTTTTTTTTTAAGATTTTATTCATTTATTCATGAGAGACACAGAGAGAGAGAGAGAGAGAGGTAAGGACACAGGCAGAGGGAGAAGCAGACTCCATGCAGGGAGCCCAACATGGGACTTGATCCCAAGACTCCAAGATCACGCCCTGAGCTGAAGGCGGGCGCCAAACTGCCGAGCCACCCAGGGATCCTCAGGTCCCATGCATGTTTTAAGTTCTCCTAATTTGCCACTGATCTTCAAGGTTCTGCTTTGCTGCCTAATGCCCAGACACCACATGAGCAACAAGAACAAAGAGAGGTCACTGCTTTTGGAAATCAAGAAAATGTGCATGGGTTTTTAGGGGCAGCCCGAAAATGTGAAAAAAAAAATGTTTCAGAATTATATGCTTATATAATTTTTTCTAATTAATTAGAATTATATTATTAATATTAATTGTATACATATATATGAAATATATGTTAGAGATAGGTATAGACTTTTGAAAACTATCACTCATTGACAATCCTGGACTAAATATTGTATTGAAAATATGTCCTATATCACAGACAGCCTCAATATCTTGAGTGCTAAGCTAATCTTAATGAGGAGAGTGAAAAGTAGGTTAAGTATTTTTGACAAAAATGGCTTTACTTTTCAATTGTGCTTTATTCAAATAAAGGCTATGGTTATAACACTGTGGCATGCATTTCAAGTTTGTGATTCAGCATAAGGTGAGTACATACTACATAGAAAAAATATGGGATCCCTGGGTGGCGCAGCGGTTTGGCGCCTGCCTTTGGCCTAGGCTTGATCCTGGAGACCCGGGATCGAGTCCCACGTCGGGCTCCTGGTGCATGGAGCCTGCTTCTCCCTCTGCCTCTCTCCTCTCTCTCTCTGACTATCATGAATAAATAGTAAAAAAAAGAAAATAAAAAAAAAGAAAAAGAAAAAATATATGATTTTTATAGATCTTTGAAGAGCTTATAACAAAATGTTCAACAAATGCATTAAGAATAACAGTACAACTTTGAGTCTTATATTTCAAAGTCACAAGAAATTACAATTTGTATTTGTACGTTCTTTACTAGCTATTGCATGTTGCATACAGTATTCAGACAAAATCAACATGTAAACTAACTAAATTCACTTGTCAAATCTGTTTGGAAATTCTGCCCTTTTTTTCATTCTTGTTCATTTACACTATTCTCCAATGTCTCACAGCCTGTGGAGGCTGGAAAGTCCAAGATCAAGGTGTTAGCAAGAAGGATTCAATCTTGGACTTTCTAGCCTCCAGAACCGTGAGAAATGAATATTTGTTGTTTAACTCACCCAGTCTAGTCTATGGAATTTGTTATGGCAGCCTGAACTTACTAAGACAAGTACCAAGGTGCCAGAGCCTAAAGTACAGTGTTCTGTCAAATATTTATTCTACTTATATAAGTAGAAGATTTACTAAAAACATTCTTTATGGATAGGAAAGAAAAAGGCTTAAAATATTTCCTACCCCTATCCCAAATGGGTTGTTAATTGTCTTTACTGGTATAATGTAACTTAAAGTTCATGCCAACCAGGGGATTTTTAAGACAGTGAAACTATTATGGTAGATACATGCCATTAGGCATTTGTCAAAATTCATAGAATATACAGCACAGAGAATGAACCCTAATGTAAACTGTGGGTTTCAGTTAATAATAATGTATCAACATTGGCTCACTAAATGTAACAAATGTGACATACTAAAGCAAGATATTAATGGGGGAAGGAGAGTACAGGAACTCTATTTTTTCCTTTCAATTATTCTGCAAACACAAAACTATTTAAAATATGACTTCCATTAAAAAAAAAGCCAGGCAAATGTTACTTATGTTACTTAGGGCAAGTGTTATAAGTCTATTTTAGTTGAGAATTTGACCCAGCAAAGAATTAATGTGATTAGAACTTTTTAATGGTTCTTTTGCTGACATTATATATTAATCTCTATCCTGCTTATCTGAAAGTCATTTTTATATAGAAAAAAATACATGACTTATTAAAATTTCAATGAATTTTCTAATTCTTGTGATAACTGAAACATCGAGGAATAGAGTAAAAAAAGAAATGAACTTGGATTTAAAATTTAACCTGCATTCTCCCTCCCTTCAAAATAGCATTTACATTGGGAACTGAGCATTACTGAAGTTGTCAGAGTAAGCAGTTCCTCTTCTGATAGTTCTGTAAGTAAAAAATGGTGACCGTTTAACAACAGTACACCCGGCAGGCTCTCTAGCTATACTTTTTTTCTAATATCATGGCTGTGTTTGACCTAGTTCATTATTATTTTTTTTTAATCTTGCTGGCTTATTTTGAGAGAAAGAATGAGGAGAATTAGAAAACAAAGATTGCAAGAATTCTAGATAAGTAAGGTCAGTTATTTCACTGCCATTATTTCATACTGACCTATTATATGGATACTCACAGTTCCACATTATCAAGATAGGCCTCATTCACATAGACTCTCCATTCATCACATAATACTGACCACAAGCTGTGAATAAAACATGGGGCTAAAGATATGTCACTTATTGATATGGGCTGCTATTCTTGAGTTACACATGTTTGAGAGATCACTTTGAGTCTTGATTATCAAATAATGGAAGCTTAAACTGGTTGAAATGAAGACTTGTGTTTTTCTCCTCTTTCCAATGCATGAATTTCCTGTCATATCATGACATATGCCACTTATTTTGCATGTGCATTGGATAATTGTACAAAAATTAATGCCCTAGAACACATTCTAGAAAAGCGACTACTATTACCACAACAACTAATAATTATGATAAGTACAATAATAAGCTGCAGTTTTTGTAATTAAGCTCTACATCTACCAAACCAATGGTTCTCAAACTTTGATGTTCTTCAGAATCACCTGGAAAGTATTCAAACCCAGATTTCTGACATTCTGCATCCACAAGCATTCTGGTGCCATAGGTCAGGTCTGGGTTAATGAATGTGCATTTCTAACAAGATCATAGGGGATGGACCAATGCTGTTGGCCTCAGGACTACAGTTTGAGAACCCCTATACTATACCAAATCATTGATAAATTCCCTGCCAAAGTTTCAAGGGATAATAAGGTTTTCACAATGGAAAGAGAGTTCAGTTATGAGATTTAGGCATGTGTCAAGGTTTCTTCCCAAGATCTTTTTAAAAGAAAATAGCCTAAGGAAGAATAACTATGTGTTATTTAACTTGTCTCACTGGTCCTTGATTTTCTATCAAATTTTTGCTACACTAAAATTAGAAATAATTCCTAATGCACATTTTCTTGACCTTCTGGATGCATCTACTTACCCATCTCTAAGATGGATATTATTTTCTGAGATAAGATATTTCTCTCAATCATTAAACTCTAAAATATTTTTTACTTAGTCTATATTTCATATTAGAAAAGAATACATGAAAAGTGAAAGATGGCACACGGGTGGCTTACTTTAATTTCCATAAGGAATATGTGGTACTATGATGATTAAATTTGTAAGAGTTTCAAATATATGCCCCATGGAAAGTAAATAATTTATAACCCAACTACTTTCCTGCAATGGAACATGTAATGGGCTTCATGACAAAAACAGGATCTATTTTTTTTTCTTTCAGATTCCAGTTGTAAGTTGTCAGGAATGGATGATAGCAGAGTCAAAGTTTTAAAATACTGAAATAGAAAATCTTTGTGTCTAGGTAAAGAGAGACATAAAACATTTTTTTATAAAATTGCATTACTGTTTAAACAAGACAAAACAAATAAGAGGAAATTAAACTACGGCTGAAAAAAAAAGGATAACACTGAATGAAGTAAATAAAATTTCTTTATTTCTTTATTCAATTCACAAGAACCAATATTCATTATTCCTGCAACTTATAATAAATGCTGTATTGGGGTATTTTAAAGTTTTCTTTAAAAAACAAGGTAATATTACATTGCATGTTAACTAACTGGATTTAAAAAAAAAACTCAAAAAAATAAAGACAAGGAAAATATACTTGCAATTCTTGAATCACAGACCTCCTAACAGCTTTGGTTTCACAGAATCTCTCTAGGTATCACATTGATGAGGGATGCATAGCTTTTGTTATGATTTAGTTAGCAGAAGAATGTGAATTATATACTCTTTACCCAAAGCACAGTACAGATGATGTCTATCAGTATTTTTAGACTTAGTGATTAAAGGAATATCAGACATAAGGTGAAGTTGAAATGCTATAATGTGACTTTGAGCAAAGGTGTATGCATGATTCAAGAATTTGAAGCTGCAAGACAGGCAGAGTGAGAGATATTGGGGAATTTGGGTGGGATTTACCTCCTGGAGGTCTGTCTGCCTTCAGTCCATCTTCCAGTATTACATGTTCTGTT
Organism: Vulpes vulpes; assembly: GCF_048418805.1. Taxonomy (NCBI): domain Eukaryota; kingdom Metazoa; phylum Chordata; class Mammalia; order Carnivora; family Canidae; genus Vulpes; species Vulpes vulpes. Next base: position 37,051,786 of record NC_132794.1, read on the forward strand.
ACTAAAATTGGAACATTTGGCATTATAAGGCATCATCATTAATTGCTTGTTGTTTTAATGTATTTCTGCATACAAGTGTTTCAATTTTTAAAAGTGTAGACAATATTTAGAAGCTAATTTAAATTGTGGTTGTCATGCCTTCAAATTAATTATTTAATATGTAGAAATTAATTCAAGCTGAAGAATCATGTTTTCAAAGCCCAAGAAGAATGAGAAACATTAACTGTCTTATGTTTCTTCTCAAGTGGAATATTGATTACTAAAAATTATTCTATTGTGACATATGCCATATGCCCTACAAGTGTATGTGTAAACTGATTACCTCTACCTGATGGTCTTGCATGTTTTCCTCTTGATTTCAAGTTGAGAGTTTTTGAAGTTCAGTACATCATTTGTGCTTTGCTGATATGTACAGTATTTTGGTTCATTTACCATATTTACTCACGCATCCGTCACCATCACATAATTGCTGTATGTAATATTTTGTATAGATTAATTTGAATTGAGTGACTTACAAAGCAAGAAAGGAAAGGGCAGCAATTATGCAAGTAAATATGGCATATAATTCCCTTTCTGTTTAACCAGAATGGTGGCATTAAGTATCAAAACAAAAATTAATTTTATCTATTTCTTGACATTTTCTGTTGCTGTTATTTTATAGAAAACAGGGTAAAGAAAAAAACCTAGAAAGTTTGTTTGTACCTTACTTGTCAATGATAACTCCAGTTTTTGTCTCCTTTGTTCTTTCCCTAAGGAATTGACATTAAGGGTTCAATGCAAGTTTTTGTGTGCACCTGTATATTTCACTTCCACATTTTAATTAAAAAGGTTATTTACTTATGTATTACAATCTGCAAATATAAAACTTTTAGAATGTGTGTATAAATATACATGAACCACACAAGCATCGTAATAACAATTAGTGATATTTCTAAAGTTTTGTAATTTGCTAAAATATCTTAAAACAAAACAAAACAAAATCATTATAATTCCTGAATGCCGGAAGCAGACAATCATTTGCAATTAAAATAACACATCAGTCTTTTAAAATACTTCCATATTATAGCTTCCTTTCACTCTTACTTGTATTAATGTTTATTGGAAATATCATATATAATAGTTTTGCATATTTGTATATATTTTAGAGGAATGTGACTAATTTATGAATCTTAGCTCATGCCTCTTTGTAAACCAGATATAAGAAAGGGGAATAAAGTATTACAGTAGGCCAACCTAGAATAATTCTAATGTTATCTCTGAAGACTATGGAAGCACTCAACTTCTCCTGAAGCACATGGTCTCAGGACACAATCACGAATCTGTTGACAAGGAAGAAGAACTAGGAGTGGCTGCTGATTTGCCTCAATTAGCAACTCTTCACTTTTTTCTTTTTCTTTTTTTTTTTTTTTTTACCAGAATTATTCTGGTCCTTGTCCCTGGTCTGAGACTGGCATAGCTCCTCAAAGTTCAACAACACAATTCTCATTGCTATGCATTCTCTCAGTCTGAGTTTTATTTGCTGGGTTTTAGATTTTGCATATGAATCTAGACTATAAATAAATATATATATATATATATATATATATATATATATATATATATATATATATAAAATAAAATAAAAATATATAAATAAAGGCTATAACCATGTGTGGTTGTCTCTAATTCAGCAGATTTGCCAGGTCCCAGATACTAATTCCTCTTCACATTCAAATTCTGCCTTTATTTACTCGAATCTATAGTATCTGATAGTCTGATAGAAACCTTTCAATCCTTTTCTGCCCTGTTCTTTGTCACCTAATTTCTGGTAAAATAGTAAAATCTGCTTGGACATAGATTGTGTATTGAAAACACAAGAAAGAGAACTTATTTTATATTAATGTGTAGAATACTGATAATAAGTTAACCTAGCACTAGAAATATTTTTTGTGAGGAATATGTTTTGTTTATCTAGAGAAGTTTTCAAATAAATAGGCTCAGACTTTTAATATATGACACATCAGAATCACAAAGTAGCATTTCTAATTTAACTAGTTTGAGATTTAAAATATTTATTTCATATTATATTTGAAACCATATAGAGATAGAAAACTCTATAAAACAACAACAACAAAATCTATTTGGAAAGGACTTGAAAAATCATTTTGTTTCATCGCCCTTTCAGTACTTGAATCACTTGTGCTCGCTTGGGCAGTACATATACTAAAATTGGAACAATACTTGAATCTCCCTCTCTAGTACCTTGACAAATGAAGAAAACGATTATTTTTAAAATGGTTCATTTCTATAAAAAAGATTATACAAATGTTCCTAAACATAATGAAGGTTGAAAATATATAAATATGGGAAATTTTAACAAATTAAATGTACTTTAGAATAAAATAGCTATTAATTTATTTCTGCAGAGACTCAAACATTACAGAAAAAAGGATGAGAAGATCTGGCATTCCTAATAGACAAAAGCTGAATGGCAATGTCAATCAGGCAGTCCCGGTGGCTCAGTGATTTAGTGCCGCCTTTGGCCCAGGGCTGATCCTGGAGACCAGGGATCGATTCCCACATAGGGCTCCTTGCATGGAGCCTGCTTCTACCTCTGTCTGTGTCTCTGCCTCTCTCTCTTTCTGTGTGTCTCTCATGAATAAATAAACAAAAATCTTAAAAAAAGAGAAAATGTCAATCAAATGATACATGGCACCAGATTGCCAACAATATGACATGCTAGAGATGGGACATAGTCGTGGTATAAGTCAGGCTTTTCCAGAGAAACAGAACTGATAGGATACATATAGATATATAGAAGAAAAGTGTTATTATAGGAATTGGCTCGCACAGTTATGGAGGACAAGAAGTTCCATGATCTGCTTTCTGTAAGTTGAAGAACCAGGAAAGCTGCAGTAGACTTTAGTCTGAGGGGATCCCTGGGAGGCTCAGCTGTTTAGCACCTGCCTTTGGCCCAGGGTGCGATCCTGGAGTCCTGGGATCGAGTCCCGCGTCGGGCTCCCTGCATGGGGCCTGCTTTTCCCTCTGCCTGTGTCTCTGCCTCTCTCTCTATGTCTATCATAAATAAATAAATAAATCTTAAAAAAAAAAAAAAAGAATTTAGTCTGAGTCTGAAGGCCTGAGAGTCGTGGGGCCTACATCAGAGGATGGGAGAAGGTGAATGTACCAACTTAAACAGAGAGCAATAATGTCTTCTCTCTGCCTTTTTTGTTCTTTGCAGACTCTCAACAGATCGGATGATTCCCACTCACACTGGTGAGGGCGACCTCCTTTATTCAGTCTAGCAAATAAAATGCCAGTCTCTCCAGAAACACTCTGAACAAATATGCTCAACGTTTTACCAGATTTCTGGGCATTTTTTTTTTTTTGCCCGGCCAAGTTGACATATAAAATTAACCATCATAGTCATCCTATTATTAATACTGGTGAGGTGGTATTAAGAGTTTTGCTTTGTTTTTATTTATTTACAGCAGGTCAGTGTGGAAAATACAGTACAAAAGAACAAAGAGCTGACCATGGCAAACATCACTTTTCTGAAGTTACGTAAAAGAGACTTGGGTGACCTGGTAAAATGGATTAAATAACAGGAGAAGAAAATTAGACCACACTATGAATGTTTCTAATTGTAACTGTCATCCCAACTATGTACCCATAGAGCTCTTTTGAACATTTGGTTTTATTTTTTAAGTAAAAGAAATTCAGTAATGGTTTAGACTCTAACATCCTAGAGTAGGTTATTTGATGTACTCTTTTCCAACAATGATCATGTTATTATTCCATAAATGTAAAGAAATAAAAAATATATTTTTTTCCTTCTTAATGCCACTACCTTCCAACTTCTTGCCTGCTTTAACTGGCAGTCAACACAGTTTTACCCAGAACTTTGGGTTTCTCATTACATAAAACTGAATGAATGAGTGAATATGTTAAGGTATATAAGAATAATCTGATTTCACTTCTTTCCAAGGGAGAGTTCTATATAAATATATATAACATATGTTATATATGTGTATATTTATAGATAGATGTATATAGGTCATAATTGAAAAGGATTAAGATAAAGCTAAAATTCAGAGTTCCGTCTCTCCTGCCACAGATATCAAACATCATCTCTTTTGTTGGACTAGATCTGGCTTTCCAAGTGTTTTTTAACATCTTGTTTGTCTATTGTTCAAGGAGAGGTTAATTTGTCCCATGAAATCCAAATAGAAAAATTACAACCAAAATGTCTTTGTCCTTTGCCCCATCAACTCCATCATGCGTATTTAAATAATTTAATTCTAAGTAGAAAACATGATATAGGGTTCAAAAGAGAACCTGTTCTGCTTAAATTACCAGACAATAATTCTCTTTTGGAAACAGTCATGGCTGGTTAGGTGAGCCGAAGAAGTACAATCTTTTTATTTTATTCTTCATGTCCTATTACAGGCATAAGAAAGCAAGGATATCTTGATTTCAGACTTTCTTCTAAGAATTTTGTATAATAAGATTTTCCAGTAAGTTCTTGCAAAGCAGAAAAAGTCTGGGGAAAGATCCAGAACTTCTTTCTTGACCTAGAATGTGAACATAGTTTCCAGAAAGAAATGCATTAACATGTTAAGATTATGAAAAGATGGAGACCATGTTTTAATCTGTGATTTTCTTCAGATATTTCCTAGAATCATGTCTTTACAGTTTAATGAATCTGGTGTACGAACATTCTAATACTCCACTTCATGTATCAAATCATTACCAAGAGAATGATCCATGAAACTGCTTCTGCATATATGATTAATTTATTTTTCTAAATTAGGTTTCATCTCCAGAATCATTGTTAGCAACCTCTGAAAATAAGAATCATTCATTAAGTTGTAACATTACTCAATTATTTTTTAGAACTAGATTATAAATTTGTAGCTATTATAATTTGGATAGGAAATGGCAAAATACATTTGGAGAAATACAAAATAGAAAATGTACAGCTGATTCAATGGCTTGGCCTACCAATTAAATTGCACAGTAATTTCAAGCCATAGATAATAGCTCATTTTATCCAAGTCCAAGAATTTAGACCATGGGTGGAATATTGTAGTTGAATGAATTTTACAAGTGAAAATTGTTTGATTAGAAGTTCAAAGAGTACAAGTTACAATGTCCACTGTTCTCTACCCTGAAATGTGTTTTTTAGATTCTAGATTTTTTATAGACTAAGCATCTAGGATTGAGCCTATTCTTGGCAGTATAAAACATAATAGTTGGCCAATCAATCATTAATAGTATAAAAGTCAATGCTGTTATATCATAATTCCTCTCATAAAAGGATTTCATTTTAAAAGTCATTACATTCTGAATTCATACTAAAATACGGAAAATGACACCACAGGCATTATTTGAGTTTGGAATCCTTCACTTGGAATGTAACAGCTACATTTTCAAGTCATCCTTGGAAACTACTATCTTTCAGCAGTTTACGAAAGTCACAATAGCATCAGCATACTTTTCTACAAATAATTAATTTCATGCAAAAACTTCTGTTATCATTTTGACTATGTTTAACTATACAGTACAGGCTATTGAAAACCTGTAACTACTAGGAGTTAATTACATTTTGCTTTGGTTAATGCTAACATTAGGAAAAATAATAATAGCTCAGTTCTTGGAGATGAAACATGGAAACCTTTGTTTTGTACTTCATGTACTTATAATTTCAGTGAATGCAAGATTTGTGATATGACATTTGAAGCCATAAAGCAAATTGCATGTGTTATAGTTAACCCAAGGATAGCTTTTGTATTATTTCAGCTGTAGTGACGTACTCATTCTTGTAGCTATGCTCATAGTATTGCTCCATGATTTCTTTATCACCTGGTACAAATGTATCATTATTAATGTAATGCTTGTTGTTTGACTATGAAACATCAAGTGCTTTCTCCCTTGGTTTATACAATTCATATTGACCATAGATGTGCGTATAATTTGTGTCTAAAATGAACAAAAAATTTTTGGAAAATAGCTCATGAAAAAGTTGTATTTGTACATTTAAATACTAATGGTGAAACAATGTTCTCACCAAGGTTAAGATATAAAAATTGAAAAAAAGTATATATACATCAGCCACATTAAAGAAATTGGGTATTTAACTAATTGAAAGTCATTTATGTGACAATCTGCATCCCTCATCTATTTCTATTCCCCATCTAACTTCCCTTACAAATCGACCTGTTAATTCTCCACTCACTGTGGTCCTCATTCTAGATCAGAGCTCAGCAAACATTTTCTCTAAGAGAGCCAGACCAGGCTTTATGGATCTAGAGGCAAAATTGAGCAACTGTTTTTTCCAGAAAGGCAATAGTCTTGGTCTGTTTTAAATTTCACATTTAAAAAAGTAAAAAGAAAACAAAACAGGACAAAACATTTTTACTTCTGAACACCTAAAAACAAGCAATGAGTCAGATTTGACCAATAGGGAGTAACTTGCCAATATTTATCTTAGAATATAATTATTTGTGCAATTTATCTCTCACACCCACTTTACAGATGAGAATGTAGGGATTGTATCTTTAATCTTTGTACGTTTAGTGATTATCTCAGTGTTCACTGCACATTGGTCATTTAGTGGATGTTGATTAACATAAAACGAGAAATATGTGATACCCTATCCTGAGGCCATGCCATAAATGCAGTCAACCATTTCCTTTTAAAGTGGAAGAATTTTCATCAGGAAAAATGTTAAAGTGGCTTACCTAAGTTTAGAGTAGGTATAAATATAATACTTATATTTACTGATATAAGATCAGTACATTATAACAGTCATTTGGGCATATCTCTTACTCATCAAAGCAGACATTGTGTCTACTTTTTTGTTTATCCTGGGCTCGCAGCATTGAGGTGCATAATTTATAATCATGAAATTGTTTTCATCTTATTGTACAAAAAATTCTAATATTTTTCATATCATTGTATCATAAATGAACACTTTGAGAGGGTATTGTTATTTCTATATAAAAATGATGTAACTGAAAAAAAATGATGAGACTGAACATGAGATTGTGTGGCTTGTCAAATGACACAAATACAATGCAGCAAAAATGTGGCTGAGTGACATAAGTCCTGTCTTCTGATCACATACCCAGACCTTTCTTATAAGTTTACTGTTTCAGCAAAAGAAAATGTGTGTTGTACTCTCAAATGAAGTTCTTTCAAACCTCAGTTGATATTTTATTGCCAAAAATGACAATTAATTAACCCAGGAACTTAAACTTTTCAGCCAAAGGCATAATTTGAGAGATAGTAAGAGAAGAGAGAGAGAGAGAGAAGGGAGAGAGAGAGGGAGAAGCAGAATGACCATATAGTGGATCATGTAAAGTGAATAATGTATAGGGTTACCTAAGCAGAAACAAATGTGTGTGTGTGTGTGTGTGAGAGAGAGATATGTTGGAAAGAAAACAGAATTTTCAGATATTGGGAACAAGCATGGGCAAAGGCATGAAACCGAAGGTGAGGATGAATTCAAGAAGGTTTAAGTACATGTCTTTCTATGTCTTGCCAAGGGGATTTTATCCTGATGTCAGTGGAATCCAGTAATGGACAAAACAAAGATAGAACAATTATGACCATGCTTTTGTTTTATAAGAGACATTCAGGAGGCAATAAAAATATCAGTAGGAGACTACTGGTATGATCAAACTGAGAATGTTGAATAAGCAGATGGAGAGATGAGGCTTGATGAGTGGCTTGATGAGGGCATAAATGAGGCTAGAAGAAAGAGAAACAGTAGATTTAGAAGCAGGATGCTTTGTTGTTGCACTTTGTGTGACAGTTCAAAAACTCCAGCTGGTTAAGAGTACCTGGAAATTGAGGGAAAAGGGATCTTGAAGTTGGACGATGATTTCAAGGATTTTGTCTTTTAAGGGAAAAAGAAGGTACTAGCTAGGATAGGGTGATGTTTCCTTAACTATAAAATGGGGATTATATAACTACGTAAGAAGCATATACACTACTGCATAATTTAAAGTGATTTGAACTGCACCTAATAAGTAGTAAGAGCTAAATTAATATTAGCTATTATTACTTCATTGGACAAGTTGTAGAGCCTGAATCTCAAGATTCTTCTCTGTAAAACTAAGATGATAATGCCTATCTTTAGTGTTTTCAGGGACATATTTGTAGAGAGATTATGTCACAAGATTCAGATTCAATTAGTGATGCTTATTTTCATACTCCTATATTCTCTATACCTTCTTTCCAAATGTATCTCTCCCTCTCTCTCTTTCTCTCATGTGCGTGCAAACACACACACACTCGTGTCTAGCTAGCCCCTATACATCACTCACATGAATGCACATGATGAGAAGAAAGAGTCAGCAGAAGTGTTAAAGACATAGTGAAGCTGCAAATATATGATGGGGTGGTTGATGTGAAAAAGACTGAGGAAATGAAAGGATTAATTTGGAACCTAGATTAACTGAACAGAAAAAATCGTTACTGATGATAATTCTCTAAGTGCAATGACTTAAATTTGTCTGCTGAGAATTTGGATGGGGTGTAGTTAACAACTTTAGCATTGTCACCAAAATTTTAGAGGGACTATTGAGTAGGGAATAAAGAAATAAAAGTACTTTTAAGTTAGCTGAGAGACCACTTGAGTTTGAAAATCACTGGCTTGGGGAAAGGAAGGGGGGAAAAAAAGAAAATCACTGGCTTACACTTAAGTGCATGTTTTCTTCAGCCATGCTCTTTTTACAGCCTATGTGGATACACGAAGGGGTGAGGTTTTACAGAGCAGGCTAGAAAAGAAGACCAGATGGGGTGCAATTGTGGTATAGTCGAAAGCATTGTTGATGTATCACATGATACAGTCTTTTAGTTATGAACAAAATATAATCCCCGGGCATGACTTTGCTCTAATCAGAAGGAAATAGAAAGTCAATGAATTTGGAAATCTCCATGAAACTGAAGAACTCAGATACTGGCAATGAATGAGTGAGAGATGTAGAGAGACTTGGTCGAAGAACTGGTAATTGACAACAAAGATACCATCGGAAGTATCAGATTTATTATGACTTGTAATCCTATGTACAGCTATGGGAGTAAGATGCTGACGGCTCCAATGAGCTACAGAAGGACAGTGTAGAGTTCACAGATACCAGAGCATAGCGGCGGAGGAAAGGGGTGACTTAAAAACTGTTGACCGACAGGCTTGCATTTTTTGAGAAGAGCCAAGAATTTCTGCAAAAATTAACTAGTTTCAAATTTGTAAAATAGAAATTTGAAGTAAGTCTCCCCACCCCAAATTGTAGGGAAGATTTATTTATTTTTTAAAGATTTTTTTCTTATTTATTCATGAGAGACACAAAGAGAGGCAGAGATATAGAGGAGAAGTAGACTTCTTGTAGGGAGTCCCATGTGGGACTCGATCCCAGGACCACAGGCTCATAACCTGAGCCAAAGGCAGACGCTCAACCACTGAGCCACCCAGGCGTCCCTGTAGGGAAGATTTAAATGGCTGAATTCTGTGGTCATTTTCAATTCTAAAAGTCTAGGATAATTTAACCTAGTAATAATTGGAGTTAGAGATTTATTTCAATGCTGGAGGAAGAGATGAGAACAATTTAGAATAGTAGAACCAGAACTTCATGTACATAAAACATCCCCAAAAGAGTGTGATCAAAATATAAATTCCAGATGATTATCCTACACAGACTGATTCAGGTGCCTCTGAAAGGGCTATACCGTTTTATTATTTTTTAAAAAAGCATTCCTCATAGCAAATAGTAAGCTTTACAAAAAGATCTATAAAACACCAACTAAGCACTAAAATCTCTAATATTACTCTAATAACATATCAGGTTATAGTCCTCTTATACCACTTAGCACTTTTTTGACACTCCTTCAGGAAAAAATATCACTATACTTAGATCAAAATGTTCATTATTAATTTGAGAGAGAAAAAGAGAACAAAAATTCTAAGCACTTCTAATAAATACCTAAGGTGATACATTTCATTCTGTTGAGTTATAAGCATTTGAAATGCATATATATAATATATAATGTATAATATATGTAATATATAATGTATATGTATGATATATATATATATATATATATATATATATATATATATATATAAGAAAAGAGAGATACTCTCATTAAGTTATACTATACTCTTATTAAGATATACTATACTTCGGGATCCCTGGGTGGCGCAGCGGTTTGGCGCCTGCCTTTGGCCCAGGGCGCGATCCTGGAGACCCGGGATCGAATCCCACGTCGGGCTCCCGGTGCATGGAACCTGCTTCTCCCTCTGCCTGTGTCTCTGCCTCTCTCTCTCTCTCTGTGACTATCATAAATAAAAAAAAAAAAAAAAAGATATACTATACTTCATATACTCATTAAAATCTCAATTTAAAATAAAGGCATACAAAAATAAAATGTTAAAGGCATACATATTTCTTTCTGAGTCCTCTATTTCCACAAAGGAGAATTTTTAAGCTAATAAAATATGAAATATGGAATATAATTTAAAAGAACCAGCCACTCTTTGAAGTCTATATTTAGCCAAGGCCTAGAAAACACGTCAAATGACCTGCATAAATTGTTGTCCAAGATTATCCTCTATAGTGATCATTTCATCTATGAATGCATTTTTTTTTAATATAAGGAACGAGTGTGTATGTGTTCCTTCTTCAAACAGGCTGCTAGAATTACATTTTTTTTTTCCCTGTGGTTGGTGAAGGAACTCAGTTAGGAAAACCATTATGGATTGCCTCATTAGAGCATTCCTGAAATTGCTTACTTGTGACTACCCGCCTGGAAAGCAATCTCTTGCTCCTTTGCCATAGAGCTGGAGAAGTGGGGGTTATTGAACCCTCTGTCATGTAAAGAGCTAGCAAATAAAGATAGGTTATGCTGAGAGAAATCACAAAACTCCATTGTGCAGATGAATTCTGATTTGCATATTGCCCCATAGACCCGGAGAATAGAATTGTTTTTTCCAATTATAGGTTGTATAGAAATATGGCTAGACTAACAATCAGTTTTTTCTTTGAATAGTGCTTTAGTGTACAAGTTTAACTATTTCTCTGTGAATTGCATTATTTAAATGAATCAAAAGAGAATGTCTACAGGAAATGATGCTCAGAATCATACCAGCACACATACATCACAGCACTCAGAGATTACAATTTGAAGAATATCTAATTCATTCACCAGCTGGGATCAAAATCATTCTTTTGTAACTGTGGGGCCAGGTTATGTCTCTAAGCTTTCTTTGTATTTACAGGGCCTATTATAGTTCCTGACATCTGTTGTCAATCAGTAAAATTTTTTTTCAAAAAACAATGAAAATATATGTCAATTTACTTATTAGTTTCACTAAATTTGCTAAATTTTAGCAGTCTCATAGTTATGAAGTTTTCCTAATATTTTGTTTAACTTAAGCAGATTTCCTCCTATCTTTTCAGCAGAAATAAACTTCAATAATTATTCTTTTATTACTGTTTATTTTCTTAAACATTTTCACTAACGGCTGTTCTTTTCTCAGCTAAAATCAGTGCGTAATTTAATTTTTTCTCAAATTTCACTTTTTAAGTTTTATTATTTTTGCTACCTTGCCTGCTCTGGGCTTAATATTTTAATTTTCACTTTTTTTAGCTTGTGATCTGAAAACTAAGTGTATGGTTCTAAAAACCAATAAACTTATTAAAATATTGTGTCAAACTGAGATTCTTTCTCAAATTTTCAGTGTAATCATACAATCATTCATTCATTCATTCATTCATTCATTCATTCACCCATTCAATAAATAAGGGCCCATCATGTTTTAGAAACTGTTATATACATTTAGAAAATAGCTATGGAAAAAATTAATACTTTATTTATAATTGTTACCTGTACTTTGAATTCTACATTTCCATGAGGATTATTGACCACTCAAATTATATATTATCATTCTATTTTGGTTTTGTACAGTGTCTTTTATTTTGTCTGCTTATTTAAATAAACCTTTATAGTTTAACTTTCTGAAAAAGCCTAAAATTAAAGGCTACTTTGAAGTCTAATATTGAGATTATCCTCTGACATTCTAATCACTCTCCTTAATTTAGTAATATCTAAAAACAAAAATAAAATTGCTGAGCCATGATCCTTTCAACACCTAAATTACTTGCTTATGTTAACATGACCCATTTACAAGCTATGTAGGATCTTTCTGTCTTGCTGAGTCTTTCTCATTATCTGTTTGTAGTGTTTTCTATCCACAATAGAGATACTGTACACTGGAAATAATATGATATACTAGTATATAATGATTGTTTCTAACTAGTCATTAATTTACATTTAGGGATTATGTAGAAGTCTAGATTTTATCATTTTAGTTTTCAGGCTCTGTTCTCAATAAGTTGCTCAAATAATAGATGACAACAGCATAATTCATGCTATTCATATCACTTCTTCAATATTCTTATCCATGTGCCAAATATATATATTATATTATATATTATATATTATTTATATATTTATATTATATTGTATTATATATTTATATATTTATATATTTGCCACAGCAAATTGCTGAAAAGCTTGGGCTTTAGAATCAGGTACACTCAGCTTTCAGAAGAGCTCCTTAACTTTGTAGTGTGGTGACCGTGGACACATATGAACATTTTTTTGCATCCTTTTCAGTCATAAAACATCTCACTCTCCTCCCCTCAGAGGACAGATGTGTAAATGATGTTGGACTGTGCTTAGCACACAATCGATGCCACTAAATGGTAAGCGCGATTTTCAGGGCTCTTGCATTTTAAGCCATTGAACATTTGACATTTTGTGGGCGAATGTGTTCTTTCAATCCAGTAATAAAATGAAGAGGATGAAGTGGCTCACTTTGATTTAAGATAATGAGAAGATAATGTGTGATCGAATTAGATAAATATATAGAGAGAAGTTTGGTATTCTATGGCTTGATTAGGCTGGGCCTGAAGTAAGTAAGCACCACACTTTATTTTACCAGTTTAGTTCACATTCTGAAACCTGATGAGGTGGGAATAACTATGGAAAACAGTAATTAGTTAAAAAAAAAATCCAAAAGACAAGAATCAAATGACAGGAGATTAAATAAGTCATGTGCTTTGTTGCAGCACTAATTAAGGATTTTGGTTTCTTCTTTCCTTTATTTCTTTCTTATAAGATTTTATTTATTTATCTATTTGAGAGAGAGAGAGCATGCATGCATGAGAGAGAGAAAGAGAGAGAGAGAGAGCCACCCCACCCCACTCCCCACTGCAGACCCTTCTCCATCTCAGAACCCTGAGATCATGACCCCAGTGGAAATCAAGAGCCGGAAGCTCAACTGATGAAGCCACCCAGGAGCTCCTATTAGGGATTTTGATTTTTTTTTTTTTTCTTAGCTGGAGGATTTGAGATATTTTCAACTACTTGATACACACTCTTTAAATTTAGCTTCCAGTAGGTTTTAGGAGAGTAAGATGATTTTTCTTTCTTCGTTTTCCTTTGAGCATGTTTCTGGTAAAATATAAGGGTCATACATGTATCAGGTATCAGCATTCTTCCAATGTTCCAAAGGCTACACTTTGGCAACCGTGAGTGTTTATTAGGTGATTACACTTTTACTAAAGGAATAAATAATTATTCAACAAAATTCACTTTAGAAAGTACATTATAGCAATATTTCTCTCAAAAATAGTTATTTCAGAGGATATTTTTTAAAGTGTTGATAGCAAAATACATTAAATGTGAAGGAATTTGAAAATAAAGGTAAACATTCTAGAAATCTATCATTTTTTACTTGAATAAATATTATTTTTGGAAGTGTACATCTCTATAACCTAAATGATGTTCACACCTTCACATATCAAAATATTCATATTTTTTGTCCATCAGACCCTTCCAGTCCCTTCTCCTTTATGAAACTGCATTAGAAAGAGCCTATTGAGAATTTTCTTCTTAATTCTTAATATATTTGTATAAATCACATTTTTTGTTATTGATCACACATCTATCAGCTTTTAATGTGAATTTTGATTATTTCTTAAATATAAAAAGAAAGCATTGTCATTAAGAAAAAATATACTAAAGGAAACTCACTCATTACCTCATTGTGCAAAATATTGAAAATTCTCATTGTTACCCTATAATCTTTGTACTCAGAACTAAGTGTTAATGTTTCAATATGTCTTGGCAAGTTGTTTTTCAGTACTCTTTCAATGTAATATAATATAATAGTAATAATGATGATGATGATGTAATTGGAATCAAGACAAATAGATGACTTTGAATTCTTTTTTTCATTTTTGCATAGTATATGTCTTTGAGCATATTTCTAACCACTAAAATTTTATCAAAAATATAAGTATGATTACCAAAATTTATTTTATGCTCTGAGTTTCAAGAAAAATTAACATCATCTTATTTTGGGACATTTAGTTGTTTTTCAGTTTCATTGTTAGAATATATAATGCAGCAATGAGCACCTTTGAATGCAAATGATTTTCTGCACATTATGACTGTTTGGTTTCAACTCCTGGTGTTTGGAAGAAATCACACTTAATACTTTTCTATAAATATAAGTAAAGAACAAGTATTGGGTGTACCTTTTGACAATCAAGTCAAAATTATGTTTAATGATTCCCTCTTATGAGCAGTTGTAGATTCTAATCCCATTCTAATTCCAAGACAAAAGAATAATAGTTAAGACTTATATACCGTATTCTGAGAAATTCTTATTTTAATTCTTATATGGGCTGTGCATACAAAAACAGTCGTATAAAACAGATTGATAGACAGTTGCATTTAACACCTGCTGTTACTAAGACAAAGTTCAATAGATAATAAATATGTGGAAGGAATTTGAAATAAATTTTGAGAACTATATTTTGGGGACAATAAGAGAAAAGTAACACATGACTTACTAATGAGTTGATTTTAGTTAGTGTGAAATTCTGGTTGAATGTAAATTAATTTATCACTTTCTCTATGAATTGTACACAAATTCTTTTTTTTTCAAAAATTTTCTATGTAATATTGAAACTATTCAGTGATTTAGGAGAAAAATCAGCATATTTAATAATTTTAGTATCTCCAGCCAAAATGAGTGTAGTCAATCAGCTCAATTAACAAGTTTATCATCCAACATACCGTTTGGGCCACTTGACTGTCCCTAAAATTTCCGTGGACAGCCTAGTAAGACAAATAAAGAATACATATTAAAAAGGCAATGTAATGATAGCTTTTGCATCCTGGATATGTCTTAACCAAAATATTCAGTTTTCAGGAATAGTAGGTTAAAATAAGTTAAAGTCAGACGCAATATCATCTTCTTACTATATAATGTAAAAGCATGGTGATTTTATTTCATATAAAACATTCTTAAAATCAAAGTAATCATTTCATTTTATTACATTACTTTTGGATAAATTCAACTTAATGTAATTCCATTAGGAGAATTGCTTACACACAATATATTTTAAAATTAAATGGTAAGACTGGTACACTGCAATTATAAGACAGAGTATCTTAGAGTTAATGTATTTTTGTGGCTTTTTCAGAAGCACTTCGCCTACGTTTATCAGTGGCAAAAGTAGGAAAGATGGCAGAGATATATAACTTGTGTCTGCATTTGAAGGGATTATAGTATTAAATCAATTTATATGCTTGCGTCTAAAGAAGGTGCATTCCATTCTAGTTATAATTAGGAAAGATGGTTGCTCCTCAAGGTTGTAAGAACCCAGGATAAATTTGCCTTCCATGTTCCTTCAGAACATTTGGTCTTTAGTCTCTCTAGGTTTTAAGCATCTGTCTGTAAAAATAGTAAGTTGACTTGGCCCTTCTTAGAGACGCTTCTAAATCTTAAAACTGCATTGATCTACTTTACAAACACATACTGACTATAAAAACTGGTATAAAGAGCCAGCTGGGCAGAACAAATACACACTAGGTTAGAGTCCTAGTTTTGCTGTACCACTGAAAAATTATGCAACTTTGGGTTTTCAGTGTCATCACCTTAATGATGGACTCAAGACCTCTGAAATTTATTTTGTAACATCCATGATGCTAACTAGGCACTTTGATTCCTTTAGGGAGAGCAAAGGAAGCTGTATGAATTTCTGCAATGACACTATATAACATTTTTATCACTTTTTAATAATTTGCTATAGTCAATATTTTTAAACATTAGATATTATTCTCTTTTAATATATGTAAACACAGAACCATAATTCTCACATGTAGTCAAATATTTCATACATTTTGCTTGCCTTTGATGTTTTCTTCCTTCAATTTTAATTTTCCTATCTTTAAAATAACTCTAATTTTCATAGCAGTTAAACACTCACAATTTTCAATATTATATTGTCAACAAAAAGAATAACATTAGAAATAATTCTAATTATGGCAGCCTGGGTGGCTCAGTGGTTTAGCACCACCTTCAGCCCAGAGCCTGATCCTGGAGACTCGGGATCGAGTCCCATGTTGGGCTCCTTGCATGGAGCCTACTTTTCCCTCTGCCTGTGTCTCTGCCTCTCTCTCTCTCTCTCTCTCTCTCTCTCTTTGTGCCTCTCATGAATAAATAAATAAATAAATAAATAAATAAATAAATAAATAAATAAAAACTTAAAAAAAATAAATAATCCTAATTAATAATGTCACTTAACATGATCATTAAGATTCATGGATCAATACATTTTTCACATTATAGCTCAATATTACATACTTGCTTATTTTCAATATTATAAACACAGATAAACATAACATTTATAATTTCACTTATTTCCAGATTGTTGCTGATTCTCCAGTAATTTAACATCCATAAATGTTTCACATTTTTGGTTGACTTTTATGTTAGGCCAACATATATGAATATAAGCTACAAATTTCATTTTTCTCGTCCTTATCTTGGCTAACACTGCCCATAAAAATAAACACAAAGTTGATTTTTGTTCTTTCTTTATTAAAATTCTGGATTTATAATTTGGGCACAAAAATCCTCCAAATATGGCAATATGCCTAAGCACTAGAAACAACACACACGTATAAAACTATTTTTACAAGGCAACTGTATTCAGTATAGAGAGACACATTGGTGGCAACAAGAAAATTACATGTGAAGGAAATCAAGCAGATTAACTGAAATAAAGCAGAACCTCTGAAAGTGAGGGTGAGAAATATATGATGAACTACATGAAGTTGGTATGAAACTTGAAACAGTGCAGCCCGGGTGGCTCAGCGGTTTAGTGCCGGCTTTCGCCCAGCGCGTGATCCTGGAGACCCGGGATCCAGTCCCACGTCAGGCTCCCTGCTTGAGCCTGCTTCTCCCTCTGCCTGTGTCTCTATCTCTGTGACTGTCTGTCTGTCTGTCTGTCTGTCTCTCTCTCTGTGTTTCTCATGAATAAATAAATAAAATCTTAAAAAAAAAACTTGAAACAATGTAGAATTGATAGGAAGGATTGAAAGGAATAATACATGCAGAAGTGAGAAACAGAGAAAAGAAGCCAATTTTAAGCAGAGAGAAGGTAAAAAAAGAGCAATAAATTAAATAAATATATATATACATAGAGACATTTTGGATCCCCTATGTATCCAAAATCATCCCCTACTTCTCTTTCAACATGGTAACTTCACTTGCTTCACTGGCCTCCTGGTTTTTAAAACATTAGAGAATATGCAGGCACTATCTCTGTCCAGTAGGGGGTTGTAGTCTAGAAAGGGAGACTTTCTTGTCATATTTCTGTTGAATCTGAATTAGTCGGTGTAAGTATTTAGAATGATGCTTGGCGAATAATGAGTGCTAAATGTTTGCTATCAATATTACCATCCGCTATCATCAATATTACTATTATCAGTATTATAACTAGTATTAAAGGAATACATATACTTTTTTCCTACTCCCAGTAACAACCCTGGGGAAGAAAAAGTAGTTTTTTGGTATCATCATTTTGTTGATGAGTGGACTGAAATATAGAATTTCAATAACTTGCCTAAGGAAACAGAGCTGGGAGCTGCAAAGTTAAAATGCAAATTTAGATTTGCCTGCATCTAGCACTTGCAATTTTTCATTAACCTGCTTCTCACTAAGTTTTGCCTCAAAAATTGTTTAATTTAGTAATAAATGCTATATACAGTACACACTCATAAATTTGTATTTAAATCTATAGAAAAAATTCTACTGTGAAATTTTAGAAGCTGTGTCATGTATATAAAATTTAATCCAGGAAAGTTTTTAAATTATATCCTGTCAAATGAGATATTAATATATTGTCTGTAATGAAATATAAGTAGAAGAAACTTGTGTAAAAATATAATGACATAGTATATGCATTTGTAAATCTCAAAGAGAATTCAATTAAATTCATATTTATTAATACAAGAAAAATATTTTTCTTGCCTTGAGGAACTCAGATTAGTTATCTACTTGTTCCATCAACAGGCATTTATCAAATACTTACATCAGGTGCATCTTACATTTTTTAAATAAGACAGCATTAAATAATTCCTATCTCAAGGAATTCATAGTGGGAGGGACAGAAAGAAAAAATGATTCCACTGCACTTTGGCAAGGGTTATGATTGAAGTATGATCACAATTCAGTGAGAGAACAGGTTGAATTCTTGGAAAAGATAACCATGAATTGAGTATTTTAAAAAGCTTCCTAGATGAAAGAGATCTCTTTTTTTTTTGAAGTAATATAAAGCTATACAGTTATATACATATATTGCAAAGTGCTTAGAATAAATGAGGTTGTATTGCAAATATGTTCATCTTCACAAGTGCAGATGAGATACTCAACTTCCACAAATGTTTCTCTGATTTTAATGATTGCAATTGCGATCTGTACACCCTAGATCATCATCACATTTTATTTTTACCTACGGAGCATTTTTCCCTATGGTATGACTATTTGATGCTCCTTATTTTCTATTATTTGATGCTCCTTATTTTCTCTTGTAGGCTCTAACTTAAATGAGGAAAGATATCAACTTCTTTTTTTCATTTTTGTGCCTCTATTGTGTAATCAGAGTGTTTAAACACAGATAGTGTTCAATAACGAGTAAATTAATGAATGAATGGGATGATGAACTTTGTTACCCAGTGATTATAAAATAAACATGTAATCAGAGTCTAGGGAACTAATCTAATTAAAATTTACAGGTGAACTGTATGTTCAACAAGGTCCATAAGGAGACATAAAGGAGCCCTGTTATTGTACTTTTGTGGTATTATTTATGTCATAACAAAACCATGGTCAGTAGGACCTTTTTGAATGGTGAGTTCTTCAGATCTCAGCAAATCTTTCTGGTAGCATCATTTAACTGCTGACTCTGACAGAAAGTTAAACATTTGCTCTGCTTTTTGGCTTTCCTTATTTGAAAAAGAATTAGCGTTTGAAGATAAGGATAAAAAGATTATTAGAATATTTTATGAAAGATTTTCAGTGCCTCTTCAGGAATATATTTATACATCACTTCTGGAAGCTAAATATTTAAATGACTTAAGCTTAATATATGTTTTGTCGATTTCATAGTTATAATACATAGAGTAATATAACTCAAAACTATGCCATCAGTTGAATTGGTTTTTTAAATTGCCATAATGGCCCCAGAGGAGAAGCTCTATGATTCAAGAAAAAAGTGTCAAATCCTGGGGATAAGTGCCATAAAACAGAAATCTACATCATTCTAGTATGGATGTGGAAACTGTATGCAGAGAAATGGAAAATGACATGTAAGAAAATATTTGAGATAATCAGTTGTTGCCATTTATATTTTAGATATTCTGTGTTGAGATAGCCTTACTGTAGCGTTAGTTCTATGATAAATTATTTGATTTTTAGATTCCATTCACCATATCCATTCTATGAAGATTAATATTTAATTTTCTCTTAATGTGGTTTTAAAATATGGTTTCATTGTTTGGAATCATAAAGCTTTGCCCCTTAGACATACAGGCAAATAGATTCTGTAGTCTACACGAAGAATGATAAAGCAGTGGTTACCCTTCACTTCATTCATCTTGTTTATTCAAGATTGCTTTCCATCTACACCACAAGTTGTGGCTACAAAGAATTGCTTAAGCATTTATATTTTGCAAACATGTTCACGGAATTTTTATTACCTTCATCCCCCAGTGCTGTGACTAAGCAAATGACATTCAGCAGTACATCACAAGCTGTTGTGCTGAATCAAAAATTTATATTAACATAAATGTAGAAAACAGACTCTCAGTTCTTAAAATTCTTAAATGTTCATAACAATACTTAGTGCTAAGGAAACTTTAAATATTAACTAATCCAGATGTCTCATTTTACAGATAATGGAAAAAAGAAGGAAAATGGATAAGAGTAGATGCCTATGGTTTATCACCTAATTAGTAGTGGAGTTGCTACTAGACATTTTTGTTTCAGTCCAATGATCTCTCTAGTGTATCAGGTTGCCTTGCTTTCAATGCAAATTGTTTCCAGTGGATTAATTTTCAAGTGAGTCCTTGCTTATGGATGGCAGGTAAAGGGCCTGGGATGTCAGAACAAGGTTAAGAAATAGGTAAACAGAACAAGTCTGAAAAGTTGTTCCTATCAAAATAAATGAGCTGCTTGCCTGCTTCCTATGGGAAGATCTAAAGGATTAACCTTTCTGTTCTAATGAAACCAAAGCATCAAACCAGTGAAGAAAAACCTATCAGCCAAAGGCTAACTCTTGTTATATGTGGATTGCATCATGGAGGGGACGTGGTAAAAGTATTCAGAATAAAATTTCTTTAAATGTCATATATAATCATAACCTAATTTATCTGTCTCAGAAATACATTTCAATAAATCAATGAAAATAAAGATATTACCAAGTCTACTTGCTGGAACCCAGAGTAAAGTTCGTTTGCTTGCTTTTATTTATTATAATCTTAAATACAAATATATGCACATAGACACAAATACAAATATAAAGTTACAATCTCAAATAACAAAAACTCTTGTTGAACAATAGATTTAGGTCTGCTGTTCAGGCCAACAACTAATTTAGAACTTATGTTGAAAATTCAGAATAAATAAAGTAATAAATAGAATGCAATAACAAATAAAAATACAGAAAGAAAGACTCGTTTTGACCATGCATAAAAAATGTATTCCCATGAAATTTGATATTTAGGTGCCCTAAAATCTTGCAATTTCATAAAAGTATAATAATAAAACATTTGACTATAGATTTACTAGTAACTTTATATAATAAAATCATAATGTGTTTTATGTATATATTATATATAATATATTTTATAGTTTAGATGTTTTTTTAAGATACTATGTCACAGTAAATGATTACTTGAAACAAGCCTGAAAAAAACAAAAGAATGTGGAATGAGTATGGGCTTAATTCAAACAGAACTAGATTTGAATCCAGCAGTACTATTTGGGCAAGTTTCCTAATCTCCTTAATTCTTGGTTAAATGTAATTAACTGGAATGGTTTTGAAGATTCAATGAGATAACATACAAGCAGCTAGGCTAGTTTAATTTTGTTTGTTTGTTTGTTTTGGAAATAAACTCTAAACTCTTCAACATATTTTATCTGGCTGTAAATCTTGATGCACAAAGACAGGTAGCTAATCAAAAATTGCAATGAAGCCCTGGATTTCCAATTTCTTAAAAGTAAACTCATACTTTTTTTTTTTACACATTGAACAAAAATAGATTGTGGCCTTTTAATTTACATTTTATTTATACTTAATATAAGGTCCTCAATACAAGATAGGTATCTACAGTGGAATAATTAAAATATTATTCAGTCTCATTCAGATGGAATGTGAACACTTCTATATTTTAAGACGTTTTAGAAGTTGGTACCCTTTAGAAGTGGGCAGAAAAAGAAATTGCATAATGTTCAAGTTACTTATGATCATACTCATACTTATTTCAAGAAAAGGAAGATCGTTCAACGAGTGCTTGATAAACATTTAGAGTTTGCATTTTACAACTGCTTCAGAAAGCCTTCCCTGTTAAACCTCCCTAGAAGTAGTCTGTCTCTGAAAACCCATGAGGTTTTGTTGCACATCTTTCACACACTTCACTTTCTCCCTTGCAAAATAGGGACTGCAGACTCATCTTATACTCTCTTCTGGTCTATATATTCATTGTCTTATTCCTTTTTGAAACTCTCAGTGCCTAGCACAGCAACTCTTAGACTGTTGGTTCTTGATAATGTACTAGTACATGAGTGAATTACCAATTCAGTGTTTGCTATTCTGTGAACAAGGCTGATGTCTTTAAAATGACATTTTATTTAAATTACTATCCAGCAATGTTATTCTAAAAATCTTTAAATCCATTTTGTATTTAGGGACACATTAACAGTGGTCAATAATTTAGCTATTAATGTGAAGTATCATTTCACCAGGGATCCATCCCGTGAAATGGATGATATGGAAGCATTTATTTAAAAGAGTTTTAAAGTACTTGTGTGCAACCCAAAACACTCAATTTCTAAACTAAATGCTTCACTAGTTCACTCTCTAGCAAGTCTATATGATTTTGACTTTAAATTAGAGAGCAGTGTTTCCTCACACTCCAACTTGAAATATCGTTTATATTCTGCAACTGCTTTCTCACGTGGTTGTGTCGCTGAAATAATACATTACGTAGCTCATGGCAGTTTGAAAAGGCTCTAATAGCATTATTTTATTTGATTCTTAGAACAATACCACTATTGTTAGGGAAAGGTTTTTTAAAAGCCCATTTTATAGATTATAAATCCAAAACTTGAGGACTTTAATCTCTGTTAACATTTTCACATGCTGGGTGAATGGCAGAAAGAGAATCAGTAACCAACCCTTCCAGTATCATCCCCAGTGCTTTTGCACTTTTGTCTTCCTCTTTGAGATGCTATTAAAAACAAAAGCAAAAACAAAAAACATCACTACTACAAGAGCAATAGTGGCTATTAAAGACAGAGTAGAAAAGGAACAGTTTGCAGTGAAGGAAACTTTCTGATGTACTCAGTCCATAGAATCCCGTGCTCTTTTTGCTCCTTTTTGTTTGTTTGTTCTTTTGCTTTGTTTGGTTTTGTTTTAAACTCCCTATTAATTTTCTGCATGTTTTCCAATACATTTAACAGATACTTTTGTTGTTTATGGAAATTTAAAAGAACAACAAACAAAACAAAACAACGATAAAAACAGAGATGAAAGTTTGTACCGAGCAATTAGCCTTTGTTCTTTGCTTTTTAAAAGTTCTTTCCTTTGGATTCCATTGAAAATTGTCCCTTAGTTTATCCCAAGAGGTAACCCTCAGATGAAATGGCAGGGGCCGTTCCAATTGTGAAGTTGTATGATCGCAGCAGATGTAATTTACTGCACAGCGTTCTCTTTCTAAATAGTGACCATTTAAGGATCCCTGGGTGGCTCAGCAGTTTAGCGCCTGCCTTCGGTCCAGGCTGTGACCTGGAGTCCCGAGATCCAGTCCCACGTCGGGCTCTCTGCATGGAGCCTGCCTCTCCCTCTGCCTCTCTCTCTCTCTCTCTCTCTCTGTGTGTGTCTCTTGTGAATAAACAAATGAAATCATAAATAAATAAATAAATAAATAAATAAATAAATAAATAAATAGTGACCATTTTGGAAATATAATAAAATGTTTACCAAGAAAATTGCCTAAAAACAATGACAATATGGCCCCTACTATAATTTTATGAAAAGAAAGAGCCACACTCCTATACGTGTATATGCAAACCTGCGGACTTACTAACACACAGACACAGTTATGCGTGTGTATGAACACACACATACACACAAATATTCTTAAACTTTGATTAAACTAAACCTCAGTCAAGATATCTTTACATTTTTAAAGATTTTATTTATTCATTAGAGATGGAGAGAGCATGAGTGGGGGGCGGAGGGAGAGGGAGAAGCAGGCTCCCAGCTGAGCAGGATCCTGACTTGGGGCTCAAATCCCAGGACCCTTCGATCATGACCTGAGTTGAAGGCAGACACTTAACCAACGGAGCCACCCAGGAGCCCCAAAATATCTTTGAATTTTAAAGTGTCCTGCTGTTTCCCAGATTATAAAAATGCCAATATTAAAAAAAACCCATACAATTAACCTTTACTTCTTTACTATAAAATAATTTTATTAATATATATTAGTAGGTGATTAAGTTTAATGGCATAATTCTTTAAATTTTTGTTGTGTACTTTTGTCTAATAGGACGTGATAAAGTAAATACACAATAACAAGGGGCTTCTGGGTGCCTCAGTTGGTTAAGCATCTGGCTTCGACTTAGTTCATGATCTAGGGGTCCTGGGATGGAGCCCCGCATCCAGCTCCAAGCTCAGTGGGAGTCTGCACCTCCCTCTTCCTTTGACCCTCCCCTCTGCTCATACTTTCTCTCTCTCTCTTTCTAATAAATAAATGCAATCTTTAAAAAATTACATACAATAATTAAGAGTATTTCTTTAAAAAATAATTTCACACCCCCTTTAATTTCTTTAACATGAATTTCACACATTAATATTACTTTTTGTGCCCATGTTCATTTTCCTTTAGTGTATTAAAAGCTCTTCTTGGGATGCCTGGGTGGCTTAGTGGTTGAGCATTTGCCTTTGGCTCAGGGCATGATCTCGTGATCTGGAATCAAGTCCCGCATTGGGTTCCCTGCATGGACCCTGATCCTCCTTCTGCTTGTGTCTCTGCCTCTCTCTCCCTCTGTATCTGTCATGAATAAATAAATAAAATCTTTAGAAAAAAAAAAAAGCTCTTCTTAAATTAGCATGTTCTACTAGTTATATTCTACTCAATAATGGATCATCTTTAATTTCATATATTTTATATAGTTGTCATAAATATATATTTTTCCTGCTATACATGTTAATATTCTCTATCATTACCATATTAATCATTTTATTTTTTTTAATTTTTTTTATTATTTATTTATGATAGTCATACAGAGAGGGAGAGAGGCAGAGACAGAGGCAGAGGGAGAAGCAGGCTCCATGCACCGGGAGCCCGACGTGGGATTCGATCCCGGGTCTCCAGGATCGCGCCCTGGGCCAAAGGCAGGCGCCAAACCGCTGCGCCACCCAGGGATCCCCCATATTAATCATTTTAATGGACAATTTCTTAGGTTTTCATCTGAAGTAATAAGCTCCAGAATACTTTAACCCAAAATTTTCATGAAAAATAAGATGTAACATCTCAGTTTTAAGAAAAATGATTATACATGATTCAAAACAATGTCAAATATATTTAATTTTTTGTCTTTACTTGCAATAAAATTGTTTAATGTACAACTTTAAAGTTATAGGAGGTAGGGGCACCTGGGTGGCTCAGAGGTGGAGCATCTGCCTTTGGCTCAGGTCATGATCCAGGGTTCTGGGATCGAGTCCCACATCAGGCTTCCCACAGGGATCCTGCTTCTCCCTCTGCCTATGTCTCTGCCTCTCTCTGTATCTGTCATGAATAAATAAATAAAATCTTAAAAAAATTATAGGAGGTATATGAAGCATTGGATTTCAAATACAGTAAACTGATCTCAGATGATAGAACAATTCTGGAATATATGAAAGGAAACAGGCACAATTTTTGCATAGATTGAGTGCTTCAAAATTTTAATTATTAGTCTCTTACCCATTTTACTATAATTTTCACTACATGTACAAAATTCATCACATGTAAAATAATCATAAAAATTAGACAGAAGATGAGAATATTTCATTTGGTAAAAAATTGTCACATGTAGTAAGTAATAGCAAACATTTTAAAAGGAACCAAGAAAAAAAAAGAAACCAAGAAAAAATGAATTAAGTGGAAATAATCATTCAAGTTAAAACTAAGCTTACAATCTTAAGTTTTAAAAATACAGGAGAAATAATGAGCCCTTTTAGTTTTCCGAGTCCCACTAAGAGAACAATAACACACTGAGAGTATAACTGAAGAAATGAAGGAATTAATTAGTGGTCAGGGGACTAGGAAAAGTAGGAAGCTATTACTACCCCTAGGTTTGAAGAAGCGAAGGAGCATTTTTAAAAGGAACTAAATGTTTGATATAGAAACCAGATATAGAATCAAAATGCCTGTTGGTGTCAAAATGGGAGAGTCAAATTACCCACTATATTCAAATGGCAGTCAAAACACTTTGCCCTCAAAATGTATATCCTCATTCAATTTAGACATAAAAAAGATCACCAATAATACATGCCCATTAATTCAACAAATGTTTCTCAAGTATCCACTGTAAAATTAAAATGGTAAAGCATTTCAACCCAACCCAACTTAGTAAAGCATTACATACAATACCCATTATCCTTTCTTTACCCAATTTGCCGCTCAGTGAGGGATATTGGTCATTAAGCGATATTAACACATATAAACCTCTATTCATAAATTGATACGTGCTATGAAAAACAATTGCACAATGTAGTTTATATCCTCATGAGATGCTTTATTGACTCAAAGCTACCATAACTTTTGATGGTTGCATTAGTTAGTGTAAGGCAATATAGATTGTATGATCCAGATTCAGAATCAAAACCCTTTCACTGTGCATACACACTCTGCTGTGGTCAGCGGAGCTGTAATCTAAATAATATCCTAAACAAGTCAACGAAATTCCAATAAATGTTTCACGAAAAGTCGTTTTTATATGAGGCTAATCTATCTCATTAAGTTAGTTTAGCTAAAAAAAAAAAGACAAAGTTTGAAAATTAAAGTCACAACAAAACATAAATGCAGAAGATTTAGAATTCCTTTTGAATTCAAAAGAAAAAGGTATTTAAAGAAATATTGCTAAGTAACTCAGTACATGTCGCTAATTGCACTAATTATTATTTTGTCAAATTTATTACCTTCATCTTGCATAGCATGAGTAATTAAGTGACAAAAACAGGTTTTATATTGTGATCAAACAATATCCTGTTACATCCACCCTACTGATGTCTACAAAGAACATGCTGTCACAGTTTTTGCAGTAAAGAATTTGTAAGTTGATAAGTAGAAAAATGTCTCAGTTTAAAGAACATAAGCCTGAGGCCTGGATGGACTTGATAGCATGGGTAAAGATATGCAGAGAAAGACTTCCAACAGAAACTAATTTAACACAATTCTTACTGTCATTGCCATATGGATGCTCTTTTTTAGTATGTCCATTGTAACTCTTACTTAATATCACAGGATCCTGTAGATGCAACTGGAAGCTTCACAAAGGGTCTTCTCAGCAGAAGGGGAATTCTATTAATGATTGAATTCTCTTTTAAGTGCTAGACAGCAGCCAGCAGAAATACAAAGCCCATAAGCCTCAAACAATTACGTGACTGGCTTTGACATAGGAATAATATAGTGTGTGTGTGTGTGTGTGTGTGTGTGTGTGTGTGTGTGTGTGTGTTTGAAAGATATACTGGTCAATCTCTAAGGATATTCTGTCTCATGATAGCAAAAATAGAATAGATAAAATACCCAACTTACCCAAGCAAGATCAATATCATCTAAAAATACATGTAATGAAAAAAAATGACTGCCACAGATAAAAATAATAAAATGACATCAAATCACCTTTCCGTGCTCAATGCTGCAGAATTTCGGGTCTATATGTAACCAATTTTGACCCTTAGATCAGAAGCTGCTTGCAAAGGAGCATTTTGTATCCGTCTGTAAGTGCCCCTGAAGTACATCTCTGCTCATATTGGCTGACTTTCTGATTATAAGCATTTTTATAACAAAAAGTCAGCATTGTTTGGTATCAGCAGACACCATTTTGAACCATCCATTATCTAGACAGCCTGAAGCCTGGTTGAGACAATTGATATTTGAGATTGATAGTCTATTTGGCAGCCATTCCTAGACATTGCCTAAGCTGTGAACCTATCCCTACCTGAGTCACTATGAATTTAGATTTCTAGACCACACAATAATATAGACAGTATTATGTGACACTTGGCTATTAGGTGTCATATGTCAGTAGAGATGGCCATATAAAAATATGTATGAATCTTTTGTAGACCTATTAAAGACATTGCACAGAATACCATTCTATTTTCCTTATCTGAATATCCACACAATAAATTATTTTGGAGTTGTAATGCTAAGCATTACAATATTGCCTTCCAGTAAATGGTATGTCCACCTTTATTTATAAGATAGGTGTTTTCCATCATGTTTCACTTTTCCTTGGACTTCCAGGATGCATAGATACAATTTTGTGCTTAAAATTGCTCTAGCTAGGGGATCCCTGGGTGGCTCGGCAGTTTGGCGCCTGCCTTTGGCCCAGCGTGTGATCCTGGAGTCCCAGGATCGAGTCCCACATCGGGCTCCCTGCATGGAGCCTGCTTCTCCCTCTGCCTGTGTCTCTGCCTCTCTCTCTCTGTTTCTCTCATGAGTAAATAAATAAATCTTTTTAAAAAATTGCTCTAGGTTTTCTCTCTGCTTCTTGTGTTTTAATATTTCTATAGTTCAGACTACTTTATTGGAACAACAGCTGAAAATCCATTTTGAAAATTACACACACACACACACACACACACACACACACACACACAAAGGAATAAACTGATACAAAATTCAAATATATTCCCCTGACTAATAACAATGAATACCACTTACTAAGTTTCTACCAAGGCTAGCTGCAAAAAATTGCTTATGGCTTGGGGTTGGGTTTTTTGTTGTTATTGTTTACTATTTTGACACAGAATATATTTTAAAAGTTTAAAGTATTCTCTCTCTTGAATCTTTACTGATGAGCTGTTTTACCAATTACTCAGCTATAAATAAATTTTACTTGGTGTTTAATATCAGTTTTACCATTACACTATGAAACCCAAGAAATAGTTCTAAAAAGTCAATTTTATGCAGACACTGGACAAAGTTAACATATTACAAAGCTGTACAAAAATTTGGATTCAAGAATGCTAGATCTTTCAGTAAAAAGAAAAAGTGAGTTTTCTCACAAGATCACACTGGTTTTAGGTCTTCCTTTCTATAATAGATAGGGCTCAAGTTAGTCGGCTGTTTAATGACATAGATGTTTTCACTTTAAAAACAGCTGATGACGTAGTGTAGGGACAAATTGGAGTAATTTATTCCCATAAAATTTTGAACAATTATTATTTCCAGACACATACCAATTAAGATGCACTACTGAAAGCCAGGCCTGTTTTGGACATTATTTCTAGTCATTCTTTCATCTGATCTTTCATCAGATTCTTTAGATTCTGATTCATCAGATTCTTTAAAACAAAAGATCTAAGGCAGCCCCGGTGGTGCAGCGGTTTAGCGCCGCCTGCAGCCCAGGGCGTGATCCTGGAGACCCTGGATCAAGTCCCTCGTCAGGCTCCCTGCATGGGGCCTGCTTCTCCCTCTGCCTGTGTCTCTGCCTCTCTCTCTGTGTCTCTATGAGTAAATAAATAAAATATTAAAAAAAAAAAAAAAACAAAAGATCACATCGTGATCTCACATTGAATCTCACATTTTGAAGTTTACATGTTAGTGTGAAAAGAAAGAATTAAATATTAGAAGTGTATCTTATTTTATCCCACTTTCTCTAGTGGTGTCAGTCTACACAAAAATGAGCATCAGATGATTATGTTTTTTAATGATGATTTACAATATACAGGAATATATCAACCATCATCTTATTTTTAAGGGCCTAGATAAATAGGACAGTTGAAAACTCAGTTATAAATATTATAAATTGAAATCTCATGTAAGCTTAGCATTTATTTGTATTAGTGGACACTATTGTGTTATAAAGTCTGATAAAACCAAAGGATTCCTTTTTAACCTATTTTCATTGTATAGATATATGTTTCACATTCTTCACATAAGCTGGGCATTTTGAATTGCTTTGGGGCATATCTTTGGGGAATGTCCAGATATGAGAGAATTCTTTCTGGCATTCAAAGATTCCCAAAATATAATTCCCAAGTATTTTTCCAATTTATTTTCCCTGGATTTCTTTATGTTTTCTATGGTTAAGGAAAAGTGGGTTACCATTTTATTCTAAAACGCTTTATCATCTCTTTTATAAAAACTCTTTTTTCACGTTTCTCCTTCTGAAGTGCAATACCTCTGTCAGGGTCCAACTCGATGTTCTTTTCATTTATGATCCTTCTTACATGATATAAACATCTACCTTTGAAATTTTTTCTTTTTACCTTTGAACTTTTAAAATGCTTCATTCCTTTCTTGTGGCATTTATTCTCTGCTCTGTATTTTGTGGCCACATATATATTATTTTGTTTCTACTACTAAACAATGTTCTTCTTTGCCAAAGACTGGATCTTATATATTCATTGTACCCGGGAAAAGCCTACCTCCATGCCTTACACATAATAGGGGCTTTGAACATATGCATTCATTATTTTATGTTATATAAAATATATATGAACATATGCATTCATTATTTTATGTTATATAAAATATATAAAACAGTATATATAAAAACAGTCCTCTGCCTGTGGGAAGATCATCTCTTCATAATGGAAAGTCCTAATACAAAAGCAACGATAAGCCCAGGCTCCATCTGCAACACAGTAATCTACAAGTTTTATTCATTCCCACAATGGATATATATTGATCCCCTGTGTACCTAATACTACCTGAGTTGGAAAGTAGATAATTAGGAAAGATCATTATTGACTTTCATCTTTTTTCCTGAATGTCGGTAAAAGATCAAATTGTATTTTCCTCACATTCCTTTTTTGTTTCCACTTTAGGACAAGAAGAGTGGTTGTGACAGTCTGTTTCCTATAGTGGTATAGTAGCTATTGAAAGGAGAGAGGGTTGGAAGCCAAATAGAGAACAGGCCCTATAAATCTATCCTTTTCCTCTTTAACTAAGGCAACACTTTCTTTTTCTTTCTTCTTTCTTTCTTTTTCTTTCTTTCTTTCTTTCTTTTTCTTTCTTTCTTTCTCTTCTTTCCTTCTTTCTATTGTAATTTTGAAAAAAAAAGGCCAACAAACAGGAATAAACTTCATTGGTAGAATAAAGCAAAGAAACAAACAAAAATACATTTGAAAACTACAATAGAGAAATACCTAGTGCCAAAAGAAGTCAGTCTTGGAAAGGCAAATTATACTGCATTGCTATCGTATATTGCTTCTGTGATGAATCAC
The DNA here is from genome assembly GCF_048418805.1 of Vulpes vulpes. NCBI lineage: Eukaryota > Metazoa > Chordata > Mammalia > Carnivora > Canidae > Vulpes > Vulpes vulpes. Next base: position 37,082,856 of record NC_132794.1, read on the forward strand.
TGTCAGTATTCAAATGGAACATTTTTTTCCCTTTGCAGTTTTTCCAAACAATTTAAAGGAAATTGTATCACTTAACTGATAGAAAATTGGACATGATTATATAAGGTATAATGTTCCTGTAGACCAAATAATTTAGGACAGATGCAGGGTTGAATTTCTTTAAAGTAAAGAGTATTCAGTTGTTTTCTGGTATAAGAACACCCAATAAAATCCACATAAACAATAGTATTGATGGTTGGTTCCGTGCCCCATGTTTTCTGAGATTTTCGTGTCTTCTTCTATCTGGAGCAAGATGGTGGTAGCAGTCCCCAAGCACCTTGCTTTCTCATGATTTTGTCCAAAACTAGCAAGGAAACAAAATCTGTCCCTCACATCTCTCTTTCCTTGTCACAGGGAGCAAACTTTTCCCAAAAACACTCAGCATACTTCCCTAAGGTATAGGTGAATGGTCGTGCTCTGACAGCAAGAGAGGCTAGAAATTGGAGCATATAGCATTTTAGCTCTTATCAGGGCAGGTGACCCCTGCCAGTAAGGAGAAGGGAGAGAAACAACTCCCTAGTATGAAATAACAAGTGAGAAATGGTGCTGAGGAGGAATGTTTAAAAACAAACAAACAAACAAAACAGATTCCCATCTATAATAAATCAGTGTGACCCTGACCAGATGCTGAAATAAACTATATTTAAAGCAGTTAATTTGAATATGACTACATCATTTTATGATTTTCGTTCTCTTACAATGTTAACACTGCAAATGGTTAATTGTGGACCACTTGTTTTATTGCTGATTCATTTTCAGTTTATTCATATTTGATTGTCATTCACTACTTTGCCTTTTGAAGAAAGATTAAAAAGCAAGTCTGTTTGAACTCTGCATGCAGTTTTGATTGTTGATGCCATTTATGCATAGTGTGAATTAAGATGTGCTTATATTTTTTCCTTCTTTGATGCTTGTTTTTATGTCCACCAAATATGGTTCTTTGTTACTGCATTGTTTAATCTCTTTATTCCTATTTTATTTTTTCTTTATTCCTATTTTATATCTGCCAGAGAAAAAAGATTAAGGTACTTTGAAGAAATTTACTTAACCAAAAGATAAGTCATTTTTAGACTTTATGGGAGGAAACATTGGATACTGTGGAAAATATTTTCATTTCTGTACTTCAACTCTTTTTATCATATGCCAGCATTTTAAACTATAGAAAACCAGCTAATAGAATTACTGCCTCAGAAGTTATATTTTTCACTTAATTTTCATTACTCAACTTTACATTTATTGAAGTCCAGGGTTTTCCAACTAACTTGGGGTTCCTCTAAGTAGATATCATTTTTAAAACAGTGAAACTTTAAGGGTCAGAAAGATTACCTTATCCACTTGGTTTGTTACCAAAAAAGCAAGAACTGCTCTGAAGATAGAACCTAACTTTTTAAAATAAACCAATTTTTCAGCTTACATAAATTAATAATTGATTTTGCACTCAGACACACTTATTGATCTATAATTAAAAGACCTCCAAAAGCTATTTTTAAGCTGCATGCACTCTAAAATGTAACTGAAGTTTTAGAATGCAGGAAAATCTTCAGTTTTTGAAGAAGAATTTGAAAGGACAAAGGCATTACCTCCAATCCATGGTTTTGTGTAGATGCCTTTAAATTTCTATTGTGAGATTTTGTATTTAATTTCATCATTTTAATCTTTTTCAGGTAAAATGCATCTTGGTAACAGTACAGAGGAGGTTGGGTTAAGTTAAATTAATTTTAACTATTGCATTTTGAATCACTGTTAATTTTACATACTACCCCAGAACTGCCCCATTTTCTTGAAAGGTAGGTAAGGAAAGTATCTATGATGAAAGTGCTTTAAAGTTTTTGGTGTACTTTGTTTACATTCATGGTATGTGTCATATTAAAGAAAAATTGACTACCCATCAGGAACTGTCCTCACAAAACAGGAGCTTTGTTTGGTGGGAGAGGGAGAGGAGCTCAGATTGGTCAGAAGCAGAGAGAATAAAGTTGTCTGGTAGTTTCTGGAGAGACAAAGCACCGACGCATCCCTCTGGAGAAAGGCACTAAAGCAGAAGAGGGAATACGTGTTTCCTTGCTGTAGTTAATAGTAGTTCTGTCCTCATTGAGAAAAAGAAAGATCTGAGAATAGAAAAGAGAATGAAAGAATTATTTTTGCCTGTGATTTCACTTTCAATTTATTTTATTTTATTTATTAATTAATATACTTTCTCTTTTAGAGAACTTTTAGGTTCACAGAAAAATCGAGCAAAAAGTACAAAGTTCCCATGTACTCTCTGTTCCCATTCATGTTCAAACTTTATTAGAGAGGCATTTGTTCTTGTTTTGGCATGAGAGATCCAGACTTGAGGCACAACAGATTAACACATAAAAGGACTGGCTCCCTCTCCCAGTCAACCCAACAACCTGTAATATTACACTTTGGTGGATAATCTTTATGAGATGTCAGACACAAGTCAGCAAGTTTCGCAAAGTAAAGCAGAGATCATATTAAGGGGAAAGGCATTGAAGAGTACCTTAAAATAATTTAAAATGATTTCCTTTGTATTCCCTTTTCTATAATTTCTTATAGCATGAACTTCTGTTGACATTTTTACTGAATTCTTTATTGATATTTTAGTTTATTTAGAAAAAAATGTTTACAATATGTCCGTGACTGAGTATTCAGTCATGATGTAATGTAACCAAGAAGAAAAGAATTAGAACTTTCTATTCCCAAAAATCTTTCTTGCATCTGTTACTTTGCCTCTATCCCTAATTGCTGCAACAACCCATGTTCAAATTCTTAATGCCTTTGGGCTGGGTTTTGCAAAAATCTTTCATTTTTCAATACTGACCCAATCCATTCAATTTAATAGTATCAATGGATCTTCCTAACTCACAAATTTTATACAGCCAATTCTCTACTTTGCAAGAGAGAATCAAACTTTCATTGGCTGTCTTCCTGTCTGTTATTGCTAAACAGTGTCAAAGTCTTGTCCTAAAATACTAGACTCGGGTCAAATTAACTTAGCAAATAAGTAGCAAAGTTGGACATTATAATATAGAAGAGCATAGTGTATATCCAGGGGTCTGGAATTTCCACTGTTTCTGTGGAAATGATCTGGAGGGAAGTGTTCTGATTCCACAGTACTTTGACCTAGTTATTTAGATAGAAACATCAGCAGAACAGTTGGGAAGGGCAATTAAGCAGGTTACCACTGTCTGATAAAATGATCCCTGAAGACCAGTCAATCCCCTTTGTTCTAATTCTATGCTCTCAGGAGAAACATCTAATCTATAATTTCATCTCCTCAGAGAACCTAACTACCCAGAAGGGTCTGCCCTTGCAGATGACTTGTCCCAGTTGTCAAGCCCCAGAATATCCTTCCAATAGAATTTGAAACATTGGCATTTGAGCTTATGAATTAGTCTCATGTGAATTTAACTCTAGTGACTTGCTCCCCCAGGACCAGAACACCTGTAGAAATCTGACAGATCCACATTTCTAAATCTGCACCAAGACTATGGAAATTCCATTAAATTGCATTTTTTGAGGCACATCCTGAAAAAGTAGTCTAAGTCACCCACAGATGTTATTAAAAATTGACTTGGATTGACACCTCTTTTAAACACTTGTTTGATTTATTCCATGAAGGCCCTTTGTGAAATTTGTGTTAGGCATTATTTTAGGCTGAATTCCACAAAATAAGTCATTCTGTGGTGAAGATCAGTCCAGGATAGTTTTTTATAAAACATTACAAAATCTGGACTCTATACAAAATACTTAATATTAAACCTAAGTACTTTCTGTAATAAAATTATTTCAGAAAGATCCTATCAGTGAATCCTGACATCAAAAATTATTTCATATTAGTACTAGCCAAAAATACTATCTACACTTCTAGAAAAATAAAATCTTCAAAAACATTAACACTGAACGTTAGTATCTTCAGTGTCTGTTGCACACTCCCTCTTTAAATGCTCATTGTACATTTCTACTAATCAGCCTTATGAGGTAAGTTACACCTCATGAGATGTAGTACATCATAAGATGTAAATCTTTTGTATTGTAAAACTACTGTGACCACATTGCTGAAAAACTGTCTCAGTATTAATCTGATAAGTGTAGTTCAGCAGGTATTTGTGTCTAGAAGTCTTGGTTAGATTTCCAGCTTTGCAATAGGTAATAATTGAGCCACACCCTACTTGGTTTCCTCCTCTGTGAAAGGAGAATATCATAACCAGATCATAGGGCTGTTTGGAAAATTAAATTATTTAACACATATGGAGAGCTTAGAACATTGCTCATAGTAAGTTTAGCTCTTAAGAGTAAGTATTCTTAAATGCTGGTTTATTGTAGCAGATCTAGAAGTCAAAGATTTTTTCATTCCACTCCTCTGTGACTTTGCTGAGACATCCAGAGTTACGCCCATTTCATGGGCCTTGTGAATTTGAAGCAAGTTCTGGAGTGGTGGAATACTAGCATATTCCCCTATTATTCTAACAGTTTGTGAGTGTCAGACTCTCTCAAAGCGGCTTTTCTCATATGTTTTCTTTACAAGGTCAGAGTGATGATAACTGTACCTGGCTTGCAGTTAGTTGGTCTGAACAAGTCTACCTCTCTCAAGGGGTGCATTTCTAGCATTTTGGTGACTCTCGGGCAAGAAATCTCTACTAGCTTAGAGTCTGTTGAAGCTTCAGGATAAACGTGGGGATCCATTGCTTTTTAGCCCCACTGTATTCACATTGCCTTGGCATCTCGTTTTCTTTTTAATAGGAAGGGATTCTAATTATTAACAAAATTTCAAAATGTATATTAATAAGTATGTCCTATGAGTGAGATAAAAAGATATATTTTCTTCATTCCAACCCCAATCCCACTCCGACCCCAGAATGTACAAACATGTTATTTGGCTGGAATATGTGAACAATTTGCTTTTAAAATGATTCAGAAAGATATTTTATAGGATAGTTCATAAGTAGGTAAAAACCAAAATTTCAATGTTTTTTTTTTTTCTCATTTTTAGCTCTTTGTTGGTTCTTTAACACACTTGGCTACTAGGCTCTTCATTTCTATTCCTGCTAAAGGAAATAGCAAGATTCACAAATTATAATACATTTTTTGTCTACTCTTACCTCAAAATTTTAAATATATTATTTCCATAGACCTAATGTTATTGAGGTATAATATTTGACACAAATTTAAATCTCCTTTAATTTTGGTACATCATGCATTGACTTTCTCTGCTTTGGTGATCAATATGTAATTCTTCCAAAATGGAGTACAAGCAATGAAGCATAAGATTTCTACTTTTCCCTGATAATGAGCATATTCTGAATATGAAGCTCTGAAAAGAATGTTGGTGAGTAATGAGACCTAGTTACTAAAGCTTTTAGATATTTATAAATGAGTATGCCGTACTAAAAATCTATACCTTGCCACATGTGTATAAAATTTAGATGGATCTGAAATGTGATTATATTTCCATTTTTAAAATTATTTTTCATAGCTATTCTGATACAAAATGATCACTTCAGATCAAGCTCCTAAAACTTCCTTTTTCCCCCTCCATCTTGAACTTTTTGCTTGGAGACATTTAATGAAAAGGACAAAAAGAGAAAAAAAATCCATCTGTATGTCTCTTTGGAAATTCAGGTTTCTTGAAGATCAGGGACAGCACACTCAATAGATCCCTCAACGTTTAAACTTTCTGAATATGACACGATTTGTAATATAGAAGTAAAGGCACATCAAAGTTGGCAATTCAAAAATGTGACCTGTCTATTGTATTTAACTTTCAGGTAAGTTCATGAGTTTCTCCCTGCTGTGTCTCTTTCCTGTCCCATTTTAAGCAGATGGAAGGATAATAGCAATGATTTTTCACTATGTTTTAACGTCATAGTTTATACAAAGATGCCATTAGCTTTGTCATTTGGAAAACAAAGTGTGATATCTAGATATCAGAAGTTGAAGCTCTGTATTCAAAAGATATATTCAAAGTTATATTCAGTGTTTTAATGCAGAAAACTTATTTTTAATTCTAAAATAGATAACGCTGGTTGATTAAAGGTATTATGACAATATGCTCTATTTCTTTTCCTAACCTGTGCTCTATGACCAATAAATCATCAATTGGCTTTTAAGACGTACGAAGTTTGCCTGTGTATTCACAATGCACTATTAACAAGCAAATCAGGCACTGTCAGATAGGAGATGGAATATGTTTTTGCCTGAATATTGTTTCAAAGAGCTAGAGATATCTGATTTCAGATATAATAATCGTTAGTAATTGCCACCACCACTTAGCATCTGGAACGCAGTAAAATTAGGAAGTAAATATTTGTGAATGACATAATGATCAATATGTGATCAAAAAATGTCAAATAACACATGATATATAACCAAGCAAATTTTAGTTAATAATAACTCCACTAACTCCAGCAGTTTGTGTATATTAAGTCCAAAGTCATGTCACTAATTTTTCTGAGTAATATTCACTTTGATAAAAGGAAGAGTTATTGAATATTTTGTATCTTACACAGCTGGAAAGAAAGGTGGGAATATTGTTACGCTAAAATTTTAGCTTTGTCCTAATACATATCCCTGAAGATTCTAGACATACATTGCTTTTCTTTGTTATTTTGTACCTCTTCCCTACACTGAGGAAACTGTTTTTTTTTTTTAAATTGGCAGTCATAATTATAGCTATATATGCTAATAATATAAGGAAACCCTCAAGAAGGCACTTGAACACAGGAACTCAGTGTAACATTTACAGGCTACACCTTTCTTAATTTCCAGAAGGTTATCTGACTTCAGGATTACTTAAAGACTATTACAGGAGGAACATAAAATGGAGTCTTCTCTGAAAGCAAAGAATTGCTAGCATGTGTGTTTATTTGCTAAAGCAAGGAATGCTGTATTATGTAAAGGAGAATATATTTGATCTTCCACTCAACTATCTGTGTAGCTAAATCATTTTTCTGTATGAATAGATATAATTCCAAATACTGTGTGCTTGTCAGATCCATAAAGTGACTTGGAGAAGGCCTTATTTTCAAAATTATCTTGTCAATTTCATTGTGACAGTAACACAGGCAGGTAGCAGCAGTTTTCTTCTGATTATGTTAAAATCTCATCTATTATTTAGTTTAAAGCTGACAGCATATATTAAGGCTTAATGAAGGCTTTCAGTAATTTCAGACTAAATTTATCTTCCCCAATTTTATACGTTTTTGTCATTTGAGGGTTATAATTTGATCAAAGGTTAATTTCAGAAGGAGTTTTTCCAAATTATTTCAACATTAAATAAGTAGAGCATGAATTTTTGGGAAATATATCCATCTGAAACTATTCTTAGCAGAAACGGAATTATGCGGCAATCATTTTAAAAAAGCCTTGACTTTTTTTCTAGTAAGAATGAAGGCGTTACCATTTCTGTCCACGTTCTCATCTAGCAGTCTAGTCTAGCGTGTTCTCTACACCCCTACATCAGTCGTACTAATTTCTAAAATGTGAAAACACTGGACTTTAATGATCAATGGAATGGTATCAGATTAATTGCAAAGATAAATATAAGAAGACAAATCTTTATGTGAAAATTGTTTAGGGTTAAATATTTTGCTAATAAAAATAATATTGAAGTTTGTTCTTTAGGTTTTTTTTTTTTTCACCAAAATTGCATTTCTTTTCTGTAGTTCCCTTTTCCAACAGTTTTCTTTCATTGGATGGTATCAGCTGATAATGTTTTCAGCCACTCTTGGAAAATGTGAATTCCTAGAGCTCAGAAGAGAGATTGCATTTACTTTCTTCTCACATTTTCTCTTGGAACTAACTTAACATTTTGATCCAGCAGAGAATTGGTCTCCTGTAGCCAACACTGTGAATAACTGCCAACTTCAGTGCTTTTTTTAGAATTCTCTAAATGTTAGGTAGAAAACAATGTCACAGTACATGTGTTGGGGTTAAAAACCCTCCTAGCCAGATACACAACCTGAATTTTTGTAACAGCTACCCTATGTTGACAGTAAAATATATAGTATCCTCTTTATGTAGAAGTGTGGCAAGCCGGAATTAGTGGGTTAAAAACAAACCTGAATTCCAGCAATAAATGGTGGGGAATTTGGATGTTTATCAGGTATTTTTTGAGTGAGACAATTTGTCATTTAGTGTGTACTTGCCATAAATTAACATAACAATCTAACGGTTTACAATTTCGGTAGGTTGTATTTAGTAACATTGTTTTTATATCAAAATATCACCTAGTTAAATATAAGAAAATAGTTTAGAAATGTTACTTCTATTGATTCTAAGAAATTCATTGAGTCTTATAATAGCGAATATTTCAAATACTGGAAATTTTGGTGTGGTAGTTATCATAATAACTGTCAGAATACTACCCTGTGATTTACACATTTCTTTCACATGTTCAATCACCAGAAAATGTGACCCAAATCCTTGAGAAATGATAGATGTATCAGGAAAGTTGAGCAGAACTATAGAACATGAAAAATAAAGGGGTGATTTTTTTTTCAAAGAAGTCAGAAAAAGTTTCAGGCTTAATGTTCCAGGAGTTTGCAGTAAAAAAATCCAAAGTGTTAAAAGGTCAGTGAGTGCCATGGATATACGAAAGGCTACCACAGTTTCTGTCAAACATGGGGGTAGGAGTCAAAATGTAATCTTTACAGACATCTACTTAGCAAATACTGCAAGGCAATGTAATACAATTATTTGTGGAAGTGGATTAAAGTAGTATAATCAAGTAAATATTACCTTGGCAACATGTGTCTGTTAGGAATGTGATTGAAAGGGAATCAAGCAGGATGCAGCTTGTCAATGTGAGCAAGTATGGAAAAGTAACAGGAAATATTAATCTCATGGTGTCTGTTTATTCACAAATGTATAGGTGCCTAGAACTGTGTCTGACATACAGAAGCTGCTTAATAACTGCTATTAAATTGACAAATAGAGATACTCCAATTTGTTTCTTGTGTTGTGTATGCAGTGAGTATGATGAGCCAAATAAAGAACATTTTTTTAGAAGGGGAGGTGGTGTTAGAGGGAAGCAGAATAGAAATTCAGCTGGACCATGCAATCCTCAGCACTAGAGAGTGACCTAACTCAGATTTCCATTGGGTTTGGTAATGTCTATTTATATTCAAAATGCCTATTTGAATTACACCCAGGATCAAATAGAAGGATTTATTGAATAGGTTTAGATTTCAGAGTTTCAGAGAAACAAGTCCCATCATTTATTTAATACTGCCTTTAAAAAACTCACAAACTTTTACGGAGATAAAATATGTTCACATTTCCACAATCAAATAACACTGCAAAAATACATACATCATGAGATGGTGATGCAGAAATTCATGTGAGGAGTTAGCAAGCAAGTACCACATGGTGTGGAATAATTGTGCTCTATGAATAAGGGTAAAAAGGCAGGATGTTTGGGTAACTTGCAAAAATTAAAAAATGCTTAAGTCTTTGGGGCACCTGGGTGCTTCAGTGGATTAAAAGTCTGCCTTAGGCTCAGGTCATGATCCCAGGTCATGATCCCAGCCCTGCATCAGGCTCCCTGCTCAATGGGAATCCTGCTTCTCCCTCTCCCGCTTCTCCCTCTCCTGCTTCCTTTGCTTGTAGTCTGACTCTCTCCATCAAATAAACAAGATCTTAAAAAATAAATAAATAAAAATACTTAAGTCTATATGCTGAAATAGAAGTGGCCTTCATGATTCAATAAAAGAGGGAAACAAAATAGGAATAGTGGAAGGAGCTACATCGTTTTATTAGGGCCTAATTAGGGGAGGCTCTGGGAGGGTTTAGTAGTCTAAAACTGAGGGAAAAAATGAATCAGTACTCTTTCTTCTGGAAATGTTCAGAGTGATGAGGTAGTGATCTTTGAGAACGAAAGTAAGGGAAAATTTTAGCAATTAAGTGTGTATATGAAAAGATTTTCCAATGTTACTTTTTAAAAATTATCCATGATATAATTAATATATTGCTAGATTTCAGAAGAGGAGACAACTGGTGTGGCACAAGTAGGAAAACCACTTGGTGTGAAAGCCAAGAAAGTTGGACATAAAGACATTAAACAGTTTCTTCATTTCTAGCTTTCTTATCTCTCAAAATTACCCTTCATCTCATATGCCCTTGAAAAAGACGAATGTTTAGCAAGTTGTCATACTCAATTATATTGAAATAATATCCTTTGTTTTGTAATATTAAAAACAACTTAAAAATACATGAAAATTACACAGCCATATGCTGCAGATTTATCAATTTATCATGGTATTTTTACTTGATAGTCAGTGATTACTTCTATCACGTAAGGCAGAGGCTAAAGTAGCTCTAACAAAGATATTTAAAAACATGGTAATTTTTTAAATATAGTTTTTTTTTTCTTACGAGAGGGACAGAGAATAAGGGGGTGGGCAGAAGGAGAGGAAAAGGAAGAGAGAGAAACTTTTGCAGGCTCCCACCCAGCACAGAGCCCGAGGCACGCTCCACGCAGGGCTCTATCTCACAACCCTGAGATCATGAGCTGATATGAAATCAAGAGTCAGATGTTTAACCAACTGAGCCACCCAAACACCCTAAATATAGATTTTTATGTCTCTTGCGTGCAACAGCCAGGTTGGAGTGCTTGTTTCATATCACTCAGAGATGCAGGTTTCATCTTTCTTGTCCCTCTACCGTATTACCGGATGTTGCGTTCTTCTCCATGTTATCCCAGTTCAGTGACTCCATTGTTACAAGACATGGAGTTTGTAACAAATTTAGAAGAATATAAGATTAAAGTATAAAGTCCCAAGCTCAGAATTGATACACTTCTACTCAATTCTTCCAACAAAAACTTAATCACACTTAACTTCAAGGTAACCTGGCACCATCTGCCCTGCTACAAATATATTACTAAAGTGAGATGGAAGGCAAATTTAGGTGGACCGTAAGCAATCTGTGCCAAATACCCAAAATAATAGCCTGAACATGACATGTCAACCTACTCAAGTCATCAATGTGCTTAAACTTTTTAAGGTTACGTTTCCAGGGCTGCCCAACCATTTTCTTTTTAATGTATACCGAATAGGGCAGCCCCGGTGGCTCAGTGGTTTGGTGCTGCCTTTGGCTCAGGGCATGATCCTGGAGACCCAGGATCAAGTCCCATGTCCAGTTCCCTGCGTGGAACCTGCTTCTCCCTCTGCCTGTATCTCTGCCTCTCTCATTCTCTGTGACTCTCATGAATAGAAAAGTAAAATCTTTAAAAAATAAAAGTACACTGAACATTTTTCTTAACTATCCTTACCTGTCCTGGGGGAAATGTATAAAATTAGATTTTTATACACACAGAGAGATATGTTAATAGATAGATATAGATGCAGCTATACAGATTTATAGACCTAGGCAGAGATGTAAATATATACACTTCTACTCTGCGCTTCTGTATATTATTCATTGTGACATTGCCACTAGCATTTACAGAACCTGGGTTATAATAGGAAATACAACATACATTTATTGAAATTATAGATCTAAATATGATAGATTTTGAATAACAAACCTTAGTAATCATGTTTAAAATGTTTATTATTCTTTTAATCTGGCTTGGATAATTTAGAGCCATTATTATGTTATCTATGTTGTGGGAGATAAATAGCATTTATTAAAAGTCTAGTGTGTCCCATGTGTTTTATAAACATCTTATTTTTGCTCACAAATACTCCACATGGTAGATAGTATTACCTCTACTTCTCTTTTTTAATAGATGGGGAAATTACATCTCAGAGAGATTGAGTAAATTGCAAATGCTACTGAGCTAACAATTGGTGGAGTATTGGTTTTAAAGTGTGGGCCCTTCTATTACAATATGTGTTTTCCCTTTGTAAAGGGAATTACTACTAAATTTGCATTTAGTTTAAGCCATTAGTTTCTCACACAATAATGGTGGCAATTATGTCAATACTGTTTCTCTACCATACATGTGTAATTAATACACTATTTCATGTATTCAAAATAGAATATTACCAATAAACTGAATAGTTAACTAGATTAGTTATACATTTAGTTTATTGGATTTATATATTATTGTTTATGCAATGACGGTTATATTTCCCCTGAAAATGAGTATTACTCTTTAAAATTCCACCATTTAAAATGGAACTTCAATAAGTGACTGTTAATTATTTTATTGAGCACAGTGAGAGATAATGAAGGAGGTAACAATCATGGCAGAAATGCATTAATATTAAATATTTACCACATAACTCATCCTTATTGGACACAGCTGTCGATAAAATATGCCCTTACTCTTGACAAGTAGCCTCTGTGTTTTGCTTGTAGATTAGCTCACAGCCCTGCTCTGTATTCTTGATCTTCATCACTGCACCGGTCCTTTAATTAGGGAGTGAAATCTTCTGCATAGCGATTAGGAAATCACAGTTAAGACTGTGTTACAAAGAGATGTTTCTGGAAACTACTCAAAATAGCTTCCCGCTTTGGAAATTTTACCATGTACAGTATCAAGGAAACATGTTCATATTTCAAAAGCAAGTGACAGTCGATCCTCCATTAATCAGGTTTACCAAAATTTCAACCCTCAATTCTAAAATTTCAGGTATAACAAGAAGCAGTCTTGAACAATGGTTGGCAAAGAATGACAACTTCATTATTTCATCTGGGAAACCGAGGTGATGAAGCACTTTTGTGTTGGAATTTAAACTGATATTAGAATCCAAGAGTATACTAATCGTATACAATAATTTTGTTTCTATTGCATGCTAATAAAATTGGAAAATATACCTTAAAAACCTGAACCTGATCCATTTTTCATAATTATCTCATTAAAAACACATTAAATTATAATATTTTATAAGAAGTGCTAATCAAAATTCGGGATTTCAGAATTCAAAAATATACAGTTGTATTTAGTGAATATGACTTAATGCTACCAGGAAGATTATAGAACTAAAGAGACAGGTCATTCATAAATACTTTCACCACTATGGAGGAAATATTTTTGTTAATACATTGAATTAATATTCAAAGTTACTAATATTCAGAAAACTAAGGCATGAAAAATATTGATGCTATGAGAAATAAGTTTAAGACATAAAAATTTGAGGCACCTGGGTGGCTCAACAGTTGAGCATCTGCCTCACCCCAGGTCGTGATTCCAGTATCCTGGGATCGAGTGTCACATTGGGCTTCCTGCATGGAGCCTGTTTCTCCCTCTGCCTATGTTTCTGCATCTCTGTGTCTCTCATGAATAAGTAAATAAAGTCTTAAAAAAAAAGACATAAAAATGTAATAAAATTGGCAAGGAAAGCTGATAGGCATCTAGAACACTAAGTAGCATTGTTGGTTTTTTCCTCATCATTTTATGCATTAGGAAGGGTTGATTTAAGTATAGCTTTTATGATTTGGATGAGCTTCTAGTGATGGTAAAGATAAGGAAAGGCAGATCATATTGTGGGAGTACAGATATTAGCCTAACTTTTGTTAAAACATACTAATGTAATAAAAACAGAACATCTCAAAGTAGTCAATGATGAAAATATTAATAGATGGAAGAGTTAAACAAGTTGAAATCAGTATTAGGGCACCTGGGCAGCTCAGTTGGTTAAGCATCTGCCTTTGGTTCAGGTCATGATCTCAGGGTCCTGGGATCCAGCCCGGAGTCAGTCTTCCTGCTCAGCAGGGAGTCTGGCTGTTCCACTCCCACGGCTTGTGCACTCTCTCTCTCTTTCAATCTGCTTTCTCTCAAATAAATAAATAAAATCTTAAAAAAAAAGAGCTGAAATCATATCACTGTATTGTATATCTTTAAGTGGTTAAAATAATTTTCTAGGATGTGGCTCAGCGGTTGAGCATCTGCCTTTGGCTCAGGGCAGGATCCCAGGTCCTGGGATCGAGTCCTGCATCTGGCTCCCTGCGTGGAGCCTGCTCCTCCCTCTGCCTGTGTCTCTGCCTCTCTCTGTGTGTCTGTCGTGAATAAATAAATACAATTTAAAAAAAAAAACAAAAAACAGAAAACAAGCAGAGAGAGATTTAAGAAACTGGAGAATGGGAAAAAATTCAAAAAAAAAAAAAAAGAAAAGAAAAGAAAAGAAAAGAAAAGAAAAGAAAAGAAAAGAAACGGGAACGTGGGATTGCGGAGGCCTGGTCAGTACGGGCTGTGCTCCGCGGCTGGGCAGAGCGGCAAGTCCGGCGCGGGGGCAACCTGCTGGCAGAGCTCGGCCGGCTCAGAAGTCGGTGTGTTCCGTTAAGTTCTTAAACCGCTTTTCTATGGGGCCCACCCACATTCTTTTCTTTTCTTTTTTTAAATTTTTATTTATTTATGATAGTCACAGAGAGAGAGAGAGAGGCAGAGACACAGGCGGAGGGAGAAGCAGGCTCCATGCACCGGGAGCCCGACGTGGGATTCGATCCCGGGTCTCCAGGATCGCGCCCTGGGCCAAAGGCAGGCGCCGAACCGCTGCGCCACCAGGGTCCCGCCCACCCGCATTCTTGAGGGAAATCCGCTTTACCTCCAAAATAAGTCAATCCCCCCGGAGCGCACCTTCACAGGGGCAGACGCCTGCCCCATCCCGGGCCGCCGCCCCGCCGCGCTGACGCAGCCGTCACGCGGTTCCCGGAGCCGGAGGTCCTCGTGCGATGCCCGACACGTGCCCCCCCGCCCGCTCGAGGCGCGCCTCCCTCGGAGACTCGATCCCCGTTGCCGAGGGACGGGGCCCCGGGAGCGCGGGATTCCCGGGAACGGCTCGGAGCCTCCCCGCAGGGCCCCGCGGCCCCTGGCTCCGCGGGTCGCAGCCGCCACTTCCCCGGGGCAGCGGAGCGCAAGGGCCGGGGCTCCGCGAGCCGCCAGGGGCGTCCCCCGCCGCAGGCCTGTTCTGGCGCCGGTCCAGTATCGTGCAAGGGTAAGGCACACACTCAGAGTGTGTTAGTGGACCTTAATAGGGACCTAGTAAGGGCAGAATCGATAAAAAGGACAGAGTTCAAGCATTCGGGCCTTTCCGACTGAGGTGGGCCCAGGTACCTGCTCGCAGTCCCATGACAGCCGGCGCCCCCGGGGCCTGCTCCTGGCCGCTGCGGACCTGGCCGCGCCTCTGCCACCTGTAGCGCCGCGACCTCACGAATTGGTATTTAGTGTGTGTTGGATTTTATAACAACCAATAGGAAAATCGCCTCCCGCAATAATCTTGAATTATAAATAATCATTGTAAAGGAAAGAAGGTTTGGAAAGACTCATCTTTTCTCGTTTTTGTATTAACCTACGTTTGTCTAATTTGGATATATTTTTAGGCTGTAACCAGTTTTATCCTGTGTCTAGGATAAGTATAAGTTTGATAAACCATCCTGGATTTTATATAATAATACACTGGTTACTAGGGACTAAATCTTTAAAACAGACCTGCCTAATAATTTATAAATATTTTTGAAGCAATATAATATGCTTATTTAATCACTTAAGTGTTCACAAGGAAAAAAAAATTAGCTTCTAAAATTAATGGAGCTTTATATCTATAAAAGAAATTTTAAGAACCAGGGACTATTTCTAATTGTTTTATTTTTCTAAATGGATAATAATTATTATTTCATTAGTTTAATTAAAATAAATTGAGAGAGTTTATTATTTTGCAGAGCTGGAAATACTAAAAATATTCAGATTGGAATGTCTGTTATATTAATTGCATGCAAGGCACTTAAAAAAGAAAAATAATCACACATAACTAAATTCCTGCCTTTCATATAAATAGGACAAAATAATGAATCATTGAAGAAATATTGTCTGCAAGTTATCTATATTTCAATCTAATTATGCCCTCCCTCAAATAATTCACCCATCTGTAGAGATGTCTATTTTTTTCCAAAAAGAGATTTGCCATAATAGGCCTGACATAACTAAAAAGAAATTGCATCTATTGGGTAAAGTTGTATTGGTATTTTGACATACAAACTTCTGAGAAATGTTTTAAGGGGAGAGCTCCCTCATAAATCTTTATAAAATGGGGCAGGAGAAAGGTATCACAATTTGAACTTTTATCATAGCCTTATGATTACATTTTCTAGCATTAAGCTTTCTATATATGCTAAAGAATTTACTGCTCCATCTCTTTTTAAATTATACACACATTGGAGAAAATATTTCTCCTTTAGAAAATGATATTAAAAAAAGAAATAGGGGTTGCAAGGGAGAGCATAGAAATATCACATTGAAGAAGCTAAATGAACTCAGGCTCTGTTTTGTTTCTGATTCACTCCTTCCTTTAAAACTTTTTCATGTCAGGGCGCCTGGGTTGTAGTTAGTGTCTGCTTTTGGCTGGGTGGGGATCCAGGGTCCTGAGATGGAGTTCTGCATTGTGCTCCCCAAGGGAGCCTGCTTCTCCCTCTCCCTGTATCTCTGTGTCTCTCATGAATAAAACTTGTTCATGTCACATATACAGTATCTATATTGTAGTTCAAGGTCAAGAATTTGCCAGTGCACTACAAAGGTAGCAGAGAGAAGCAAATTCTGCAAACCCCTCAATTTTTAAAAATCTATTGTTTTATTTTTAATAATCAATTGCCATACACAGAGTAGACTTTTATTTTTAGTGCTTGGCTTGCAAAATAATTTAAATCCACAGAAGGAGCAGAATCTTCTTTGAAATTCTGTGTCCTTGAAAAATACAGCATGCTACTTTTATCTACCTACCTACCGACCTACCTATCTTTAAACATGTCAGTTTTAAAACTTTAAGAGCTTAGACAAGCTTTTGTTATAACAAAGACTTTAGACACCCACACCTACACACTCATCCATTTTTTGGGTAGCCATAACAATTCCGACGGATCATCCTTTCCTCTCTACAGCAGTATTGGACATGACTATAGAGAAAACCTCCATAATGGCATTCTATTTTAAGCTCACGTGGTTTGCAGCATGTTAAGTTGTACAGCAAATTAGTAGTTCGATTAGTTAAGACTTTTGCCTGAAGGCATAACCATTAGGTACGAATTTCTTAAACCTCAAGTGGCAAGAATACCACACTGTCAAAAAACCATCTGTTTCTTTTCTCTTAATGGCTAAAAACATTAAAAGTTTGCTTTCCCACAGTTAACTGGTCTCATCCTTTTTTTTTTTTTTTGACATAGCAATATTTTATTTTATTATTTTATTATGTTATTTATAGAAAATTCTCTATTAATAGTTCTTTATTTCAAGACCTGTCTTGTCAACATACTTACATATCCAAGGAAGGGAGAGATTTTAGCAGGGGACGACAAATACAAGAAAAAGAAAATGTTGAGCTAAAATTCTTAGAGGTGGAAATGAATACTGTGAACTCAAACTAAAAAGTTTGAGTTTAAAACATGTATAGAAACTTTTATAGGTTGTGGACAAGTAGAATAGACCCTGTGTTTTCATGAGGCTTACCTTTAGGAAGAATGAAATACAAGAAAATAAAGGAACAAGATGATGTACAGTAGTAAGTGTTATGATGATAAGAAAACAGTAGAATGACATAGAATGATTTGGATCAATTTTCTCTGAAGCATATATTTTTCTCTGAAAATTCTTTTAACGATCTCTTCTGGGTTAACTAGATATTGGACTGGATTGGCTTCTTACCTTCTTCAGTGATGGTAAAACAACTCTGAATTATGTGTACAACAAATAGGTCAGAAAATGTAACCCCTGAATAATGTAACAGGAGCCCCATCTGGTTCTGTCCCCATAAATTACTCCACCAGTGGACATCAGTAACAAAGTATTAAGATTCTCAGATTTTTAAGTATTTATTTATTTTTAAAACATAGTTGGAAAATGTACTTTAAAATAAGAATTTGAAATACCAAATCATTGTACTGCAATGCAATACGGGTTTTCTCATAAGGCTTTAATGTCTTCTTTAATTAAATGACAATTTAAAGTGAAAGCTCTAGATGGTATGATTGATTTAGAATCACTTCATGGACATGGAGACCTTTTATATTTTAGTTGTGACTCTTCCCCATGCCTTTGAAGACTTTCCTGCAGGATAATACATGGTAGTCAAAGGCAGAAGTGTTAAATATAGTCTAAATATCTGTTTTAAGATCTATTAAACAAATGTAAAATATCTGTAATGATGTTGAATATTTTAAGATTTTTCAAAACAGTCATAACAATGTGTTAAGCAACATGAAACACTTCTGGATTATAAAAGAATTGAGACTTGTTATTACTGATTTTATTTTTAAATCTCTGAATCATTCTGTATGTCTACAAGTGTCTCTGAAAATATGAGTGTGGTAATGATTGAACAGGATGCTCTGAATGATAAAGAAGTTTTGTTGGATTAAGTGGCAATGGGATTTGGCACTTCATTTCATCTTCACAACTGGTTGGAAGAATTGACTAGAAAATGAAATAAAAAATGGGAACTTATCCATTTCCTAGGGTAAGAAACAACCTAGGGAATTAAATTATTGCAGAAACAAGTTTAACAAGGGAAGAGCTCTATAATATTTTATTGAAGTGAAACTTTGATTTTCCTAATGTCTTGAGACTACTCTGAAATCTGATGAATCGTAAAGTTTGAGAAGCAGGGTGTTGGGGAGGCAGGAGATGGAGTAAGGAGAGGAGGCATTGGACATGGCCAAGGGGAAATCAGTAGACAATCGTGTATTTTTATTAGTGAAGCTATTAAACACTTCCGGCTTGCCTGGCCTTACGCCATGCTTTTTATAAGCATTTATCACTTACTCCTTTGGCATTATATATAGAGTATGAAGTATTTACCTATTTTTCAGTGGAAAATATGTCTGTTGGCAGGGGAACCTCCCACCTACAGGATGAGCACCAGAAGTTTCACTTAGGAGAGTGATACCAGGGAACTAAGCTACTTTGAGCACCAATAAGAAGTAAGACTGTACTAACTGATTCCATATGATTTTATTACATAAAATCTTGACGAGAACCTTTCAAAGGTGATATTTTACAGATGAGAGAAATATTAGAGTCAAAGCGGTGAATCTAATAATAATTAATTATATTAATTAATAATAATTATAATTAATAATAATTCCGGTCACATAGCAAGATGGTACTGAGACAAGGATTCAAATTCGAATTTGCCTGTTCCCCAAATCCATGTAGTTCCATGACACCTCTGTGTACCCACATCACTGCCTCTCCCTTGCCTTGATCTTTGATGGCATTTATCTGAAATGCTGATTTTCCAACTTATAATTCACTCTACAGCACAGACATGTCAGGCTCTGTCTATAGGAGATCTGTCCTAATTACCTAGCTAAGTGGCACTAAATTAGGTAGTAATTTACTAAAGCATATTTTATTGTCAACTTTGCTAAATGTTGGAGGGAGAAAAAAAGATATTTTTAATTTTACTTCAAATTCTCAAACTTCTGATCAAACTCCAGTTAAATATAGAATGTAAACAAGTGTTGTCTGGTTTTCTGACTTGGGATTTTGTTATTTTTGGTTTACTAACTAAATTTTTGGTGTGAAGGGGATATAATTTTACAGAATACTTATATATTCTACAATTTATAAGATACTACATAGGGAATAGAACTTCTGAAGAGAATCATAATAAACATTAATGGCTTTGAGCTAAGGGTAATTTTACCAGTCTGATAGGAGAAGTGTAAGGACTGCTGACTAATACCAGCAGATAATAATATCTCTACCACTGGTTCTTTTCATTATTGACTGCATTTGTCAAAAAGAAAATTTAAATCAATGATTTTTACCCACTCCTCCATTATAAAGGTAACTTTCCTGTAAACTACCTAAGTTGTTTTATCAACTTCATTGTATCCATTATCAAGATCATATTTAAAAATCTAAAGAAAAGACTGCATAATGAGGTGGCCAATAGCACAAATTGAGTGGATGCATATCCAGACTGCAATTTCTACTTTGTTACATGGGTAAGTTATCATATTCTTCATTTAAGCCCCTCACATCTACATAACTCAGCCTCCTCAGTAAAATGGGCAGAATAATAGCACCCATAGCATGAACTTATTGTGATGATAAAATAAGCTAGAGTGTCGTAAAAAATGCAGAGATGTACCTGTCCCATAAGTATGATGAACGATTCGTTCTTCCTCTGGACATAACAAGCTCCTTTGAGTAGCATGATCTATAAACTCCTATTCATAATATGTAGTGTATACTTCTTATGTAGAATCTCACCACTAAGTTATTTTGTCTTTGAGGAGGATAGTGACTTAGGCAATTTACAACAGGTTATTCATTTGTCCTCAGTTATGTGATGAATAAGATATAGAATAGCAACTTCTTAGGACAAATGAATGCAAAATTTTTAAAAATCTACAAAATTTAGTATCTGTTGTATTGATTTAGATTACTTTTATTTTTTCTCAAAATATTTGTATCAACAGTGCTATCCTTTATTTTTTATAAGGAAATATTTTTTTGTCATGGAGCATAAGCTTTGTATGATTTCTCTCTCAGCACAATTGGACTCTGAACTTGAGTTATCTTTCATCTCATGATCTAAGGTCTTTATGTGCATGCAAGAGGAGGTAGCAAAACAGAAATAAAGGTAGCCATGATTTTAATTATTTTAGTTTTGTATATATTTATTTGCAAATTTTAGATCTGATATATACATTAATGTTTTTAATGGTCATGATGTACTTATATGGCATATACAAAAATTTTTTGTGACTACATTGTATCTTTTATGGTTAATGTAGAATCAGTTTAGAATGATACTATTTACACGTGTGATCAAAATAAATCAAGGTGCCTAACAAAATGGTTAATTTATCACCAATGATCTAGGAAAGTGTTCCCATATTGACAGATAAGTGAGTCTTCTTTTATTCATATTGCTTAAGCCTCTTTTGTGAATTTTACAAGAGTGAATAGATTTTTATTTAAACAAATAACTTTCTTAGTTGGATGCAATCTACTAACAGCATGACTATTAAGATGGTGAACAAAAAGACTGGACCAATTTCATTAACAAGTCAGAAAAGGCATTTTAATTTGTTTCCAACTTGGTAAAGCTTTTGTGATTTCCACCCATAAACACGGCAGGTTGGGGGTGAGAAGTTTTTGCTCTATAATAATAAAGAAAATTACCACTGAGATGTTACGGGGGAGAAAAGATTTAATATCCCCTAGCACAATGTCAATTTCTTTCAAGCATATTTAAATCCTTGTGCTAGGATTTCTGTCAGCACAAGATACCAATCAAATTGAAACATTCTTCTTTCAGGTATTCAAAAGAACTTCAGTTTTTTCCTTTCCTACTCTTAAAATATAAATACCCTGATGAACACTCTATTGATGTTATTAGTGTTCATTGTGAGTTGGGGAGAAAGTTGCACTTCAAAAGAAGTCAGAATGAATTGAAAATACAAAACAATAAATAGAGATCAATGGGACAGTATATGCTGTTTCTTCAACTGGGCAATTGCATGTGTTACATGTATAAAGGGGAAAGTCTACATGATAATTCAATTCATTAGAATACATGTTAGAAAAACCTTCATTTTTATGTGTTTATTAAAATTCAAAATATTTCTTTTATTCGTAGTGTATGCCTAATATTCCCTATGTTGATTTACAGAGTGTACAGATTATCTGTAGCTATGGGAAATTCTACTAGTACCAGAAAGTACCATAACACTACCTCTAGAGAGTGTAAAATAGAAGTCAACGAGTTAAAAGTTCACACTTCTATAGTTAATGAAACACTGGAATTTATTTTGACTTCACTCATATGTCTGGGAGTCTGAATATTCCATAATAGTTTCTGGGAGTTTGTCAGGGACATTCAAAAATAATGGTACAATTAAAGCCATTTCTTAACTTAAGTTGATTGGTCTAACAAGCAATCTCCTTGACTTTCTACTAGTGATTGTAATGGATAATTTTATTTTTGAAAAACATATTGCTGTGTTGGACATGTAACTGCAGTAAGGTCAACTGTGAGGAGTTTATGTAAAGATCTATTTAAATATGTATGGTGTCTAGTTTGTGATTTTTCAAAGAGATTTTAATGCATTTTTATTGATGGTTCATGATGAAAGAAGTTGTTCCATCTTAGTTTAATATTCATGGGGTTGTTATTATATGAAGGGCTTGATAAATCAGGGTTCATTAGTAATCCTTATATTCTATAGCTTTTAGTGTAGAAAAGATGCATACTTTGACTGAAACAATAATGGAAGTGAAATATTTAATTTGTTTTTAATTTAGGTATTCAAGCAGTGAACTTTTACTTAAAAATAAATATCTATTAAGATGACTTAAATATACCTTCATACGCTTTTTTTCCCATAAGATTTTAAAAGTATTTTATGGATATATAAATATTTAAGAAAATTATAATTATTAAATAATTTCCTTGATCTCACTCTTAGAATCTGAACACAAACATATTCCGTATTGACTGACAGGCATTTGTAAAACTGCCCTTTGTATGTATGTGTGTATATATGTATATATATATATGTATATATATGTATATATATATATAAATTTGCCATTTTAACCATTTTAAGGGTGAATCTTAGTGGCATTAGTTGCATTCATAATATTGTGCAACCATCACCACTATTTATTTCCACAACCTTTTCATCACCCTAAACAAAAACTGTACCCATTAAACAATAAGTCACCTTGTCAGTTCTAGAATGTGTTTTTGAATTTGTGAAATTTAATTTTAGATTGTTTCCATACCAACTTATAAATCATAATTTCTTCTTTAACTTTGCATGTGTATATGTAGATATACATGTATGTGTGTGCATATATATAAACATATTTTATCATATGTTAGATCAATGTATTACATATATTGACAATTAACACAATTTTATGTGGCCAGTGTACATATTTTTAGGTGCATCAGACACATATACACATGATAAGGATTTCTAATTCTAAATGTACATGCTAATATTCTGAACTGGTACACATGTATATATGTGTAGGCATATAGTTATATATATGTATATATGCTATCTATAATAGAAATTTCTTTGATGTTAAATAATTTTCAAGAAGGAGTGATGTATCTTGTTTGAAAATAATGGTATCCTTACCTTTACACAAATGATATTTTTACTTTTAATTCCTCCTGAATTCCTGTTTAGAATCTCCTTAATAGAAGTTATCATTATTTTCTGGTGGTTTCTGTCTTAAAAAAAACCTATTAAGGTATATCATTTCTTAAGAAATTGAGTTACTAAATTTATCTGTGTCCTTATTGTTGCATCCTAGTACTTTTGTTTTTAAACTATGCAATGTTTTGGCATTTTTTTTCTCCCTATTTCATTACAATATCTGCTCTGAAAATATCCCAGTTTCTTCCTCAACTGCATAGAGTAGCTTGGAAGCAAATCCAATATATATATATAAGCTATGGACTCTCCTTCCACACTTACAAGTTTAACAAAGACACCAGGCTACAATTTCAACTTTCCAGGTATTTGGGTAGGATCCTTTGAATAAGTTATTAGACATTATTGTGCTTCTCACAATGCTCCAAAGGTGGCAAGCACTGAGGCTTTCCTGATGTTTATGCTGCTCAAGTTCTGTATTAACTGCAAAATAACCTTTTCCCTAAATTGAAGGCCATCTGCTTTATTGATAGCCTAATTCTTAGAATTATATAAACCTTTAAGAGAAAGTATTTTTACTTTATATAAACTTTAAGAGAAAGTATTTTTTAAAGAAAAGGTGTCAACAACCCTAGAAAGCTACCCTTTTCATAATCACACGAAGTATTCATGCTGACAAGGGTTTTCTATTTTAGGGAGTCTGATATGTGATCAGTAACTACCCTTCTTTTTACCTCTCACTTTTACATTCAAATCAAAAGTCTACTTCTTGCTACAATATCTTGAAAACCACATCTCTATCTCCCCACCATCACTGATCACATTAGCACAAGGACAATGAGTTTAGTTTCAGATCTTAAAAGTGTAAGTATTAGACACTTTTCTCACATTTTCTTATCCTAATTCTTTATTGGCCTCATAGATCCCCTGTTAAACTATTCTTAAAAACTGAAATTTAGGGATCCCTGGGTGGCTCAGCGGTTAAGCACCTGTCTTCAGCCCAGGGCGTGATCCCGGGGTCCTGGGATGGAGTCCCACATTGGACTCCCTGCGAGAAGCCTGCTTCTCTCTCTGCCTGTGTCTCTGCCTCTCTCTTTGTGTCTCTCATGAATAAATAAATAAAATCTTTAAAAAAAACCGTCAAATTTAATCTAACTTATAGTTGTACTTATCCTATAGTCATATAGTCATGTGATAGACTTCATATTTCTGACTCTTATTTAAAGAAACATTCATTCATTGTTCTTCATGCAGTTTGCCAATACATCATAGCAATGATGTATGGACTTGAATACTCACAAATGCTTGTTAATATAGTAACATATAAGGAATAAAAATAAGCAATAGAGTCTTTTTAAAAACGTTTTAGCAATCCAGAATAATAGATCATATTTTATATTTTGCAAAATGCAAAACGGGATTAATAATTTATATGTATTTCTATTTCCTTCTAATTCACAATAAAATATGCTTTACTGTCCACTAATATTTATTGACAATCTGTTATGTGTTGAGCACCATCAAAGGTTTAGGGACACAAAGGAAAACCTATCAGGTAACATATTCAGCTGTATAAGTTCCTAAATGTCATGAATTTTAAAAGTTAAAATTATTATCCCATATTTTAAGGATAAATTACTATGCACTATGAAGAAAAGACATTCTGACTCTATAACCCTTTGGATTCGCCACTCTGTATAAATTCATGTTTGAAAATCTGCCCAAAGCATTGTTAACTTCCTTTCCTTCATGGTTCACTACTCATATTCAGACACAGGCTTCAAATTATTCCTTAAAGAACACCAGCAGGTGATTGGTAACTGGAAAAAAAATAACCATATCCATAGAAATAAATCAAACACATCAACATCCTGCCTGTGTGGTAGGCCACAGTTATTTGAGCAACTCTGTGTAGCAATAGCATCTATATATTTCATTGAGACCCTAGAATTTAAATTGACATCAGCAAAATAAAACTTAATTGCTTATAAACTACCCTCTTGTCAACATAATTATATTTTACTAACATGAAAAGTAACCATTTATTGCATTAAATAAAACCCATAAACTAAAAAGCTCTCCAATTCATTTTTTCTCCTTCTCTAAGGCTCATTTTAAGAAAAAGAAATAAAAGGTTTTACGCCAGGAGGCATGTTTAACTCTGTGCCTATGGGTAATTCATTGAAAATTTTGTGATGTTTATGGAAAGAAAGATGATGAGTATGTGGTATTTCAAAACCTCATAGTGTACTCTTTTAGAATTCAAAGGGTCTGCTAGCATCAAGAACAGCATTTTACATTCAGTATAGTTTATACTTTAAGTTAATAATGACCTTCAAAACTTGCTTTTATTTATTGCTGCTAAGTTAAGGACAGAGTAGCAGAGTAGTAAGTGATGACATCAGAGTCACAGCAGGTAACTTAGGCCTATTTAAAACTCATTCTCAGGCAGCCCTGGTGGCTCAGTGGTTTAGCACCGCCTTCAGCTCAGGGCCTCATCCTGAGACCCATGATTGAGTCCCATGTCAGGCTCCCTGCGTGGGATCTGCTTCTCCCTCTGCCTGTGTCTCTGTCTCTCTCTCTCTGTGTCTCTCATGAAAAAATAAATAAAATCTTAATAAAAAATAAAATTCATTCTCTCTTCAGTGGAACATATCATTTATATTTGTTATATTGCATGACATGATCTAGACATTAAACTACTATCTTCAGAATATAATTTCTTGAAAACATTCTTTCACCTGCAAAATAAGGGGAAAAATGCCATTTGTGTTTTTATTGTTTGTGTAATTTACATTGTAAGGGTATACATTTTTATAGGTGATTATGGAGGAGCAATAATAAGAAATGGAAACACTTTGACCAATAATGTGAATACTTACATTAATTCATATTGTAGATCTGTTACAATCTTATTTATAAATATGTGTGATTTCCATGTTTGAAAATGGGTTATGATAGCTTGGGAGAAAAGATTGTTAATTAATCTGGTTTACGCATTAATACCTAAGTAGATGAAATCTACATTTTATGTTCACTGTGAAGTAGTTGGAAAATTTTTACTATTGCCAAGGAAAAACTATGTTTTCTCAATTCTCTATTTTGTAGTATCCCCCCTTTTGTAGAAATTGACTACAAAATAGCAAATTTTTTAAAAGATTTATTTAATTTGAGAGAGAGCATGCATGTGCATGGGGGAGATGGGCAAACAAAGAGGGAGAGAGAAAATCCCGAGGAGACTTCCCTCTGAGCATAGAGCCTGACATTGGGCTCAGTCTCATGATCCTGAGATTATGGCCTGGGCCGAAATCAAGAGTTAGAGGGATGCTCAACCAGGGACACCACAAATTCTTTCTAATAGGTTCTATTAAAATAGGTTTGATTTTTCAGTAGATGTACATTATTAATAGTATGACAGATTGTAATACATTTTAAACTTATTTTATGATAGAACACTATAAATAGTCAGAGAGAACTATGTCTGAATCTAGGTAGCCATGGTGAACCCTAAAAGAATACCAGCCTCAAATATAAACCTCTATGAAATATATCCAATCCAAAATAATGCACAAAGTAATGTAAAGAAAGATCCTTAAATTTTTCCTATGAGAATATAACACAAGTAGTTTAATAAAAAAATCATAATGGAATATCCCTCTACATTACTGAATGGATGTTCCTCCAGGACAAGCAATTATCTGGTTACGAACTTAGAGAGCTGAAAATCTCTTCTAAAATAGTAAATATTTTGGCCTCAATTTTTTTTTTCCATTTCCATCAACTCTTACATTAATTTATCTTTAGTGTAGTGTTATTAGGCAATGCTACCACCAAGCCTGGGCTTTCAAAAATGCTCTGCTCTTTTTGTTTGCTGGAGCTATGTTTAAACAAGTCTTTTACCCCTTGTATCTGTATATGCAGGACTAGAAATTTTCAGAGGGATCTTTGGTGTGTGTGTGTGTGTGTGTGTGTGAATACAAGAAGGAACTACCAGGGAGCCATGTATTTAATGCCTACCAGAAGCTCCCTGACAAATGGCACCTTATTTTTTTTTCTATCATGGATGCTAAAATCTAATTTGCTCATCCTTTCCTTCCTTGGTTAGTATAAAATTTTGCTGCTTTTGCCGCCCCCCTCAAACTGCATATGCCCTCTTGCACTGAATATAATGTTCCCTTTAAGTTCACTTATTTACTTCTATTTTAGAAAAATACTATCCAGAATCTCAACAATATAACAATTTTTAAAAATACTTCACATATCAGTAATAAATTATAGAAAGTTATCTAAAGTAATAAGTAAATGCTATGTTCTGCATTCATATATACAAGTTCCTTCTTTCTTCTTTTAAAGTCATTTAAGGGTCACACATGGAAAAGTGAGGCTAAGTCTGACTCTACTAAGACCTAGGGCTACTCGATTTCTCCCTTATTCAAATTTATACTGTCAGATGAAGAAAAAAATCTGCATGCTAATTAATTAGTTTTTCCAAACATCTAAGTATTTTATTCTATAAGTTACCAAACAAGATAGAGATCATTTTATTTATATCAAATATTCTAAATTTGTCATATCTTTTAGATAAGGTGCTGAAACATCGTCAGACACTCTAAATATAGTAGCTAAGACTAGACTTTTGAAATGCTTAACAGTATGCTTTTGATTTTTTGCTTGTTTGCTTTTTGTTTGTTTTGCTTTGGTATGTTTTATGCAGTCCTTCCTGAGGATGGATGAAATGATATAGAGGATTTTATTATTTATTTATTTGCTTCAGCATTACCAAGGGAGGATGGAGGCTGGTTTTTAACTCATACTTGCAAGACACAGTAAAAAGAAAATAATTACAATGGACCTTAATTTGATAACAAAATGCTTTTCTGTGTATCACTATTGAATTTACTAAATTTAGAAATATGCCAATCTCTATCATTCTACAGGTACTATCTAGAGAATCTTGTGCAGTTACTGCTCAGTGGTCATATATATTCAACAAATTAAAGATTTCAGTTTTAGTGTTGTCATTTCAGAGTAATTAAAACTAACAATTTTAAGAAAGAAGGATGTAAACCTTGTCTTACATCACTCACTACATCATTTTTATAACTTAAAATTAATGACTGAAGACAATCTGTGTTTATAGCAATGTAAAATAAAGTTCATCTTACTCTGAATGGCTAAGTAAAAATTAATATTGTTTTTGTGTTATTAGACTAGTGGAAAATAGAATTCCTAAAATAAGAGGATTCATTTATTCATGTTATATTGTATCTCTTTATTTTTTCTTGAAGACTTTATTTATTTATCTGAGAGAGAGAGAATGAACAGGGAGAGGGGAAGAAGGAGAAGGAGAAGCAGGCTCCCAGCTAATCAGGAAGCCCAACATGAGGCTCAATGCCAGGACCCTGGGATCATGACACAAGTGGAAGGCAGATGTTTAACAGACTGATCCACCCAGGCACCCCTATACTTTTTCTCTTTAGATTGAGATCTTAATAACATAGCTAGTAGATTGATTCTGGAAATTTATGGAGGGATGTTACAACTTTTAGTTTAATAGATTCATAAGTTTAACATACATTTCTTTTTTTTTAATGTGCCATTTAAATCCTTTTGTAACTTGTAACATCAATTAATACATCAATCTTAGTAATTAAGAGAAAAAGAACTTCAAAAAATAATGACCCTCTAAAAACTTAACATTTTTTAAGAAGATATATTCTAAATATAAGGGAAAGAAACAATTAATATTGAAAGAAACTAATATGAAATTCTTATATAATAATGACTCCATGTATTCTGGAAGTCAGTATATGATCAAACAAATTCCATACACATTTTATATTCGTTATGAAATCCTATATAATATAAATAGTTATTCTGAATCATAATTCTGAAATACTTGAAAATAAATTCTGTATCATCTAAAAGAATTGATTATATTCATTAGAAAACTCTGTAATACTTTAGCTCCTTAAAGGTTTTATTTGTAAGTCACTTCTAATATTTTCTTTTTTATTTTTTAAAGAAAGTGCACAATGGGGTGGGGAAGGTAGGGAGCATGGGAAGAGAAAAGGGCAGAGAGAGAATTTTAAGCAGCTCAACAGGCTGAGCTCAGAGCCTAACCCTGGGGCCTGATCTCACTACTCTTAGATCATGACCTGAGCTAAAACCAAGAGTTGGATGCTTAACCAACTGAGTCATCCAGGTGCCCCAAGATTTTCTTATTCAATTCACACAAAAATCATTTGAGTAGGTATTGGCATTCCTATTACACATTGGCAGAACCTGAACTCAAATGCATATGTTGTTTGCCTGAGGTCATACTTAAGACTTAAACCCTCTGACATCAAATTCCAAGTTGTATTTCCCCAGTGTTTGGTAGCATGGGTTACAGTTTAGGGGGAAAATCAACTTAAGGAGTCAAAAATGTTAAATGTTTTTGACTTACAGAAAATCCAATTAATTAATCATAGTACTCCTTTCACTCAGTATTCCACTTAGTGAAAAGGCTGCTTAAATGACCCATTCTTGTTTCTGGTATGTAGTGTAGAAAATCAAACATTTCAGGGCACTTGTTGTGACAAGCACCAGGTGTTATATGGAAGTGTTGAATCACTATGTTGTATACCTGAAACTAATATTACATTGTATGTTAACTAATTGGATTTTAAATAAAAACTTAAAAATTGAATATTTCTGAGACATTTTTACAATAAATACCTTGTAATAATAATTGCTATTCAGGGTTCTTAAATCACTACTATGTGGTTTGTCTTTTCCAAAGAAAAATATCAAATCTTATCAATTCTTTTTGAAAGAAAAATAACAATTTAGATATCCGGGAAGTCAGATGGCTGCAGGAAAAGAAAAATAAAACCATTTGTAGACAACATTTTGGCTAGGCAGTTACAGATTTAATTTATTTTTCTTTAAGATGTGTTATTAGACATTTAAAAGAAGTATATAATTGTACTTGTTCTGAATTTTTCTCAGAATACTTAGACTACCATTTATCATTTTAAGTCAAAGCATTAAAGCATGTATTGAATACAACCTGAAACTTGCAGAATGCCCTGTGTAGATGATAAATGTGCTTGATGATTGTGATATTTTGCTCATTTTCAAAGCAAACATGAAAGACCCCTGCCTTAAACAGAGTAGTAAAAGTACAGAATATGGACCAACCATGCCTGGAGTTAATGACAGCTGAGATATAAAACCTATGTTGGAATGGATACATTGGGCTTGTTGGATTTGGAATTTTTTTAAGTAATAAGTCAAAATAGGAAAAATATATAATAAAAATTTCAAAAGAGTTGCTTACTTCGCCTAACTTGAATTTGTTTCCATAGAATTATTGCTTCTATTCTATGGGGAATTAATTTGCTTCATAATTTTCTCCAATAAAATCACAGCTGTAAAAACAACCAAGAAACACAGTATAACATCATGTAAACATACATAGCATATATAAATTTTAAAATTACTTTTCAAACATCTAAGAAAGTTTGTTTAAATTATGTGGAAAGCTTGTTGTCTTCCTCTTTGCTTCATCTGTTCCTGGCAATATACCAACTGTGGCCTCCAATTTACTGCTCTAGTCACTTGAAGTTTTCTTTTTTTTTTTTAATTTTTTTTTATTTATTTATGATAGTCACACACAGAGAGAGAGAGAGGCAGAAACACAGGCAGAGGGAGAAGCAGGCTCCATGCACTGGGAGCCCGACGTGGGATTCGATCCCTGGTCTCCAGGATCGCGCCCTGGGCCAAAGGCAGGCGCTAAACCGCTGCGCCACCCAGGGATCCCAACTTGAAGTTTTCATCTGCATAACTGCATTC
This sequence comes from Vulpes vulpes, assembly GCF_048418805.1. NCBI lineage: Eukaryota > Metazoa > Chordata > Mammalia > Carnivora > Canidae > Vulpes > Vulpes vulpes. The sequence continues at coordinate 37,113,792 of NC_132794.1, forward strand.
TAGTCTTCCATAAAAGATACCAGGCACCCCTGGATAGGGAAAGAAAATTGCTCTTTTAGTCATAGTGTAACATTTAATCACATTCATTGCATTCTAATTTTAAGAAAAAATTTTTTAAATCTTTAATGCCTTATATTTTAGGAAATAACAATGTGCTCCTACATATTTATTTTTAAAACAAATACTAAAGTCCAGGAGAAATTTATCTAACTTATTAAAAACTTTATATATGAAATACATTTTACTGGAGCTGTTTTCTTTCCTCCTACCACACAATTAAGCAAAACTTTTCTCCTTATAAATGGATTGCTTTCATGTAGAGAGAGTTCATTCAAAATAGAATTACCTCCATATTTTTACTAACCTAGCAAAGATAATGTTCATCATTGAAAAATTGAACACTATATTTCAGTTAATAGGTACTATCAATAAGGGATTATATCTGGAAATTAACATAAAGAAGCAAACTGAAGATTCTTGCATTTTCCAAATAAGAAAGGCAGAAGTTAAACACAAGAGAGACTTGATAGGAAAGATTAGGAAAGTCAATAATGGTAGCGTATAGGTTCTTATTTATTCTGATACTAGACTATATTTCTAACTCTACACGAATTAGGAAAAATTAACCAATCATGGAGGACTAAGAAGGAATATTGGTTAGAATGGTTATTTATGGTCTGAGGCTACCCAGGCAAAATTATTCTATCCAATAAAAAAATCAAAACCAATTATTTATTACTAGTTCTGCTATTTTATTGGATATGCTAAAATATAACATTCACAAATAATTTTAATATTTCAGTATACACTTTTCCCAAATTGTTGTGTTTACCCACTAAAATTGAAAAGGCCTCTTCCATGTACATATAGTCCCCTGCTATTCCCCATCATGTTCAGGTTTTTTCTTATTGTTTTGACACAGCTATAGTTTCATCCTTCCAAAAATACTCAGTTTCAGTGATAAAAAATACTCTATAAAGTACATATAAATGTTTATTGAATTCCATGTTTTTTTTAAATCAGGCACTCAACATTTTTCACCATACTTTTATTGGGTTTATCCATGAAGGAACATTGTCTCATGTTAAAATTAGAACTTCTTTGCCACTGAAACAAGCACAGGTGTTAACTTGCCAATTAAAGTGAAGTAAACTGTCAAATAAAAAAATTTAATTACACTTTCTTCATTTTGACTTGGTCTTTTCATTCTACTGGAGTCCCAACAACAGCAATTTGGGCATGCTGTTCTAAATGATTCAGCCTCAGCATTCCCTGAGGAATCTGTGTTGCTCACCTGTCATCAAGAATGTGGCCATTGCCTTGCTTGTCCACTGGGTTGCTGCTGTGACAAAATTAAACATTTGGATTTCTTGTCAGCCCTAAGATTTGTACTTTTGTTAGGAATAAAAGAAATGTCACCTGAGCATATCCTTGTGTACAATATGATTTCTTCTGATAGATTATAAAAGTTCCATTTTTTAATGGAAACTGCCACTTAGATACTTATGATCAGTCTTATTTCATGAAGAAATACATTTTCACGTGTAACAATACCTGAGCAAGACAGAAATGTTTATTACCTAGAAATGCCATGAAATTGAGGTTTTAATGTTTTTTTGGAATAAGAGTATTTGTTAAACACACTACAAGATCAAACTTTTTGTCTTTATAAACGTAGTAGACCTGGGGAGATTGGAGTTATTCTATTTTTTTTTTACAATTTTTATTTATTATTTATGATAGTTACAGAGAGAGAGAGAGAGGCAGAGACACAGGCAGAGGGAGAAGCAGGCTCCATGCACCAGGAGCCCGATGTGGGATTCGATGCCGGGTCTCCAGGATCGTGCCCTGGGCCAAAGGCAGGTGCCAGTGCCACCCAGGGATCCCTGGAGTTACTCTAAATTAAAGTTTACTCAACTATGTAGCGTTCATTTTATAACAATTTAAAACAAGTAACGAATTAATTAGGCCTTTTTTAAATTGAATAAAGGTAACTCTCATTTCCTTAATTATAAATGGCAAGAAAAAATCAGAAATTTCACACTTCTTAAAATATCAGTCAGTACGTTTGTTTTATAATATGGTTCTCATGCTCTATGTCATTCTATTGTTCTAGGTAAATTTACACAAAAATAGTCTCCACTTTAGCAATAGATTCTATAGGTCACCCAAAACATGATTGCAAAGTCCTAAGAAACATAGAATCTTATAGTTTACATTTTTGTTTATGTACTTCAAATGGATAGTCCTTAGTATAGAGTGTACACTCCATAGAGTGTATAATTGTATACAATACCATCTCAGGCATAAGGTTTATCTCTGGGTGACCTTGAGTTTTATGTACTTAAAAGGTAAGAAACTAAAAACAAGCATTAGACATGGCTGTACTACTATAGACAAGAAATTGAAAGGACACATTAAGGACTGTATTGACATACTGAATTATTTTAATCTTAATTAAAAATAATTGTGCTGCGTGTGTGCTTTCTTAGCCTTTAATTAACGTAAGCTCTTCAAAACCAAAGTGGCAGCATAATAATGCATTCATAATTTATAGTATAAATGGTGGCCATAGGGAAAATGCATTGCTATAATTCCCTTGTAGGTCTCTACTGATGTCACACTGCTGATGTGAGCGCCAATCAAAACAGAGAATGAACAGAGAGAAAGAAAGACTTAGACATGACTTATATTTTTAAACATACTATATTTTCTTGTTTTACCATCATGCATGCCAATTAGTGGATGATAGCGTCTTGTTTTCTAACTTGTGTGTGTGTGTAATTTTTTGTTTTGTTTTGTTTTGTTTATGTGTGTAGTATAAAGTGTCACATTCCCCAGTCAGGTATATCTGCAGATGACAGTAGAGTGAGTTTAAACAAAATAGGCTTTAATTGTAATTCCAACTAAGTAGTCCAAAAGTAGTTAAAGAGATATACATGATGGCTGTCGTAGTCGTAGAGCAGACAATGACAGGCTCCTCAGAGATACAACTAATATTAGTTTTCTGCTCTTCCATGAATATCTGTATTCAGTCTGTGCTTGATGGTCTGCATTTTTGTAAGGGGTCAGTGGGGCAGATAATTTAAAATAACAGACAGCCCCCTAAATCATTTACACGTGACCTTGCAAAGATTTATAGAACTTGGACAGGGAATGGATTCACATTCTTGATTGTCTCTTCATTTTGCTTAAAGTGCACTGCAAGGTATCCCAAAGGAATTCAAGGTAAAAATGGGAAAGTCCTGGAATTATCAGTTTGGATCATGGCTATGTGGATTGGCCTCAGATCATTCTGCTTGTTTCTCTAACTAAAAATCTAGGGTCTACTTGTTCATTATTAGTCTGCTGACTCATCCTATCTAGAGACCAATACATGATTACAAGCAGGAAGTCCTAGGTGATCTCTAGATAGTATGGCAAATGTTATTCTGAATATCCCACTTGAAGTATTTCATCCAAAATATACATTCTTTTCATTAAGACTTCAGATATTTTTTTCTTTTTGGTTCCTAATAACCACTTTCATAAAAATTCTTAAATCCATAATGCACTTTGACTAACAATTCAGTAATATTTTAGAGTTGCTGCTTGTAAGCCATGATGAAATAGTTTTCTTAGTGTTTTTTTTTTCTATTTCTCTGTTTAATAAAATGTTGGATAATGATCAATACCCTACACAATTGTTTAATTTTCCCATTCATTATCCTAGCAAATAAACAGATTGTTGATTTAATTTTGAATGCATGCTTATTTAACATATGATGTTCCCCATTATTTGTCATATATAGTATGTATATATATAATATATACACACATACACCCTTTATAGAAAAAGTTTAAGGATTTCCTTTATTTGTGAAAAGCTAATAAGTAATTATGTATAGTTTATCTAAAAATTTTTCCTATGTCATCCAGTCACTTCATTAATGAGAAAATTTGTGTAAAGATTATTCTTTTAGACTTTCAATTCTTTTAGATTTTTCAATTTTAGACTTTTCAATGTAATCCATCAATAATAGTGTGTTTGTTAAATAGAGACTAGTCTTCACAAATTATTTCATTATTATTAGCACAAATATGTAATTATTAGTAACAATATGAAACTTAGGAATAAGTAACCAATTCCCTTCCCAGTACTAATCTATTCTCTCTTAAATGTGTTTGCACATTTTGAATCATAACTGAAGTACATTTTGCTGAAGAATAGAATAATTTTGGATTGTATCTCTTCTGGAAGTGATACTGGTTGGAAGAAACATTGAAAGAAAATTGGAATAAGGCTCAGAAGTTATCCCCCTCATGGGATCCATTCCTTCTGAGCCATCTAAAACAGAGCATCTCATCTCTTTCCTATTGGTCTATTAATAAACCTTTACTACTCTGCCTAATTGTCTGATCCATGATTGGAGACTTTTGGACTTAGAAATTCTCTCAAAGGTTGAAGAAAAATCTACTCTTCATTAACTTCTAGACATTTGTCACAGTTATATGTCCTTAGAACCAAAGTAGAATATACCGCCTGATACTACCTTAGAAAATGTTTCAAATACTTGAAACATGCTTTCATCTGCTAAATTCTCTTTTTCAAGATAAACATCACCAGACTCTGCAACATTCTTCTTTCTTAACTTTAAATATAGAGATTTATGTTTCAATACTGCTAATGACTTAAGATTCTCAGCAACCTCCCCATCACTGCTGTCAGCATTTGAGTCCTCCAGTTTTCATAAGCTCTAAGTAATCATAAGTTTCCTTTTAGAATTTTTATTTTTTAAATATTTATTTTTTTAATTTAAATTTAATTAATCAGCATATAATGTATTATTAGTTTCAGATGTGGAGGTCAGTGATTCATCAGTCTTATATAATACCCAGTGCTCTTTATATCACGTGCCCTGTTTAATGCCCATGACCCAGTTATGCTACCCTTTTAGAATTCTTCTGACTGGACTCACTTTCATATCACTTTCTTTAATACTGTGAAATTTTCCAAGAAAATTAGATAATCATAACTTTTTTGTCAAAGACTGTTTAAAATGAGAAAACAGAGGCCACTTCAAATTTATATTGATACAATCAATTATTCAGTTTATTGGAAATTTTTTTAATTGCTAAGGAATTGTTTTGTTTTACTACCCTTCAACTCCTATTTCTTCGTCTTATTTACAAAGATATTGAGAAAGAATTAGTAAGAGTATTTCTAAAAATATAGATATTTTAGTTTGGCTTATAGGATCTTTTTAAAATATATTGACATAAATCCAAACAAAAGGTGAAACAGTTACTTTGGAGTATGCCATTTCTTGCATAATGTAATGAAATACCAAATAATCACTGGTTATTTTCACAGTGTCCAAAATCCACTATTTTTCCTATTTCAAAAATTGAAAAAAGAAGTGTTTCTGTAAGTATCTCTCGCTGTAAGTTTTGTTTCTCCATTTCTGAAAAACTTATCTGTAACCACATCAGTAATTTTTATATGACTCTATGATGAAATTTATTTGAACTAGATAGAAAACTAAAAAATATTTGAAGTATTTGGGGACTCCCCACATTTCTGAAACTTAATTTTTTAAGATTTTGTTTATTTATTTCTGAGAAACACACAGAGAGAGGCATGCACACAGGCAGAAGGAGAAGTAGGCTCCCTGCTGAGCAGGATGCCTGATGCAGGACTAGATCCCAGGACCCCAGGATCACCGCCTGAGTCAAAGGTGTAGACTCTCAATCACTGAGCCACCCAGGTGCCCCTGAAACTTAATTTATCTCTTAAAAAATGTTCCCTATTATTTCTATCTTAAAATTCTCTCTGAAAGAATCAAAGCAAAATAGGAATTAAGCAACTGTCTTTTCTTCTCTCATCTTTTAATCCTATACCTTCTTATGAAATCTGTAGAACCCCTTATTTTTCACCTACTCAGCAAATATTGGGTGTTTTTTAAGTTCAAGGCATCCAAAGGTAAATAATACCTAAGGGTGGCTATTATATGCCCTAATCTTTTGTACTGAATGTTCTTTTGAAATCATACATAGTTTAGCATTTTTAAAAGTTATAGAAGGATTTTTGTTGTTGTTGTCTTTAGGATTAAAGTTCATTTTTCTAGACTCTTGTATATTATTGGGTGGTAGTAGTAATGGTGGTGGTGGTGATAGCACACTATTCAGTTTGTGTGGGTCAAAGAGAAGACTGAGAAGACCCAGGTATTTATATACAGCACCTTTATTTTTGTTGTGCCCAAGATTGTGAATCCGAGAAACCACCCAGGAGCCGACACCGATGCAAACACACGAGGGTTTATTACAAGTTCCAGCTTGGGTCCAAGTGCACCTGACACAGGAACAGGGACGTGGGCGCCGAGGCTAAGAGGCGCAGCAGCTTTATAGGGCCAGTGGCCCATGGGGTACGCAGAAAGTTGCATAGTCACGCTGGCCCACTCGCAGGTGGCCCATTGAATTACACCTTACCCCATAGGATCCCCTGGAGCTGGCCTGTCACTGTGGTCAGAATCGGCGGGTCAGTTTTGGCGGGCACGAGGCAGGGTTACATTGTTAGGAGCCGATTTCCGATTAGGGTGTGCCCAGGGGCTTGACTAGGGTGGTCAGTGCCTTAGGCAAGAAACAGGTCATGTGGGGGTCATAGGGGAGGTGGCGGGTGTAATCAGTGGAATCAGTCCTTCTCTGCTTGTCCAGGGGTAGGGGATTTTTGTTAAATTTCCTGGGTCCCACGATTATATAAGTCAAAAATAGATAATGTTGGGGCACCCAGGTGGCCCAGCGGTTGAGTGTCTGCCTTTGGCTCAGTGCTTGATTCTGGAGTCCCGGGATGGAGTCCTGCATTGGACTTCCCTGCAGGGAGCCTGCTTCTCCCTCTGCCTGTGTCTCTGCCTCTTTCTCTCTCTCTCTCTCTCTCTCTGTCTGTCTCTCATGAATAAATAAATAAAATCATTTTAAAAAAAAATAGATAATGTCCCCAGAATATTTATTTTGACTATTAGGACAATAATATGATCATAATTAGGAAATCATTTATGAACTTGTGCATGTGGTAAAGGGAAGGGAATAAAAAACTGTTCTTATGAGAGTAACTAACATGTGCACAAGCATGAAGAACTCCAAGCACCTGACCACTGGTGTGAAGAATGAGGAACAATTGGTAGAAAATGAAGCTAAATTATTTGGTTCTATTCTCTTTCTGCTCTTGGTTTGGAAAGTGAGGGAGAGTTCCAAGTATTTTAAGATTTTATGTCTACATATTGAAAGAATAAATTTTCAGATAAAAGTTAATGTAGAAAAATATATGTTAAAGTTTATTAGAAAAGCAAAAATAGCATGTTTAAAAGCTATTGTGATTTTTATAAGTTTTGTAACTCTTATCTTTTTATGATTATAGAATTAGGAATGCATAATTGGGACTCCTGGGTGGCTCAGTGGTTGAGCATCTGCCTTTAGCTCAGATCATGATCCTGGTCCTGAGATCAAGTCCCACATCAGGCTCCCCATGGGGAGCCTGCCTCTCCCTCTCCCTGTGTCTGTGCTTTTCTTTGTGTCTCTCAGGAATAAATAAATAAAATCTTAAAAAAAAAAAGGAATAGATAACTTGGGACCCCTGGGTGGCTCAATGTGTTGAGCATCTGCCTTTGGCCCAGGTCATGATTATGGGGCTCTGGGCTCCACCTCACATCCGGCTTCCTGCTCAGCAGGAAGCCTACTTCCCCTGCTCCATCTACTGCTCTCCCTGCTGGGTTCTCTCTGTTAAATAAGTAAATAAAATCTTTAAAAAAAAAAAAAAAGAAAAAGAAAAGGAATACGTATCCTGAAAAGCATCAATATATTTTATCAAAGAACAAGTAGGATTTCCTAAAATTATTTTTTTTTAAGTATCTTATTTATTCATGAGAGACACACAGAGAGAGAGGCAGAGACACAGGAAAAGGGAGAAGTAGGCTCCCTGCAGATAGCCCAATGTGGGACTCGATTCTGGGACCAGGATCATGATCTGAGCCAAAGGCAGACACTCAGCCGCTGAGCCACCCAGGAGTCCCCAGATTTCCTAAAATTCTAACATTATTTTACATTAAACTGTATTTCTCTTAAAGGATAGAAGGAAGGACAAGGATTACGGGACAGATGGGAGAATAGCCAAGATAACTGGCCTTTGAATATGATCTTCAACTTTAAGAAAAACAACCATTCATATATATACATATGTGCACAGGTATATAATTCATCCTCATTATCCAGATTCCATGGCACTTCTGGTCATTAATGAACATGCAGAGTGATAGGAAAATTGAGCCCCAACAAGGGCATGTTCTCAGCCAATTTCAAACTCTAAGATGACACTCTACCTTTTGTATCAGTTTTCATACTGTAAACAGGTATCTTTCCCATGGTTTATTTAGTGCCATATTTTTTTCCATTCTTGTATTTAGGTGATTTCACTGTCAAAAATGGCTCCCAAGGTGGGATGCCAGGGTAGCTCAGTGGTTATGCATCTGCGTTGGGCTCAGGTTGTGATCCTGGGGTCCTGGGATTGAGTTCCGCATCTGGCTCCTGTGCGGGGCCTGCTTCTCCCTCTGCCTGTGTCTCTGCCTCTCTCTCTCTCTCTCTCTCTCTCTCTGTCTCTCATGAATAAATAAATAAAATCTTAAAAAAAATAATAAAATCTTTAAAAAGAAAATGGCCCCCAAGCATTGTGACACAATGTTGCTAAGGGCAAGAATGTTGTCATGTGCCTTGTGGAGAAAAGATGTCAGGCAAGAGTTACGGTGCATTCAATGCTAATGAATCAACAAAATGGTACAACCAGAAAAAGAAAGAGGAAATTTATAACTTGTAAATGAAGCCATTCAGCAAAATGCTAAAGTAACAGCTAACATGGAAACATGATAGCATGGAAATGTGACTAAATTTATTGATTAATAATACTGCAACTGATTTAAAAAAAAAAAAAACACAGTGGATTCTCATCATCCTGACAGATGCAGCAATATCTCACTGTGGTGTTGATTTGCATTCCCCTGATGATTAGCAATGCTGAGCATCTTTACATGTGTCTGTTGGCCATCTGGATGTCTTTAGAAAAATGTCTATTCAGAGGACGCCTGGTTGGCTCAGTTGGTAGGGCATATAATTCTTGATCTGGGGGTCATGTGTTCAAGCCCAGCACTGAGTATGGAGCTTACTTAAAAAATAAATAAATAACCAAAAAAAAAAAAAAAGAAAGAAAAATGTCTATTCAGTTTCTCTTCCCATTTTTTAATTGGATTTTTGTTTGTTTGTTTGATGTTGAATTATGTAGGTTCTTTATGTATATTTGGATGTTAGCCCCTTATCATTTGCAAATAACTTCTTCCATTCACTAGGTGGCCTTTTTGTTTTGTTGGTGGATATAGATATACACACATTTATTATATTTGCTGTTCATATATGTAATTGACTATATATTTTACTAAGTTTTATTGAGTTTTTTTTTGAGAGTTCATCATATTACTTTAAAAGAAGTAATATTAATAACTGATATTTTCATAATGTTTCACATATTAGGAACTATTGTTTTTCATGTATATCGTATTCAAGAAACTAGATTTTATTGATTTTAAAATGTTATTCCACCCAGTATGAAGCCATGTCTTATCACTTTTCTTTATTCGGAATTTGTACTAATTAGGATAGAAGTTGAAACTAAAGTCGGTATTTTAAGTTTTCTCACCTTAAGGCCTTCTTCCAGAAATACTACAAATTAATAGTTTAAACAACCAAAATAAAAGAATAGACAAAGGCATTTTTTTAAAGCATACATTTACATTGCCAGAACTGTGAGAGTGACCTGCAGAAGTATCTGTCACCCCGTGGATATCAAATTTGATCCATACTCTATGCTTGTGTTTGGATAACAGTGACCTCCCCAGAGACAGGAGTCACACCATTAAATTAAGAGCAGTAGATTAATATTTTATATATTTATTAAAACAAGTTTCCTGAGTAGTTTAAATAAGCAGTATTGTTAACCTAGTTTTTTTTAAATGTGCAATGAAATATATCTATGTTTAAAATATTCTAAAGTCATATTTCGTTTTGATTGACTACCCAGTTAGGACAAATCAATTACATATCTTTACTACTAATAATAATCTGAAACAGTACATTTGGGTTTAAAAGCAATTCTTGAAATTATCATAAATATGTGATGTCTATTGATCCAATAGTAATAAAAAGATACAAAGTGCTAGGATTGACCCTTTGACTATTTTGGTCCATTCTAAGTTTTCATATATATTGCCAGAATGAAATATCTTTAAAGAGAGTTATTCTAATAGCAACAGTGGTGTTCAAGTTACCAATTGTGGATTCATAGTATCTGCAATAGTTTATTCTGAATATAACAAACCCTCACAATTATACGTTTTAGTTATGTCACAAATTTTGTAATGTTCTTGTCACTTCTTTCTAGAACAAGAACACTTTTAAAAATCACAATGACAACAACAAAACATACTGTTGTTCTCATAAAGATGCAGTGTGATGGACAGAGTGTCAAAATAGTCACAGGAAATGATGGGATATTCTCACAGAAAATTTTAATCCTTCTTCAGTGAATTTCACAGTCTGACAGTGCTTTGTTTTTCAGGCATCATGATTTTTGGTCAGTGTCAAAGAGGTCAAGTATTTGAAGATCTCCTACTGTTTAAGCAGCACTAAACTCCCTTGGTAGATTTATTGTTTTGAGACACAATTATCTGAACTTTTAAAATCCGACATTCTCATTGGTAGTCTTGGCAATAAAAATTCAGCTTGTCTGCATGTGAAAATCAACATTGATTTTAATTAAATATGAGCATACTTCTAAGAAGTTGATGTATCTCTTTGGTCTGGACTCACATAGCTTTTTCAGATACCTTTTCAGGTGCTCACACGATTCCCTCATGATGGTTGTGGTAGCAGGGCATGGTTGGTGGATCCTTTTTAAAAATTTCATTATTTTACAGATTCATCTAGCAAGCTATAATATTAAGAGTACTTTCCTTGACATCAAGGAAGTCTTTACTGGGGTTTATAAAATATGTCATTTAAGTTAAAATCTACATGGAGAACTGGTAAAAATCTTTCAGAAAAATCATATAGCCAATATTACAGGTCATCAATTCTAAGATGTAACATTTTCCATCTCTGAAATTGGAATGTGTTTGATGACAAATGATGTACTATATTTTAATTGATGAAGTTTCTCCTCATAGTGATACAAAAAATTATAATGTGTCTTATAATTGGCTTATTGCTGTTGAAGAAATAAATTACATTTCTCACATAATTTTTTACATGTGGGAGAAAAGTTATCTTAGAAATGACTTTAGGAGCTCCTATTATAAGGATATGTTTGTCATCCAATCATTTAATTTTTCAAAGTCTTATTTCTTCAAGAGGAATTTGGCAGTTAAGCCCTTGGAGAGTTAAAAATGAAGAATAGATGATTCCCTCATGATGATTCTAGTTCTATTATCATAGACTTATGAATACTTAGAATGTATTTCATAGCAGTTGCAATGTAGCTTTACAAAAATTGCTTTATAAATGATATTTTGTAATAACACATTTTTGGCTCTCTGTAGTTTTTAACTTATTTGTCAGCATGTACTAGTTTTAGGACAGAAGAAGTGAAAATTGTGGGCTAGTATTGTAGGTATTTTTTCCAGAGACTTTAGAATTATAATGAGATACTGTGAATATTAAAGCACTTTTTTAAAAAAGACTATTTATTTATTCATGAGAGAGAGACAGAGACAGAGGCAGAGACAGAGGCAGAGACACAGGCAGAGGGAGAAGCAGGCTCCATTCAGGGAGCCCGACATGGGACTGGATCCTCGGTCTCCAGGATCAGGCCCTGGGCTGAAGGTGGCGCCAAACCGCCAAGCCACCCGGGCTGCCCTCAAAGCACTTTTAATATCAAAATTCACTATCATTAGGTCGTTCAGAAGGGGAAAATAAGAAAGAAAAAAAAAAAGAAAGAAAAAAAGAAGAAAAAGAAAGAAAGAAAGAAAGAAAAGAAAGAGAGAGAGAGAGAAAGAGAGAAAAGAAAGAAAGAAAGAAAGAAAGAAAGAAAGAAAGAAAGAAAGAAAGAAAGAAAGAAAGAAGAAAAAAGAAGAAAGAAAGAAAGAAAGAAAGAAAGAAAGAAAGAAAGAAAGAAAGAAAGAAAGAAAGAAAGAAAGATCCATGATCCAGCTGGTCCCAAATGTTACAGACTCAACTATCTTCATAACTCAAGCCTCAAGAAATTTATAAGCAAAAATTATAAGCATGTTTATATACATCCACACAAATTATTAAAGCCCTAAATTTATTTTTTAATTTATTAAAATGCTAAATATTAAGTAATGGTACCACTTATTTTTAAATTCTATGCATTTATATGGGATCTTTGATTAGGTACTTTCAAACATTTTTTTTTTTAAGATTTTATTTATTTATTCATGAGAGATACAGAGACAGAGAGAGAGGCACAGACACAGGCAGAGGGAGAAGCAGGCTCCTCACAGGGAGCCCAATGTGGGACTCGATCCTGGGACTTGATCCTGGGACTCGATCCTGGGACTCGATCCTGGGACTCCAGGATCCTACCCTGGGCTGAAGGCAGGAGCTAAACCGCTCAGCCACCCAGGGATCCCCTCAAAAATTTTAAACATATTTGGAGTGATAATGCAGAAAATGACGTTTCACAGAGTTGGCAGCCAACCAAAAATCTGAAATAGCCCTGTACTTCAGTTTTACTTTTTTTGTGAAAATATGATGATCAGTATGACTTATCATCAATTTTATGTAGAACATCAGTATTTAATCCTAATTACTCACAAAGTTTTAGATTTCCTCTCTTCCTTAAGAGATGTGAGAAATAATTTAGTAGAATTGTAATGATGCTTTACATTCTATGTGAATGGCTATCTGATGCAGAAGCATCGTTTTCACCTATGTCTCGATCCTCTAGTAAGTTGAGAGACAAGTATTTTTCAAAGAAGCCTACCAAGCTTTCCTTGAGATGAAAGTAGTACTGTGAATACAGCAGGTGCTCAATAAATATTTGGGGATGAGACAACAAAGAATCATCAAAGCAGTAGAGCTCTATGATTTTGTATTTTTCCAAATTATTAGAAAAGAATAAAAGACACCATAGGTATTTACCTTTATATTTACATTATTTTGTATTTAGAGATAAACACACACAAATAGACATATACTGTATATTTAATTACCTTGGCACTGCTTTGGTACCAATGAGATCATGTTCTCAGGCTTGATAATTAATTAGTAGTGAAAAAAAAAGTCTATTAAATGAGGATGCTGTAAATTAGTTGAATGGGAAGCCAAATTAAAATATGTTTGTGATGTTTCTTTTCTTCTCCTTAAACTAAACATCTATTTGTAAGGTAGTGTATAAGGATGACATAAAATTGGCAAAAGACTGATATGTTCTAATACAAAAGCATACATTAAATGCTAAAAGACACAGAAGTCTTAAAAAAAGAGTGAAAGAAAGATAACCAAGGCTTTAGGACTCAATAAAATACCCATTAGAATGAAATTTTGTTGAGAGTGGTTTCAAGGACACACATGGAGTAAGTAATTGAGTAGATGCATTGAATGACAAATATTATTGAGATATAACGTAATACACCTAAGCAGTTTATTTATTTGTTCTTCAGAAACCTTTATCCACCTAGTTTCCTAGTAACCACTATTTCTTGCCACCTCAGTGAATGAAGTTCAGAGTGTTGTGGATTTCAGGTCTTGCAAAGGAAAACAAAATTGCTCAACTAGACTCTTGAGAAAGGCTTCATTTGTCATTGTGAATTACTTTGGTCATTGGCCACTATTAAGGAGGCAAAAGGGAGGGGAACAAGGTATCATGCTCTGTGAACAGGTCAGATTAAACTAGCCAGATGGGTTCATGGTGTCATACAAATTGTAGAAAAAAGAAAAAGAAAGAAAGCTTTGATAGCTGATAACTTAATTATCTGCCACTATCAGTTTGGAAGGGCTTTTAAACATGTCCAAAATGTCTACCAAATTTTCAGCAGGAGTGACAGCAGATTTTTAAGTAAGGATAAAAATGCAGCAGCCTTTCTAGAATAAAACTCTGACAGACTATGATGAATTACCTTATTATAGTTGCTCGCATGACAAATGTACTTGATCAGGGTTTCTTCCTGGGAATAGTTGAGCTTATCCAGAGGCAAAAGTTGAAAGGAAATGAGAGCTAACTAGTAATCCTAAGTGTAATACATCAGCATTTCTATGAAAGTATTCAAGAAAGCCTTATCAATTACTGTTTATGTCAACAGAAAGTACTTCCTCTATTCTCTCATGATATAACTTTTTTCTGAGGACTTAAGTGACTTAGACTTTAGCTTAAAAAGGGAATATAGATCACAAGGAAGTTTTTTGGGTTCAGGGGATTTTTAAAATTTGGGTTTTTTAAAATATTTTCTTTTACAAGTCCTGTAAGTTATCCTAGTTCAGAAGCACGTACTCCATGTGGGTACTTGAAACAACTCTCAAAAAAATTTCATTCTGATGGGCACTTTGTTGAGTCCTTAAAGCCTTGGTTACTTTTCTCTCACTTTTTAAGACTTCTGCATCTTTTAGCAGTTAAATTTATGCTTTTGGGATGATATAGTAGCCACACATATTTAACCATACCTCTAATGCAAACACTTTTATTGATTCAAACATTTTAATATGGAAAAAATGGGTAATTGGGAAAAACAATAGAATTAAGAAAACTGAATGCATTGCCAAAATATTATGTAAATCACTGAGTAATAAATTTCTTAATAAGTTTGTTTATTTAAAGGAACAATCATCTCAAAATATTTCTGCATTTGCATAATCTTGCAGCTAGTAGAAAACATAATCAGGAAACCAAAGACACTTCCAAAATAGTAGTGTTAATTTTTATGTTAATGTTTAAGGATAGGTTGTACATATATCTATTGGGTTTCACAATTTTACATGAAAACTACATAAAGCTAAGATCTTTTTTTGGTCAATATTTAGAAATTAATGATAGAAGGTTAGGTTTCATTGTTTTGTATTATTTATTTTCTCTGTTTTCGCATAGATGTAACCTCTCCTAGATATGCTGGCATCATTCTTTCCTTTAAGAAATTGTATTTCCTGAGTAGTTTATTTCCCTTTCCTGTTATACAATGTATTAATAGTCAAACACACAGTTGCAGATTGCCAATATCCTTGTATATTTCTTTTCACATCTATTGGGTAATTGATCAGATCAAGTAAAAATTATCTAAGTAAGTCCTTAATGCTCTACCACTTCTGCCTTCAGAAAAAGTGTGATGTGTCCAGATGGTGCAGGGTGTTCTAGCTAAGAGCCTGTCACAACTACCTGGTCAACATACATGTCCATTGAAGCTTAGTTTTTGCAATATTATGTCATAGGTGGCAAGTGAATGGCTGCATGCTAAGTCTATAAACACATAATAGCTCCTGTATTTTTCTAATTTTCTTAGAGCATACAACGTTCTTGGAGAATGTATTCCATGTGAGTGAAAACTGAGCAGGAATTTTCAAACTTCTGTTTGTGACCCATTAGTGAGCCATATTAGCAGTTGAGATATTTATGGCAAATATTAAAAAAATAGTGAATAAATTCTACACAAATATGTAAATGATGAATATTAACTTTCATTTCAGTTACACGTGTGCATACATGCATTCATACAGGCAAATATGTTCATACGGTCACATCACATAATGCATTTAGTTACTGTGGCTTGCAAAGACTGTAAAAGAGCCTAGAGTGACTAGGAGAAGAAGAAATGATTAATACAGCAACAGCAAGTGAACTGAACCTGCATAACACAAGGTAAAAAGAGGGTACTCATCCCTGTTGCTTATTAGAACTAGGTGAGGTGTTTTGTGAACATACAGGCAAATAATCTCCAATCAAAATAATCAAATCCCAAACACCTGGTGTGGAGCCAGGTCCATGCATTTTATTTTTGTTTTTAGAGCTCTCCAGATAATTAGGATAGGTAGATAAGTTACAGAGCATCTGTCATAGAGCAGCAATCATGATGATTTCATTTTTAAAACTTCTTTTTGCTTTCATTTGGCGATTTTTGACATTTGATATTATAGGTTTTGAGAATATTTAAATGTCGACAACTACAATTAATAAATTAAAAGAACGCTTGGGGTAGTACAAAAGTTGCTTAAGGGATTTTTGTGTATTACACATATATTACATTCTGTTCCTATACAAAATTGTGTTTACTAATGAGAGGAATATCACAGAGACAAGAAGTACAGTTAATTGATTAAGAGTATAAGTATTAGAAATATTAAGGAAGCTCTAAATGATTTTCCATTCTTTTTTGGTTAATTATATGTTAGCTTTCATCAAACAATAACTTAAGATCTTCAGTATTGAGGATGCCTGGGTGGCTCAGTGGTTGAGTGACAGCCCTTTTGCCAAGGGTGTGATCCTGGGGTGCTGGGATCGAGTCCCACATCAGGGTCCCTGCATGGAGCCTGCTTCTTCCTTGGCCTGTGTCTCTGCCTCTCTCTCTGTGTGTGTCTTTCATGAATAAATAAATAAATAAAATTTAAAAAATTAAAAAGATCTTCACTATTGGGGCACCTGGGTGGCTCAGTTAGTTAAGCATCTGCCTTTGGCTCAGGTCATGATTCCAGGACTGGGATCCAGCCCTGTGTTGGGATCCCTGCTGAGTGGGGAGTCTGTTTCTCTCACTCCCTCTGTCCTCCTCACTCCTGCTCTCTCTGTATCTGTCTCTCAAATCAATTAAAATAAATAAATAAATAAATAAATAAATAAATAAATAAATAAATAAATATCTTCAGTGTTTTTAGAGGTTCCTGGCCGGCTCAGTTGGAGGAGCATCCCACTCTTAATCTTGAGGTTGCAGGTTTGAGCCCCATCTTAGGTGTAGATATTACATACATACATACATACATACATACATACATGGTTAAAACACACATCTTGACACATTTATTTATCTGTCTATAATTGTGTGTGTGTTTGTGCATGTGTTTTAAGATAATCATTTCACCTCTTTCTCACTTAAAGTTCAGTTTTCCTTTCACAAAACCTCAATATTTACACTCTCTTTCCTCTCTCTTATAGTAGAATCTGCTCTATTTTTTTTTACTTGAGGTGAATGGCAAAATTTTATAGTAATAATTATACAATGTCTAACATTAGTGCAGAGATGTACAGAGGTTGAGGGCCACTCAAGAAGTAAACTGAAATGGGACGCCTGGATGGCTCAGCAGTTGAGCATCTGCCTTTGGCTCAGGTCATGATCCCAGGTCTGGGGATTGAGTCCCGCATCAGGTTCTCTTCAGGAAGCCTGCTTCTACCTCTGCCTATGTCTCTGCCTCTGTCTCTCATGAATAAATAAATAAAATCTTAAAAAAAAAGAAGTAAACTGAGAAGTACACTGATGCTCTTGGATTTGTCCCTCACCATCCTTGCTACCTGTTATTTTGCACATCAGTGATTACAGTTTGGAGAGAAGAGCAGCATATGCTAAGTAAAAAAGTACATTTGGACTCCATTGTTCCTTGAACTTGGGCTGTTTTGTTCTGCTTAATTTAGCTGCCCTTTCACTTGAAACTCGCAAAGTCAGTGCAAAGTCAAATCCAGAGAAGACCTAAATGATATAAACAAGTTTGATCAGCCCAAGTGATGTGAGTAAGTTTGACATCTTTTTAGAATGTGTGAGCAGGACCAGGATATGCAAGGTGAATCTTCCAGCGTTAGTCCTGATTGTTTTCAATAACATAGGGTCAGATTGCAGCAGCGCATGTTGAAATATAAAATGAACAGAGCACAAATTTGGAAATAAATAATTTCAAAGATTGTATTTTAATTTGATGAAATTCTGATATTTATCCTGCAGTCTTGGTCTTATGTTTTTTGAATTTATGCTAACTATATTTTCACTGATAGATACTTCATGAAAATAAATTTTAAAGATTTTATTTATTTATTCATGAGAGAGACAGAGAGGGAGACAGAGACATGAGCAGAGGGAGAAGCAGGCTCCCTGTAAGGAGCCCCATGTGGGACTCAATCCCCAAACTAGGATAACGCTCTGAGCCGAAGGCGGATGCTCAACCGCTGAGCCATGCAGGCGTCCCTTCATGAAAGATTAATTGCCAAATTTCTACATGCATGTTGACATGGCTTCGATAGTTGTTTCACCATAATACATCTCTTTTATTGAAAGTAAAATTATTCTTATAGTGCTAAGACATACTGTGTTGCTTAAGATTTTTTAACAGATCCAAGCAACAGATGTACCATCACTAAAGCTCTTTACCTTAAAGCATTTTGCTAGACAACTTATTCAAAACAAGTATAATAAACATTCATTATGGTAGAAAGATAAATATATCAAGGTAACCAAGGGGATTTTTTTCAAAGCCTATATTTGAGTTATGCTGTGCAGTTATAGTTGTAAGTTTACTCATTGCCCTAAAAGAGACCTGTGTCTACTTCTTTTTAAACAGAACAGGTGGATAATATATTTAATACAAAGAATTCTTTATATTGAAGTGCTATTAACATCCATATGATTTGTTACTTTATAAGTCTAGTTCTTCCAGTAGACAATATTCTTCTTCAAGGAATAGGATCTTAGTCAAAATATTTGTCTTTCTAGCCCCAGGGCCTCCTATGGTGTTTAAATGAATGGGGGGGGGGGAGAATTTAGTCCTTCGAGTTCCTCAGCATTATTGCATTAATGGATTTTTACGTATCAGTAACTTCTCATGATCTCAAATATGTACCAAAAAAAAGTTAATAAGTACATCTGTCTCTTAGGGATAACTTAACCAATACCCAATTTTACACTCTTGACAACATCCAGATATGCAACTGCAATTTTCTAGAATTTTTGAAAGTTGCAATTATTGTTTAGCTGAGTTATAGATGTCTGCTGAATTTTACCCTCAGTATGTATTTCTGTTCATTTTTACACAGTAGAGAGTCTCTTCACCAATTGTAATGATTTTTATCATTTCTTACCACGTCCCAGTATGAATGATCTTTGGAGATTCTGTAATCCATTTGCCTTTGATATATATATATATATATATATATATATATATATATATATATATACACACACACACACACACAAAGGGGTAGGAGATAAATCCTTGGAGTTATCTTCATGGCCATTCCCAAGACAGACCTCCATGAGCATATATTGTTTCTTGTATTAGATCCTTTGCTATTTGTGACATATTATTTGAGTGGATACCCACAATATCATGAGTTGGTTAACTAAATATTATTAGATTATTTTGAAATAGCTAGTATCAGTGATCAGCAAAGTATGGCCTTTCACGGAAATTCATACTGATTTATACTACGTTCTAAATAACATAGATTTTATGAAGAGAATAGTTTAGCTGTGCATCAGGAAGTTTGCTAGTAAACCTTGTTCAGAAATAGAATGCTTTACAAAGAAGAAATGATTTTCAACTTGCAGTTATTTGGAAAGATGACCTGCAAGAAGTTGGGGTGACATTAAAGACCTCAATTCAAGTGAAAACTGAAGGCTCTAGCTTGAAAGAATTCAAAAGGGAAAATAAAATAATGAGAATGGACCAGGGCTGGAAGACAGGTATCTCTTTATTTGAGACTACAAGTTCAATGGGATTCAGGTAAATACAAAATGAAAAGTTCCTTGGTCTTGTTTTGAACTTAATAGGAAGTGATTTAAGTTCAGTAGTTGAGGACTTGAGAAATTTTAATACTTGAGAGCAAATCAGCAATAGAGTTGCTGCACAGAGCAGATTAATAGGAAAGAACCTGATCCTGAAAGAATTTCGGGCACATGCACATGTGTGTTTCCCAGAAAGAGTAGCTAGCAATCACTGTCCAGATGAAGCCAAATTTTTAAATGTTAATTTTAACATTGAATGTATATGTCAAAAGTATGCTGTGAATATATAAATTCATACTTTAATGACTCTTATTTAGGAATCCATTTCTTTTAAAGGAGAGCAAAATGATCTCCAAAGTAAACTAAAAAGGCAATTGGACTGGAAATCAACATCTATACAACCCTACACAAACCACTTGACCTCTCATATTTAATATTGTTATAAGATATCTAAAGTTTGTTTTCCCGTCTAATATTTATGTATCCAAATATCCAGGAACCAGGTAGAGTTAAAAAACCTTAAAAAGGGAAAATTGAAATAATCATGAACAACTGGCATAGGTTTCCATGAGTCAGGCAGTAGGGCATGATGGAAATATAATGCCTGGCAGTATCATTATCAGTATTGTGGTCCAAACAATATTGCAATTCATATCCTAGGAAGCTACTGTGGTCTGGCTTGGAAATTGATATACTATTTAGCTTTCCTCAGTGACTGCATTAAAAAAAATAGGTAGAGACACAATTAGATAGCATGTTTAAAGGGTTCAAGTTACATTAATTGTTTTCACCTTTTAAATGTTATGTCTCATCTCTATAATATGAATTTAGTTGTGGTTTTCATACATGAGGATAGAGGAAGTCTGTACTGCATTAAATACTATGGTTTGTTAGTAATCCTATATTTTTGAGAGGAACATTATGGAATGTGTATAATAAATACATCAATAATTAAAATCAGTCCATAGATAGGCTTCTGATTTTGGACAATAGCATGTTACACTTAAAATCATATTGTGTCCTGAATACAGTCTAGACATGTAGGCAAAATTAAAATTAAAAGGTTCTATCCATATAACACATCACTTCTAAAAAAATGTATAGTATTTAGCCTATTATGAAATAATGGAGAATCTTCTTATATTATAATCTCAGAGTGCCAATCTTCCTATAATTATGGTAATAATAACTTAGCCTATGCCTTTTCAAAAAAATCTAGGACAGTCTATAAATAATAAACAAAAAAATAAAGCAACATAGGCTCACTGCCCAGATTATCACAAATATGTATAATGGGCCAAAGAAAATAAATACTTATAAGCACAACCGACTTAATGAGAAGGGAAAAAAAGGAACAAAAACTAGTCAAAATTGTGCTAGAAAATAATTATAGGCCTCTCATGGATCTTTTTAATAAAATCTTTGTGTATCTGTATCTAAGATTTTTTCTTCTTTTCTTTAGAATTCTTCAGTAGTCCCTTTAAGAGAAATACAAAGGAAATAAAGGAAGCTACTACCTTGCCTCCACCATTTTACACATTGGAGAAATATCACCCAAGGAAATTGTGATTTACCTGAAATGTGCAAATCTGCCTTAACTATGTTAATTGGAAAATCAGCATATTCCAATTAGAAATTCTACCTCTCAAAAGAGACATTATGTGAAGTGAATTACATTTTTATTGGTAAATAAAAACCTAGAATTGTTGTTTTACATGACTAAAATTGCCCCAGATTGCTCCCTGATGTCCTTTTGAGGTGGCATTCCAGCTTATTGAACCACAAAACACTGCTACTTTTTTTTTCTAGTTTAAATTTTTAAAAGTTCAATGAAATTTTATTTTTTTGAGCTTTACCAAGTAGAAGCTAAATAACCAATCAGACATTCTGCATTTAGTATTTAGTATTCAACTCTTTTAGATTTTATAGGATGATAACTTCCAACTTTTAATTTTTCTATGTCATTAGTTCAATTATTTTTTCCTCCATTTATTAATTCTATAAAAAGCATATTTAGTTTCTACTACATATCTAACACTGTGCTAGATTTTAGAGTCAAAAAGTAAATATGATTTCTGACCTTATAGCATTCAAAAGAGAATAAATACAGAAATAAAAAAAAAATCCAATGATAGTTCATAAGCTCTAGTCTAAATCATACAACATATAAAACAGATTCCGAAAGAATATACAAGAATAAACTCCTAATCATTTCACAAATTTAATTTATTTTAGAGTTCTAAATGTTTCTTTTTTATTTATAATCGCAAATAAGATCATATGCTGATATTTCACACATGAAATCTTTGGAATGTTTAACTTCAGATGTGAACTACCACTGCTTAAAACACACTTCCAAGGAAATGGATCTAGGTGCCCTATAGATTCGGGCCCCTTTCTCAAATTGGAGATAGGTAGAAAGATAAGAAAATGTCAACTTTTAGGGACATTTCAAAGTTTATTTAGCTTTACCTCTAAGCTTACAATAGAAAGTAGAAAAAAAGCAATATTTCTAGTACCATAGACCTACAATTTGCTTGAAATTCATAGACATATGACATCTAATATATTTATAACACATAGCATGTAATATAATATGTAATTCATAGACATAGCATACTTTGTTATTTCCCCTTCATTATTACTGAAGCTGATTTTAAACAGATCTGCATTCTAAAATTTCCTGGGCAGGTAAATGTGGACAGTATGATTGCTTCTGTAGTAGAACTACAAACAATGGACTTGTAAGAATGTTTCTAAGATGTTTGAGGAAGTAATAGAATTCCACAAAGCTTTTGTTGATATTTATTTGATTTGTTGTGTGCTGGTGGCAGAAAAGAAATGACAAAAATAGATATCTTCAACTCAATAAAAATGTACTTGCTGCCAAGTCATCTGTAAAGGCTCTTTTGCGTATGCAGTTTTTGAAACAACTTAATTCCATTTGATTTTGTCACAACTATAAAGATCTCTGGGGTGCAAAGGAAAACAGCAGTTGGAATGAGAGTTGTGATTGTTTATCTGCCATGTCTTATTTTCTCCACAGCGAACTTCAGAAAAAGTATTCCTTTTAAAACTAACAACATGTTTTGTTTCTTTCTGTTATAGGTAAGATATTAATCATTCCTGATATAATCAGACTGCATCAAGGTAAAATAAGAAAAAAATGGTACAATTATGTTTCATAGCAATAATCAATATGTAACTCTAAAATTGAGACAAAAAGGGTTAAAACCAACTTTGTTTTTGGAACTAAAGACTGAAAGTACCTATAGAAAATCTAAATGTTCAGTTTGTTTGTATATTTTGGTTTGATATCAATATCATACACTTGCAATATTTGAAATTGTGTATCATGGGGAATTTTAAAACTATTAACTTCTAGTGTTATTAGGGCATTTCTCACCTTAAAGTGAAAAGTGCAAATCAGAGTAGATTTTGAATGCAAAATAATTTTGTTGTCAATATGCAAATTAATGTATTTTAACACATATTGTATAAAAAATAAATTTAAATATAACAAAGAAGTGATTTTCAAATACTGGAAGATATTTCTTCCATAAAATTTATAGCATTGCTTTTTCTATAATCGAATCATAGTTAAAAATGCTGCTTTAGTACTCACAACTGAAAGAGCAAAATTTAATCATAATTATGAGGGGATATAAGTTCTAACACTCTCCAAAACTATAGTAATGTTTAAATTAATATATTGTAGAATATTTATTCTATTTTTAATATTTTTTATTTCAAAATAAAAGTGTGCTTATAGTTCCCTTAGTTTAGCCTGCTTCTTTGACTTTTGCACTGAAGACCAGGAGAATTCAAATTTGTAGGAGTATAGCCTGTGTCGGCATCTTTAGGGATGCATAACCAAATTTATGGTTTGGAACAAAGACAAATTGATGGTGTAGGAAGAAACATACATGACTTTAGAATTCAATACCTCTGAGTGTGGCAGCACTGGAAGTAGAGGTTATCTCAGAAAAGGACAAAGTACTTTTAATGAGAAGAAAAGCCATCATTGTTCATTATAAGAGTTTGAAAGTAAATAATGTTTTAGTTGATACAGCAAGGGTGTTCTCCTTCCTCTAAAGGAACACTTGAATATAAGAGGCTAAATTTTATTTTCAGTCTTTAGTAATCATGCTAGAGATATGGTTTATGTTTCTGAATGTTATAATAACTTAATACTGATTTTAAATAAGAATATCCTATCAATGTGACTATGATACAACTAAGCCTTTATAGCAGTGGATTGAGAAGAGAGACTTGTTTGGCTGTTATACTACCTTTTTTAACCTTCCTTTGCTTCTCCTTTCATGTGAGTCACTGGGATACTTTGTTAAAATAAATGTTTTTAAAATGTTGTTTTAAATAGGAATTAGTATTTAATGGATCAAATTGAATTCTCTGTTAGTATAGATAAATGTCTACAGTGCAAGCAAGTATGAGAAACTAAATGTTTTAAATTCTGTGTTTCTCTGGGAAGGGGTAGTAATATCTGTTTGGATGAGTATTGCAGATAAATTTGAAATCATGTATTCAACTCTGAAAATTATTTTCCTTCATATCAAAAGGTGTCCGTTACGGAGAAACGGTTCAAAGTTTTTGTCGCCATGACCACTGAGTATAGTGATAATGAAACAACTTTATAGAAATACACATTCAAAAGCTACTCTATGACATCAAAATATTTTGACGATTGTTCCATATTCAAAAAACTGAAATTCAAGTGAAGATTTTTATGTTGTTGATTAAATAAATCTTAAACATAAAACATTTGAGTTGCAAACTTTTGCTGACAAAAGATATTTTTAAAGTCCGTTATATAGCTTTCCCTTTGACTGCAGAATTGGAAATACAATTTGATCTTTCTTTGATGACTATGAATGATGCCATATAATCATATTCACTGCAGTAAAACATCACTAAGAGTGAAAGTTACATATATAAGTGCTTTTGTCAAAAGAAACAAAATCTGTAAACAAAAACAAAAAACTAAAACACTGCCATAATATTCATAACTATCTCATATATTAGCTTATCTTATCGTCCCGTGATTATTTTTGCCAACATATAAAGCAGAACAAACTTATTGGCATTTAATGTTAGTTGAATTCCAATTAATTGATGCTTACTTTAACTTTGGTATTCCAGATTACATGATATATGTTCCTTGTCCATTGGAGGCTATAACTGAAAATGAGCACCCAACAATGGCATTATGAGCTTAAGATTGATAGTTATTTGATTTAGCAACATCTGTTGTTGCTTGATGTACTCTAAGCAGATGCTCTTCTTTGAAATTCAGCATGTAATTTTATCTATTCTCATGACATATAACCTCAGCAGAGGAATACTATTTCCACCCACTTATTATAATGAACAATCATATGTGACTTTGGTCAAGCAAATATCTGTAGACTGGGTCAAACATCGTTAAACTTTACTAAGGACAGAAATGGGCAAACTATGTATCACTTTTCCACAAACTGGTATAGAGTTCTTTAATGTCTTAGAACACCTAGAGTCATCTTTTTTTCAATTAACTACTCTTTCTTTTGAATTTCTTTGCGAGTCAATGAAGAAACAACAACCCATGTTATCAGAACGTCTTTTCTGTTTGTCGTAGTATTTCAAATTTGTCAGTGTACAGAGTTGTAATGAGAAAAATACCCAGAGATAGACACTACTGTTTATTTGATTCTCTGTTCACATTTTGTAATATGCTACAACACAATATAAAAACAACATCGCTATAAGTGAATTATACTGTTTCATGGTTTATATCAGGACATATAGGGTTTCAGGATACATATGAGTGACTATCACGCTGATTATTAGAGAGCTCTGATCAAGGGTTTTCTAGGCAGAAAAACACCTATGAAAACTAAGCAAAAGTGTCTTTGTCCTAGGAAAATATGAAAATTACGTAATATCATTGTAGTGTATTATAGCTCTAAAGAGACCTGATGTCTTGGAATGGAATGTGCATCTGATTCTCTAAGGAAGTCTCTTGCTCAGTGTTAACAATCTAGTGATATCTTGTGACCTTTTCTATGCAAATATGAACAATTTGAGGCTATCACAATCTCTCATGCATTGCTCCTTACAGGGACATTTTTAATTGCTTTTATAGTCTCAATTTTATTTTAACCTCCATTACCTATAATATCTTCTTTGAAGCTTGAAATTAACTTTTCTTTCTTCACCATTCTATTCTTTCCTATTTTGGTAAGCAATGACTTTACTTTTCCACTGAAATTCTAGGGAGTTTCATGCAACATAGACATAATGTGCCTTAATAAGGCACATCTTTATTATATTATTTTATTAATCATATCCACCAAAAGGGAAGCATATATTCCTTTTCTATGGAGATCATTCAAAGATGCACTGTTCTTTTGCATATAGAAGCAAGACTAATAATACTGTAATAAGCATTACCTTTTGGATTTTCTTTTTCTACCTGTTTCTTTAGTGTTGAATATATCATCCCATCCTTAAAATTAAATGGATTTTCTTTAAAAATGATCCTATCACTTCCAAGTTATGAGACAATAGCAATGCATATATTTTATTTTAAAATAAAATAAAAAATAGAATAAAATAAAATAATTTAGCTTTTGTTTGTGTTCTCATAATTAGAAAATGGTGGAAGCTTTAATTTTTAAACTGCATAAACCTGTCATCTTCATTATGGAAAGGAACTAAAATGTAATTGCATAAGATATGAGTAAATATTTTAAAGTTTCAAATGGGCAGTGGATATGCATGCATAAGAAAATTTTAATAATATTTTTGATTATTCTGGCTTCATTACCACAGTCCTCAAATGTTTGAAATTGTCATGTAAATAAGCAACTGATGGTTAAATTTGGCCCATGAAAATGGATGTTCCCTGAGCTCAGATTCTGTGTCCTTTTTCCCTTGATGATCGATCCCCTTTAAATAAAGGGTTTGGCACATTTTCAGGAACTTAGGAACACTTTTGTTGCTTCTATTGATGTATTTATTCCTTAGATTGTTTTATAGAAAAAAGCTCTATATTGACTGCATGCAAAATCTCATACAATGTTAACATATGGATTTTATAACTCATTTATAAAAAGTTGTCTAATACTCCTTAAATGAGGGAAGAAAAGGTAGGTAAATTGGTAGATACATGAATAACAAGAATGACTTCCTTTAAAAGTCACTGTTTAATATCATAAACTTTAATATTACCAGAGATTTTAGAAGTACAACCATTAGTATCGTATATTAGTTTTCTTAATAGGCAGTACATATTTAGTGTAGCAAAGAGTCATGGTCTAATTATATAACAAAAAACAGATATATAAGGTCTTTTATTTTTAAAAAAGAGATATAAGAAACACGGTCCAACTAGGACAATTAACTTCTAAGTAGACAGAAATATTTTAATTTTAAAATCATAATTCCAGAATTGTACCTTTGAATTATCTCTTCTAGTGATTGGCAACTGAATAAATGCATGTGTAAATTAATACACTGAGTGATAGTTAATAAGTTGAGTGAAAATTATTTTTAATATATTATTTTATTTAAATTCAATTAGTTAACACATATTGTATCATTAGTTTCAGATACAGAGTTCAGTCACCCATCTGTTGCATATAATACCTGCTAGGTTGTTTTTCCAAATAAACGGCGGAGAAATTAAAAAATAAAAAAAATAAGAAAAAAAAAAAAAAAAAAGAAAGAAAACGGCGGAGCCAGGCGGTCGGTTGGAGGGTGCTTCGATGGGGAGCGCTCCGGGAGAGGCTCGGACCGAGAGGAGGCCCCAGCCAGGGACGGGGCAGGGTGGGGTTTGGAGCCTTACTCTGGGCCCGGACCCAGGTGGGTCCTTTGCCAAGTTAGGCGGGGAACACCGTGTCCCTAGGTGACTGGCCGGGGGTGGGATAGTGCAGACGATGGGGGTGGTCCCCGGCTGGGAAGTCCTGGATGGAAAGTTCTCGTGCCCCGTCTAGGCTTCGATTTACTGGAGATGACGTGGTGGTCAGGGCTGCCTTGGCGGGAAGATCAGCCACTTTGACCCAATTTGAGATGTCGGCCGTTTGGGGCGCCCCTGTCTCTCAGCCAGCCCAGCAATACCCAGTGCTCATTACATCACATACCCTTCACGGGTGACATGATACTTTGTGCGGAAAACCCAAAACACTCCACCCCAAAATTGCTAGATCTCATGCAGGAATTCAGCAATGTGGCAGGATGCAAAATGAATGCACAGAAATCAGTTGCGTATCTATACACTAACAATGAGACAGAAGAAGGAGAAATTAAGGAATCCATCACCTTTAGAATTGTACCAAAATCCCTAAGATATCTAGGAATATTATTTGTTGAACACTACAGTATATATTTTACCTAAACCCATTTATCTTCTTTCATCTTTTTTTAATTTGTATTGCAGAATGCTTATTTTGTATTATCGTTTAGAAGGATTTGTCATTATTATTCATAATTCTAAAAAAATATATGAGAATATAGATACCCATATCATGCTGATGATTCTAATTCAAAAGAATGCTCTTAGATATCTCTTATATAATCATTACCATGGATAGATAATTACATAGTTTCTTAGGTCAAGAAAAAAGTGATGATTGTGTGATGGTTGTGTTTTTTAAAATATTACATTTGAATTCCAATTCCAATTCCTTCTATATAAAGCAATTTATGAAAAGCTTCCCATAATATTCTTGACATTACCACTACTTGTGGTTACTTTTAATACCAGAGTTTTGGGGCTATTTCAAATGAATCTCTTTTGCTACTTCAGAATATAAACTACTAAAATATTAAGAAATTATTTGACTACATTCTAAGATTCATATATTTAAACTATGAATTTTTTTCTTGACTTCTGTGCTTCTCCATTAAAACAAACAAATTATTTTTATACCAAGCACTGTTATCAGTGGCAGCCTACTTCAATCCACATGTTCAGTCTCAGCTGCAAACATACCCTTCCTGTTCTAGCCTAAATGATTCAATCATTTTTACATCAGGAGTTTTGGGCTTGAAATATTATTAAAATTATATCATCATAATTTTAATAATATGATAAACAAGAGTTGGCTATGCTTGACTCTAAAGTCCAATTTTTTAGACTTTTAATTTGCTCTTTTAGCTGCACAGTTATGCAGATAATATCAGGAAGATTTTCCAAACATTTTTGCCATTCATTTAATTAAAAATATTTAATATCAACTAGAATAATGAAAGTTAAATTATTTAGATAGAAGTTTATAGATTGCATGCATGCCATTTTTAAATAGTGGTGAGAATAATATCACTGAGTCAAATATCCTTTGTCATTTATTCTGTAAGCTCTGGTTCTAGCACTGAATCATGTTATTTATTTTAGGGGGAGGGGAGTATGCCAGTACGTGTATGGTGAATACTGTGTTCATTTTTGTTTGTATTTGACAGCACTACTTTAACAATAGGGATATATGATCTTCCTAATTATTTTGAAAGACAGATGCATGGCAATAAGACACACTTCAGTTAAGTGTTCTGCCACCATAAAAATCAACTTGTCTTCAATTTCTGGTAGCACATTCTTCATTTTCTTCTGAGCAAAAGGATCCTTCAGCAAAAGGATCTTTAACATCCATATTCTTACAACATTCTGTTTAGAATACTATAGGCTTTTCTATAAAATATCTCAAAGTTCTTTCAACTTCTACCCCATTATCAGATTCCAAAGTCACTTCCATATTTGAAAGTATTTGTTAGAGTACACTTTACTTCCAGGTATCAAAATCTAGACTAGTTACCTATGACAGCATCAACAAATTACCAAAAACAATTCTGGAGCTCAAAAGTCTGCAGTTAGTATTATTGGTCCAAAACCAGTGTGAGGAGGGCCAGTGCTCCCTCTGGAGGTTTTAGAGACGAACCTGTCCCTTGTTCCTTCCAAATTCTGGAGACTGCTGGCATTCCTTTGATTGGGGCTGCATCACTCTAACTAATCTCTGCCTCCATAGCCCTATTCCCTCTTCCTCTTTTATCTATGTCAAATCGTGCCCTCTCTCTCATAAAGACACTGTAATAATATGTAAGCCCCATTGGAATAATCTGGGATAATCTTTACTACTCAGGTCATGATCTCATGGTCCTGTGATTGAGCTCCCTTGAGTAGGAAGTCTGCCTCTCCCTCTCCCTGCCCCTCCCCCCACTCCTGTGCAGGCTCTCTCTCTCTCAAATAAATAAATCTTTAAAAAATAAACATTATTTTGAGTTCCTACATGTTTTAGGAGGTTGAAGTCCTATAGAGAGCTTGGAGTATAAGTCTGTCATTAAAATTAAGTATAAACACAGTAACAGCACTGAGTTGTAAAGTTAAAGCAAACCATGGGTAACTTGATTTTCTATTTGGAGGAAATACTATAAAATTTGGCAAAGTTTCTGGTACTGTTTTAAATATATGAAGAAAAGTTAGAGACAGCAATTCAGTACAGGGTTTGTTTGTTTGTTTTTTTTATGCCCACTGAATTTGGAAAAAGATTGCATAATGAAAGAAAGTTCTACTTCACTGAGTAAAAAATGCAAAATGTATTGCAAAACAGAATGTGTATTTTTATTAACAATTAATATTAATTTCCTCAATCATATGCACCAAAATCTACCAAGAGTGCTATTGTCTCTGGAGATGTATATGAAATATCCATATGTTTATTCATTTTAATTCTGTATGCATGATATTCTTAGTGTGTATGATTAATTAAAGGTCATTGTTACAGATATAAACTTTAACTCTTAATTTAGAACCAGGATAAACAACATTATCCGTGATTTTTTATAGATAGAAGTTCCAAAGACTTAGCTGTTTGCATAAACTCATCTTCTATTAGATACTCATTAGCCATCAGTAGATTTGGTTAGATGGGAAAGCGTAATATAAATTAGCTTGGTTTTCTTAATTAAATTCCTTTAAGTGAATACATTAAAGAAAAATAATCAGAGTAACTTTTGGTAAAGTTGATCTAGAAATTTTTGGACGTACCAGCTACTTAATGTATGTGTTCTTTTTTTTTTTTTTTTAAGATTTCATGTATTTATTCATGAGAGACAGAGAGAGAAAGAGAGAGAGAGAGAGAGGCAGAGACACAAGAAGAGGGAGAAGCAAGTTTCATGCGGGGAGCCTGATGTGGGACTCGATTCTGGGTCTCCAGGATCACGCCCTGGACTGAAGGCAGCGCTAAACCGCTGAGCCACCTGGGCTGCCCTGTACGTGTTCTTTTAAAAAATAACTTCTTTTGCTTCCAAATCATTATGGATTGAGAGGTGGAGAACATTATTGTCCCTTGCAGAAAAGTATATGGTATGGTTTATTAATATGCTAAACTCTGATAATTAAGTTAGATTGGGCATTTCCAGTTTCCAGAGGGAATAAATGCTTTTCACATTTTTTTAAAAAAGTGGTACAACATAGTGTCTCTTCAAAAATTATTAACTATCACACCAAGAGGCATGACATACCATCTGATTTCCTGTTTAACTCATAAAATTATCAATGATCTACTTTTTTCTAATATAATCAACTTTCTAGTAGCATAGTGAAAATGAAAACAGAGTTCTAGAAAAAGCCAATGTTAATTCACTCTTCCTCATAATATCTAGAAAAATTTAGAAAAGTGGATATTTTAGGGACAGGTTGCTACATAGTCATGCATATTTGTATTCTCTACTTAACTTTTGGATGTATCACTTTCATATGCTTCTATTATTTTTCCTTAGATTTAGGAAAATCCATTTTATAACTTAATTAAAACAACTATAATAAATGGCATCTTCTTAAGGAATTAGATTTTCTTTCTTTCTTTCTTTCTTTCTTTCTTTCTTTCTTTCTTTCTTTCTTTCTCTTTCTTTCTTTCTTTCTTTCTTCTTTCTTTCTTTCTTTCTTTCTTTCTTTCTTTCTTTCTTCTTTCTTTCTTTCTTTTTTTTTTAAGATTTTGTTTATTTATCCATGAGAGACAGAGAGAGAGAGAGGCAGAGACACAGGCAGAGGTAGAAGCAGGCTCCTTGCAGAGAGCCCGACCTGGGACTCGATCCTGAGTCTCCAGGATCATGCCCTGGGCCAAAAGCAGGTGCTAAACCACTGAGCCAGGGATCCCCAAGGAATTAGATTTTCTCCACAGAAGAACTACATATCCATATATGAAAGCTTCCTAGATCTTAGCTAACTGTATTCATGTTGTTACATTCAGTGTTATCAGCTACTTATGGCTATATGCTTATTAATGTCATTTGCATTTAAGTGTGATGATTTAGGTCACTCTTTTATGTTTCCATCTTTGTTTATTGAAACAAAGTGCTGTTTAGGATTTGTTTGCTTTAACGGTTCTAAGCACATGACTTTCAAGAAAAGTAATTCCTTTCTGTAAATGAATATCTTGAAAATGAAAAGTAATTAGAGATTAACAAAAGTAAACAAATGGATTTTTAAAAGCCCTTTAATTATTATTTAAAGCACAATGGGTATTTAAGATAATCAATCTTCTACAGAAAATTTAAAACGCTGTAGCTAATTTACATATTCCGTGATTTCGTAGGATACATTCACATTTGACAGGTGAGAGAATTGTGGCAGATAGTTTAAGATATTTATGGAAGGTCATTCAGAAAATCAGCAAAAGATCAGAAATGACATAAAACAGTGTATTGTCATGTGGTGGTCCTTAAGTAGTTGAAAATAATATTGCATTGAACCACTCTTACTGATGGGAGGTGAGCCCTCCCTCAGGGTCATGGGTACAAGAGAAGTAGTGATAATCACTATCTCAGAGGGTACCCATTAGCAAATGATCTCAGGGCTCTGAGTGAATGTTTGTGGGTTTGGGGAAACGCCTCTCTTGTTAAAGGCAGTATTTCTCTTTGTCTTCTTTATACTTTTGTAGATTTCTCATCTGTTTCATCCCAGTATAATCTTTTCTCTCTTCCCTATTCTGTTCATTCATCCAGGTTTTACTTTCCATTCTATACCAGCATTTTATGATCTTCCTTGCCTATTTCCCTTCTCTTTAATTCACTCTCACACATACATCTTGCTCAATTATATACAAAATAGTAATTTGATAATCTGAAAATTTCATTTTTTCCTTGCCTCATAATAATTAATCTTTTTAAAGTTATATTTGACATGTTAATTAAATGACATTTGTAGAAATGCTTCATTCAGTCCACGCCATAACATAAATGCAAAATAAGTAATTTCTGTCATTTATTTATGGGATAGAGAACTATCAAAAACTTAATAGTGTAGGCAAGATGTAATGTAACAAATATTGATATTTTTAAACTATGTGGCAATTCATTTTAATTGTTATGACTTTGAATAAGTATGGAAAGTGCAATTTCAGAGAAACAGGTTTATAGACCATTATCTATTAACTGCCATTGGACTCTGTTCTGTTACTTCTTTGGTCTGTTCCACAAAGAAAACAGGAGCTTATGAATCTGCTGACTGCAGTAGGAGCAATGGACAAACAGTACTATGTTCTGAAGTTTAAAATAGGAAAGGCGGGCAGCCCAGGAGGCTCAATGGTTTAGCGCCGCCTTCAGCCCAGGGCCTGATCCTGGAGAGCCGGGATCGAATCCCACATCAGCCTCCCTGCATGGAGCCTGCTTCTCCCTCTGCATGTGTCTCTGCCTCTCTCTCCCTCTCTCTCTCTCTCATGAATAAATAAATAAAATCTTTTAAAAGTAAATAAATAAATAAAATGGGAAAGGCAAGTGTTAAAAAGTCTAAATCCAAGGGATTAGGGAGTAACAATACAGAGTTGGTAGCCTCTGGATCTCCAGCATCAAGAATCCTCCGGGAAAGAGAAAATAGGAAACGAGAAGAGAGAGGCCACATGTACAGCCATAAATTCTGGAGATTTAGTATAAAAACAAAAACAAAAACAGTATGCAATATAATGACACAGATATTACCAGGAAATAGGATTTTATTATTTGTAGCTTACTTATCACAGAAATGCAAGGAAACTCAAGGGAAGAGCAATAAACAAAGACCTCCTCTGACCAGACCCTCACATATTAGCTAGATTTAATCTAATCTATCCATATCTATATATATATATATATTTAATTTTATTCATTTTAAAAAAATATTTCATTCATTTACTCATGAGAGACACACAGAGAGAGAGAGAGGCAGACACAGGCAGAGGGAGAAGCAGGCTCCATGCAGGGAGCCTGACTAGGACTTGATCCCGGGTCTCAAGGATCACGCCCTGGGCTGAAGGTGGCGCCAAACCGCTGAGCCACCCGGGCTGCCCTAACCTAATATTTAATATTAACTTGCATGCATATGTCCCACATAAGTTGCAAACTACCTGAAAGTAGCATCAAGGTAAGGATAGATTTCCTTGCATCTTGATTTATTTCTCACACTTGAAACAGAGCAAATAAATGTAAATAGAAAGCCTCCAACATTTAGTGAGTTGATGAATGACCAAACATATTTTATCTTCACATGCATTATAGAGGAAAGAGCATCATAAAGGAAATTTTAGTTAGTTGTGTCTACATCTGATTCCCAGATTCATCATTTACATATGAACTACGGCAAGAGATATGAGCTGTGTGTCTCTTTCCTTACCTGTAAAATGGGGTCAATAATTAAACATGATTCACAGGACAATTTGAACAAGAAAATATAATTATATAGGTAGAGTACTTAATGTACATATTAAACAATCAATAAAATGGTAACTGTAAACATTTAGGTATATATACACACACACATTTTTTTCTTTTTCTTTTCCTTTTTTGTTTTTCTTTTTTAAGTAGGCTCCCCACAAAGTATGGAGACCAATGTGGGACTTGAGCTCATGACCCTGAGATCAAGACCTGAGCTGAAATCAAGAGACAGATGTTTAACCAACGAGCCACCCAGGCTCCCCCTTTACCACACACATTTTCTTTGGCAAGGAGAAACACTCCTTTTCCAAAATATAGGTTTGTTTTATTGCTTTCTTATCTGAAAACTTTCCTCCAGCTTCAAGTTGCAAATATCCTTGTAAAAGCAATAACATAGGAATGAGTGTCACTGTGTAAGAAACTGATTTTTTTCCCTTTTTCTGGAGAAGCATTAGAGCATAGGAAGGTACTGGATCTGTACTGGGGAAAGGTATGACCCCAGAGAGAAAAAATGAAATAAGTAAGATAAAATTTTTAAAAATCTATTTGTAGATAAGCAGGAAATGAGCACTGGTGCCTATATCCACCATAGCCCAACAAGAAAATTAAACTGCTTATTTCTAAGTTGGTCAGATAAGAAATATATTTACTGTATTATTAATTAATTAGGAATAGACCTAATTTAAGGAGGCCATTGATTTTTGAATACCAAAGGATAGATACACCATCAGGTTATGAGGAAATCACCAAATGCTATGAAGATCACCCATAAGAAACTGCCTCTCACAAAACTAGAAAACTAGCCCTTTCCTTTGTGAGTTACCACTTCCACAATAGTATTGACCAGGGGTTGACTGATTTTATAGAGCTTTTTGTTTCATTAATTTTTAATTGCTTTTCTTTTTTCTGTTTTATGAATTTCCATTCTGATCTTTATTACTCCTTTTGTTCGTCTTTACTTTGAATGTAATTTGCTCTTCTTTTCTCGTTTCTTAGGTGGAACATGATGCCATTAATTTGAGAATTTTTTTTTCTAATACAGGTAATTAGTGTTATAACATCCCTTCTAAGTACAGCTTTGGCAGCATTTTGCAAATTGTCATATGTTGTTTTTCCCTTGCATTCAATTATTTAGATGTATGTTACTTAGTTTCCAGTATTTGAAGATTATGAAGAAAACATCCTATTTTTCATTTTCTGTAATTCCATTGTTCAGAGAGTGTACTTTGTATGACTTGAATAATTTTAAATTAGTTAAAGTTTATCCTATGGGCTAGTATGTTTTATCCTGTTGAATGGTGTGTGTGAACTTGGGAAGAATGTGTTGAGTGGAATGCTCCAAAAATGTCAGTCAGGTTACATTGGCTAATAGAATGGTTCAGATTTGCTGTATCTTACTAATATTATGTCTACTTCTTTTATCACTTATTAATAAAAGGGTTTTCTTAGTCTGCTTGGGCTTCTTTAACAGGATATCATATCATTTGTGTCCTGTAAGCTACAGAAATTTATTTCTCACGGTTCTAGAGGCAGGGAATTTTAAGATCAAGGTTCTAGCAGATGTTTTGTCTTGCTGAGGGTCTTCCTGTTTCATAGATAGACATCTCTTTGCTGTGTCTTCCCGTTGGCAGAAGGGGCAGAAGGCTTTCTGGGGTCTACTTGATACAGGCAGTAACCAAATCACGAAGTTTACCCTCAAGACCTTACCACCTTCCAAAGGTTCCACTTCCTAGTAGCATCATTTTGGGTGTTAGAATTTCAACATTTGCAGCACAGGGCACAAATAATCTATAGCAAGGGTTTTTGAAATCTCGGACTATGTTTGTGGATTTCTTTTTCCTTGCAGTTGCATCAGTTTTGTTCCATGTATTTGAACTTATGCTATTTTACGCATAACTGTATAGCACTTTTATATCCTCTGGATGAATTGATGCCTTTATCATTAAGAAATGACATTCTTCATTTCCTATAATAGTCATTGTTCTCAAGTCTAGATTTTCTGACATCAATATAGAAACTTTATGATTTCTATCTTTAATTTTTTTAGAATTAGGTTGAGATTTGACAGTTTTGGATTTGTAAATCTAAAATTATAAAGATAGTATAGAGAGGCTACATCTACCCTACATTGTTTCCCCTTTTACTTATATTCACTATGAACATAATACCTTTTTTACCATCAATAAACCAACAATGGTAGGTTAGTATCGACTAAAACCCATACTTTATTCAGGTCCTCATTTTTAACTGAATGTCATTTTTCCATTTCTCATACTATCCAGGGTACGATGATACATTTAGCATTCAGGCAGGCTGAGGATTCTTTTGGGTGTGGCAGTTTCTAGGTTTCTTTTTATCAATGTCAGTATTTTATGTCTTATTTCATACTTCTACTTTTAATCTATTTGTATCGTTTTTCCTAATGATTATTTTTTAAAATCTGTTCTTATTCTTATTACTATTTTTAGTAAACTCCACCCCCAAGATGGGTTTTGAACTCCTGACCCCAAGATGAAGAGTTGTATGCTCTACCCACTAAGCCAGCCAAGTGTACCCATCTATTTGTATCTTTTTCTTCAAAGTATATTTTTAGTAGGAAGGTCTTACTTTTTCCCCAATATGATAGTCTTTGTCTTTTAATGGGGGGCATTTTTTACCTTTCAGTCATTTGTATTTAATGTGATCACTGATTTGGTGACTTTTAAAGATATCATCTTTCTATTTCTTTTCATTTATTTTAATTTGTTCTCTTTTTCCTTTTTTTTTCTTTTTAAAGAATTGAATATTTTTATGATTCCATGTTTTTCCTCTTTCTGGCTTATTATTAGTAGCTGTTTATTTTTATTATTTTAGTAATTGCTTAGGGTGTGTAGTTTACATCTTTAACCCACCATGCTCTATTTCCAAGATATATTATCACTTTGCATAGAGAAAAAGAGCCTTAATTATATTCTTCTATTTCTCTCTCAACTTTTATGCCATTATTGCTACACATTTTACTTTTACATATTTCTAAACTTCACACTATATTGTTATCATTTTTTGTTCAAAAATCCAATTATTTCTTTTCTCTGGCACTCTGTTTTAAAAGCTATGGCTGCCTTGGGAGTCAGCCAGGCTCCTCTTGAGTTTGCTATCCCTGCAGAGAAACATGGAAATTCTCAATAAAGTAAAATGGAGCATTTTAAGGGTTCACCTTGTCTGTTTTCCATCTTCCAGGGCTCACTGTCCTGTATTCACTGTCTGTAAACAGTATTTTGTGAACTGCTATTTAACATATTTTGTTTGTTTCAATGAGAAGGTATATTTGGTCCTTAATGCATTTTGGCCATCTAAAATAAATTAAGAGCAAAGTAATTTTCCATGTAAATTATAGCACATTGTTAGTGCTCTAGCAGAAAGTTGGAACCCCATGGGAAGATATCTTCCTCCCTTTTTCCCTCCTCTTTCTCTCTCATTCTCTCTTACACATGCACACACACAGGAAGACACAAACTTGAGATGCTCACATCCCAGACTTTTTTGTACTAGGAAGTATGGAAATATATTTAAGACAAAACACAACAAAAATGTAATGCTGTATAGTAACGTGGTATAATAGGAAAAACACAGGACTTGAAATCAGATGACCTGGATTAAAATCCAGGAATAGAGCTCTGTGACCCTGAACAAATGACATAGCCTATCTTAGATTCATTTTTCTCATGTGAAAAACCAAATTAATGATTCCAAGATTGCAAGATTATGCTGAAGATCAAAACACCAAGTGCACTGTGGAGTTTATAATAGATAATCTAAAATGCTTGTTTTATTCTCCATTGAAATAGGTATGATTCCATATCAATTTACATGAACTTACATAAACTTTAATGCCCAAGATATGCAAGATTCCAGCATATATTATAATTTACCATCTCAAAAGTCTACAAAAATAACTCCCCCTGTTTTATAGCTAAGGAAACTGAATTCCCATTAGGTAGGTAATTACATCTGACTGTACAAAATGAGCAAGCATTTTCTATAGGATTTGAACCCAGTTCAGTTTTTTTTTTAAGATTTTATTCATTTTTGAGTGTGAGTATGGTGGGGGTGCAGAGAGAGAGAGGGAGAGAATCTCAAGCAGATTTTACATTGAACACGGAGGGCTCAACCTCTCGACCCTGAGATCATGACCTGAGCTGAAACTAGGACTCAGACACTTAACCACCTGAGCTACCTAGGAGCCCTAAACCCAGTTCAGTTTTGATCTATGCTTTTTTCCCACTTATTTCTGTCATTTAAACCTCCTTTTCATAAAATAATTTATACTAATATTTTACTTTTAGGAATATGAATCTATACCAGGATTTTCAAAAATAACACTCTCGCATTTGCTATTTCATGCACTAAATATATCTAAAATTCTTTGGAATCTATAGTTATGTACTGCTACTTCCCTAAATTCCACATCATAATAAATAATCAAAATGCTATTTTCAGTAAGTGAACTTAATTTCATATACAAAATTAATATGTTGCTCTGTTATTGTTTTCCTTAAAATACTGTTTTTGGCTATGGCACTCTCCAAAGACTCTTAGCTAAAGCCTGAAAAATATCAAAACATCTCCGGGAGGAGACAGTTACCAATTCTTACAGTTTATGATTCTGCATGTTTTGGTTATTCTTTATGATATAAGTTTCTGTCATGAACAGTACAAATTGACAATGTCAAAAAAACAGCATTCCGGAGGTCTGGCAAATGTCATAACCACTGTTAAAATCATATGCTACTATTTTATGGTAGTATTTTAAAATGTTTTGCATTAGAAGCACTCTGAATCATTATAGTGAAGATTACATTTTTTTCCCTCGTAGTAGTATTTTCTGCTTTCAGTGTGACATTTTCTTTTATTCTCTTTTGAGTTCATCTCCCTTTTTGTCAAATATTCTTTAGTAAAATGTTTTAACAGTCCATTTCTCATATACAATCTTTGAGACTCTATTTCTCTGATTCCCTGTCTCCTATCTGCATTTTAGAGACATGTGCCATTTTTGCCACAATCTCACAAGCACAGAAATTCACCTTTGTATCACCTTTCAAGTTCACACATTTTTCCATAGGCCAACCTCTCAGGAACCTGTCTTGTGACTTTTTTCATGTGGCTTTGCTCAGGAACCTCTTCTGTCACCTTCCTGTTGTAATTAGTGAAGGTCCCCTAAGTGCCACACATCAGTTTGCTGCCATCCTGGCCCATGCTCCTCTGGAGAAAATCCCAAAGTAACTTAATTCTAGAGTAATTTTGGGGAAACATTAGCATACTCCTGCACATGTAACATCTTTCTTTCTCTTTATGGCTAGTGGTTAATAGCTCAGAACCTGGAGTAAACTTCCTGGGTTCCAAGTCCAGCTTTTCTAAAAGTAACTGTGTGACAGTTGACAAATTGCTTAACCTTATTGTGTTTCAACATTCTTAGTAGAAAATGCAAATAATTTATATACTTACCTATGAGTTTTATGCTTAGAAGAGGGCCCGACATGTAATAGTCATCTTGTAAACTTTTACACCTAATGCTACTATTACTAGATTGTCGTGACCATGACTGGTACAGTAGCACAAATAAAGATTTGTATAGGCAAAAGTACGCCAGCAGCAAAATACCAATATTGGTGACTTTCCTGCCGTGTCCTCCTCCCATACTTACCCAATCTAGAACAACTCTAGATATTCTAGAGAATATTTCTAAATAAACATCATTTATTTTCTTCTTATAAAAGTCTTTCTCAGGGAAAACAAAACAAAGTAACAAATATAAAACAAAATGATTCCCTTAACATGGTTAGAAATGATATTTACTTTCAAAATCTTTCTACTTGTTTAAGTTATACAATCAAACCAGAGAAATAGCTTTTGTATGTATTTTTAAATACATACATTTTGTATGTATTTTTTTTAAGATTCTATTTATTTATTCATGAAAGACACAGAGAGAGAAAGAGGCAGAGATACAGGCAGAGGGAGAAGCAGGCTCCTCACAGGAAGCCCGATCCCAGGACCCCGGGATCGCGCCCTGGGCTGAAGGCAGACACTCAACCACTGAGCCCCCCAAGCATCCCCATTTTGTATGTATTTTAAAATAAATACATTTCAAGCATAGCAGAACTTTACATATATCACTTATTCATCCAACCACCCTGTCAAGAAAGTATTATTGTGCCATTTTACAAATGAAGTTATTAAAGTGGAATAGCTTATTCAAGGTCAGATATAAAGTCAGAGTTTGTATTGTGTTGTCTTTTCTGTTTCCAAAAATAAAGAAAGGAAATCTTAAGTTGAAACCTGAAATTTCTGATTGAGTCATTCTTCAGAACTAGCTGAAAGGAATGGTATTTTGAGCAGGCAGTGATTAGGCATTTCCTAAGCACACCTGTAATTTCTACTTATAGTTAGTTGACAACCTTACATTTCTGTGGCTTCCTCAAACATGGTGAAATAGGGAAGCAGTAGATGGAGTGGCATTTAGATGCAGATGCTACTCTTTGGGCCAGAGCACAGAGTGCTGCCAGTCTTGTCTTGTATCCATCAATTTATTCAGCAGGTAATTTAATTAATCCCTGGTATATGTGACACTTTGTTGCTTTTTCTGTATGCTGTTCAATTAATGTTAAATTCTAATTGCTAAAGATTATTCTTTCAAACCATAAACTATGGTTTAGACCATTCCCTTAGCTAGGGCTGGTATAACAAAATACCATAGCCTGGGTGTCTTTAACAAGGGACATCTATTCTCATAGTTCTGGGGGCTTGGAGGTTCAAGAGCAAGGTACCAGCTAATTTGATTACCTCATGAGGTCTCTCTTCCCGGCTTAGAAACATCCACCTTCTTGTCATCTCCTCACATGGCAAAGATCTCAAGCTCTGCTCTTTTCCTCTTTTTATAAAGACATTAATCCCATCATGAGGGCCTACTGCCTTGACCTTCTCCAAACCTAATTACCTCCCCGAAAGACCCAAATACCATCACATTGAAGGTTAGAGCTTCAACATAGGAATTTATGGGGTGCACACATTCAGTGCATGATAATAATGATTTGTTGTTGTTGTTGTTGTTTTTTTCCTGTTCAAACAGTTTAGTGATTGCATGAAATTAATGCATTAATGCATGTCTCACCTTGTTCTCTGGGACCTCCTGCTGTGACTGCAATCTCATATGGAACTCCTCCCCATTCACTTCACTCCACCCTGACCTTTTCTCAGCTTTTGCAATGCATTTTTCCCCTCATGGAATGGTATTACATGGCATTGTTCCTTTTATCTGTGATATTCATTCTCAGTCTCCTCCTGGTTAATTTACCTTCAAATCTCTGTCCAAGTAGTACTTAGAAATGCCCTCTCTGAGTCCCAATATCTTATATATTACATACCCCTCTTATTCTTTTTGGTAACTCTCTATTTTTCTCCTTCATAGCATTTATCAAAATATGTAATTACACATTTAATTGCATTCATTTGTGTCATGATTTTTTCCACCACCTGGTAAACTCTTATGGGGTCAGAGACCATTTCATTCTTGTTTATCATCATAATCTCTGCACCAGGCAGAGTCTGACTCATAAAGGCAACTTATAAATAATTATTAATAAGGCAATGTGTTAATAGAGGGTAGACTTTGTCCTTGCGAAATATTGTGTGTTTCATAATCAAATCGGTATATGTTAAAAAAAAAAAAAAAACTCAGTTGCCATTTGACTTCAGGAGGTTTCTTCAATATTCTTGAAACTCAGACAACCTTCTCAGTAACATGGGTATACAAATACCCTCTTCATCAGAACATTTTGAGAATAAGTGTGTAAATATTCTAGATTACTATGTGTCAGTTTCCTTCTCTTTTCATTTGAGACCTGGTACTGATTTTTATCTCGAACTCTATTCATTGGGCATTTTTCCACTAAAATCATGATTGTCTTGTAAGAAGCAGCTTCTGAATTTTTTTTCTCATTGGTCATTATTTCATCCATTTCTTTTTATTCCCCCAGCAAGCTCATGACTAAATATGGTGTCTACTTTCTTGATTTTAGTAATTTGGAAAATAATTGTAGTTTTCACTCACCTCTGAAGATGAGAACCAACAAGATGTGAAAAATGTTTAAGTTGTTGGTAGTGGTGGTTTCTGTTTTAAGCAGCTCATTTTTTGGCAATCTAAATTCTGATAAAGTATTTAGAAATCCTGATATTTCAGGGTCTGAGGATGATTTAACA
Source organism: Vulpes vulpes (assembly GCF_048418805.1). NCBI lineage: Eukaryota > Metazoa > Chordata > Mammalia > Carnivora > Canidae > Vulpes > Vulpes vulpes. The sequence continues at coordinate 37,156,427 of NC_132794.1, forward strand.
TTTGAATAATGAGTATGAAGACAAACAAAAGAGTTTAAGGGATTGTAAAATAATGAAAATGATTGCCGTATTTTACTCAGAGGGATATTTTTAATATAAGTAACTGTTAACAGTTGTGAGAGTGTGTTTACTGTGTTTATTTGTAACTCTGGCTTTCCTGGTCTAATTTTTAATTACCTCCTCTCAAAATGTTATATCCAGTAAAGATAGTTAAGAAAATACTCGTAAAGAAAGTGTTCCAGGGGTGCCAGGGTGGCTCAGTGAAGTGAGAGAATCTACTTAATATTCTCTCTTTCCCTCTTCCTCTGTCTCTGTCCCAATTGTGCACACACGTTCTCTCTTCCTCTCTAAAAAGTAAAAAAATGTTAAAAATTTAATAATAAAAGAAAGAGTTCAACCACTCTCCCCCCCAACCCCCAATCCAAAGACATAGCCATGATCTCTAAAGATCTCTAAAGAAGTGTTGGACCCTGGCTCACGGGTGCCAACGTGTCCCGGCGGACGCCCCAGAGACTCAGACCCCAGACAGGCAGATGCAATTGGCAAGAGGGTTTATTGAACGTTTGCGCAAACGGGCTCTCCCCTCCGAAGAGGAAGAGAGCCCCGATAAGCAATTACAGGTATCTTTTAAAGGTAAAAGAAAAAAAACGCTTAAAGACAAAAGAACCGTGGGAGTCGCATAGCATTCAGGTTACCGATTTCTCAGAAGGTCAACATGAACCTATTCAGGGACATTCCAATCAGGGTGTGGGGGGAAATGGTTTTCTTATCACAAACAGAATGCTTTTATTTGCTAAAACTTCAGGAAGGTACCTGGATGGGCTGCCTCTGGATTAGGGCTGATCCTACTTACAGGGGGGTTTCTTCAGAAGAAGTCAGGCAGAAACAAAGTAGCCATTTTTCATTAAGTCAGTCTTCCATTTCTGTGATTATTATTATTCCATTGATTTATAAATGGTACTTGATTATGTTTTAATATTTTATAAATGACAAAAATAAAAAGAGGTAACAATGTAGGCAGTGTTTTGATGTTAATACTGAAGAAACTACAGCCAGTATTTTTGCCTTTTTAACTATAATAAGTAATTATGACTGTTGGCTTGAAATTCATGAAATTGATAAAAGCATTATTCATAAGCATATGTATGCCATCCCTGTCCCTTAGAGTACAATTTTCATCTTTTGTTCTTTCTTTAAATTAGAAATGCATTTCAAGGACTATTTGCATTTTAAATATCTTTAAATACTCCAGTTGAGTAAATCACTGTTTTTGAACTACTGCTCTCCATTACTTAACTCCATTCTGCTCTGGTTACTTATGCTCATAATCTTTACCCATGTAAAGACTACTTTATGATTTTAAACATAGAGGCATCAAAATTGGCAGCCATAAAAAATCCCAGGGCAGCTGGTCCTTGCATTTTGGCCATATCTGAATGAGTCACCTAGGCAACTTGATCTGTATAGTTCCTTTATAAGCATACCATGTATTTCCTATCCTCTGATGACCAAAAGAGAATACAGGTAGTCTTTTCCGATGCAGTACTCTATAGTACAGTAGGTGAGCTTGATTAACTCATAAAAGAAAATTACATACTTAAAAATGTCCAACATTGACACCTAACTGAAAACTAATTTTAACAATATTTTTGAAGGAAGCAAAAATACGGCTTCAGCAAAACAGTTTTGCTGAGATTTCATCAAATTTAGGTATAAATGAAAATTTGGCTTGTATGAATTTTATTCTGATAACAAGTGGCATGAGCCACGACAAGACATCACAACCATTTCAAACAAACAAAGAAACAAACAAACAAATTCAGTCATCTTTTTTGTTGTTGTTCAAACAGAATCATGGTGCTTATTTCAGATGTTTTCCTCTGAAAAAGTTAAGCTCTGTGAATCCAAACAGAAATAGAATAAATAGTATGTTAAGGAATTATTACAACTGAGGGTCATTAGCTATAATCAAGGGCCAGCTTAGAGACAGAACAGAAGCAGAAGGTGATTTGATCTTAAGCCAGATCAGAAGCCATGCACCATGGAGGCCATCTGGACTCCCAGAAAGTTAGTTTAAATTCTGGTCATTGATTTTTATTTAATTTGGAATAAGTCCTTAAATTCTAGGACAAGAGCAAAACCTTTTACAGATAAACTGGAAATCTCGCTTTCTTCAATTCTCTTTTACTATTGTAAAATATTCTCAGCCTATCATTTTTAAAAATGCCACCGTCAAAGAAGCTAAGATGCAAAATGATAAATTGGAGTTCAAACCTAGCAAATTTGAAATCTCCGTATTTATTCAGATGTGTACCATATGTTGATATTTTCTTTTTTGTGTTCCTCGGGTTGGGGGCGGGGATCTTCGCTATCCACCTAGGAAAATACTGAATTTATTTCTATTTAAGCATTTTTGATATTTGATTCTTAAAGCAATCCATTGTCTTGGAAGATTAATGTTTCCTATAACTCTTGTTATTCAACTGTTTACTATCAAAAACACATCTACATAGGTACTGTTCAATTTAGTAGGCATCATCACATATAGCTATTTAAATGTGAATTTAAATTAACTAAAATGTATTAAAAATTTAGTTTCTATCATACTAGCCATATTTCAATAGCCACAAGTAGATATAAACTATTTCCATAATCAGAGAAAGTGCTATTGAACAGCGCTGTTCCAGACCAGGTATGTTGGTAAACTATGGCCCATTAGTCAAATCTGGCCCACTGCCTGTTACTATGAATAAATTTTAATGGGAACACAGCCATGCCTATCGATTTAAGTGTTACGTATGAGTGCTTTACTCTACAAAGACAATGTTGAGTAGTTGTGACAGATAATAGTGTCTCCCACGGAGCCTAAAATATGCACTGTCTGGCTTTTTGCAAAAGATGTCTGCTGAACTCTGAACAAGACCATTGTCTAAAGTACATTTTTGAGAGCTATAAAAATGAGTAGCTCTTGACTTTTGCTTTCCATTCTTTTAATTTTTATGTAATTTATGTTTTGCATAAATATGTTTCAAGGTCCTTATCTTGGGCTCTCCTTACAGAGTCTAAAGAACCTTTTCAGATACAGGTAGGAAAATGATTGCAAGGAATGGCTACTATCACTGTTTATGTCAAATTGAAGTAATAAATTCTCCAGAAACAAGGAATGCTGGATATTACAGCATCTAAGCCTACCATTACAACCACAAAATGTATCATAAATCAGTTTGGAGTTGGGAATATTTACAAGACTCTTTCCTCATGTCTGTTTTATAATATGCAACAAATGCAGTTCACGATGTTCCTCAGTAATTTGAAGTTCATTTTGTATTTACAGACTCCATTGCACTTTATATGCAAATGACTCATTATACTTTAGAAAAACAGTATGTTAATTTGATTAATTTCTTACCTTATTTAAATCTTACGAAATGTCACCTGCCATTCAATCTACACACCAGTTCTAACAAAACAACAAACATTACAAAGAGCTGAAGCATTAAATTTCTCCTAATCAAAAGACAGGTATGACAGGATTCACTTTATGCACATACGAATACTGGATATGTTGGAGATGTGGAGCACTGCAACCAACCCCTCCGTGGGCCCTAAGTAACAAACATTCTATAATACAACTGTCCATCTAAAACAGACATCTGGGAATGTTGATTCCACTTTCTATGTGGTTTGCAATAGTTTGTGAATTAGGCAATTTCTGTTTGCAAGTCTGAGGTACAATATAAATAAAACATTGCTTTGCAAGTATCCTTTGTGCAATTCCTTGTACCTTACACGATGCCATCCCCTTTGAAGGAGTTTGTTTCCTCTTGTCCTTGCCACTGGTCATGGGGAATGATAAGGATAATTATGTTGTCTACCCTGCGATATTTGGTGCTGTGTGTCTCCCTGGGAGGATGCCATATTTCCTCTTTTCAAAGCAGCTCCTGTTCCTTCTGTCCACTGTTCTCTCTCAGCTTTAAGGGAGGGGAAATGTACAGCATGACACTGCAGGCTAGAATTTATTCCTGGAAGCGCAGAAGGGAAATTAGCATGGCGAGGTGGAAAGAGGAACCCTCGGGCAGAGTGACTGTTGGGTCAGTTGGCTATGGCGTGCTAACGCTGTGTGTAGACGGAATGATATTTTAGTGCTGTAGACTTGTGTCATCATGGGGTCCTTGTGGCATAGCTGGATGGTTTATTAAAGAGAGCAAAACTTAGGGACTCTTGTTTGTCCCAGCAAGCCATGGGAAATTGTAGCACTTGAGAAAGAGTATCATGGTGAAGCAGCCTCTCAGACCACTTGGAAGTCCTGGGATATCTAGGAGGGAAAACAGACATTTTATGATGTAAGGGAAACACTAATTCAAGGAAAAATGATAGGGATGCAAGAAAAGCCAATAGAGGATTGGTTAAGTGAAGAATATTCAAATAAAAGAAAGAATAACATATCTGGGATTCATTAGGAACGGCAAACTCAAAGGAACACTAACTAGCCCAATAGAAAAGACAATATAATAAATCACGGTGGTTAGCTTGACATGCCTTCGCTAAATATTCTTTTTGTTTTTTAATCAAAGTTTGTGTTCAGAATTGGCCTTTTTGGGGATACCTTTGGGGGTTATTATGTATTTATTTATTTATTTTTTGTTAGATCGAGTAATACTTTTTCTTTCCAGGCTCGGCAAGAATGCTTCTTTTTCCTCATTGATTGCATCAATTTTATAAGATATTTATCTGAAGCTGTTTCTCCTTGTATTTTCTTTTCACTGGATTGATTAATAAGGAGCTTTTGTAGTTCCTTTACTGCAGAACTTTGTAGTGACCTTGAGTTAAGTAGGAATATGTAGACAGACATCTGGTAATTCTGAGATTGTTGTTTGCATAAAAAGTAGGGGAAAGATTGAGTAAATATGAAAGATATGTATAGCCAGATTAGTAGAATATTATTAATAACTTTAGACCATGGTATATAATTTAATTGATGTTTATTAATAGCTTTGCTTCCTGTGGTTTTGTAATATAACATTTACCAAACTTCTTTTTTGATGGAATTTACATATGGCACATCAGGATGATTAAAAGCCAGCAGTCTTTTCACAGCATGGCAAAAAATAGGATTTGATTTATCTTCATGCCTCGCCTACCACTTACTGTGACTGTACTTTTGAAATTTTAATATTCCCGTTTCTCATGAGGAGTTTGTTACGTAAAATATTATATAAATAACTTTTTACATTTCTAAGATTTGTTTAAATATTTAATAAAATAGTTGTATGATGAGAGAAAAGGTAAGCTTGGTTCTCACAATGTTTATTAATGTTATTAATGTAATGTTTATTCAAGGAATGATAGGTGTCTTAAATTAAGCAGAATTGTACATATTCTAACATTGGAATGTTGAAATTACTAACACTATGACTTTTTTTTTACAAGCATTTAAAAGATTTCAGAGTATTCAGTGTGTATAGCATTATCTACCTTGGTATATATTAGCATTGCTAGAACAATGCTACAAATTCGGTGATTAGGGGTGCCTGGGTGGCTCAGTCGGGTAAGCGACAGTCTTGATTCTGGCTCAGGTCATGATCTCAGGGTTGTGGGCTCAAGCCCCTCACTGGGCTCCAAGCTCAGTGGGCGTCTGCTTGAGATCCTCTCTCTCCTGCTGCCCCTTCGCCTGCTTATGCACTCTCTCTCCCAAAAAAGTTCGAAAAAATTTAGGAGATTAGCAGAATAGATTTTGCTATCGTCTCAGCAAATGTGATCCTGAATTCTATGTTAGATTGATGTGACGTATGGAGTAGAATATGTTAAAATGTTATGTGATCATAAAATGCAAAGTGATGATAGTAAAAGTACATGTATGTGTGTGTGCACGTGTGTGAGGGAGAGAGAAGTAGTGCCCTGGTAATATGAGAAAAAAAAATGCTTTTCTTTCCACAAGTACACTCATCACAGTGTTCAGTGAGTGTGGCTCACTCCTATTTTAACATGACAGGATCATAAGTTAAATTGAGTGATATTCTAATTCAGGTAAAATAGACTGCAAACTTCCTTTAATAATTTCATTCCCTGATTTTATATAAAATGATATTGGCTGCTGCGAAGTAGGAACTGTCAGGCACGAGCCATTGGATGGCATCATCTTCCTTCGGCTCTATCACACCGCCGCATCAGCAGTGATCCCCAGTCCGGAGCTGAGATGCGTATGGACTCGGGCTTCTAGCACCGCGCAGTGCGCACAAATGCAAGAGGCCGTGCAGGACTCGCACTCAGAGCCACGTGGCAACAACATCGTCATATTCGAAAGCGGAAGCTCTTTCTTTGTTAGTGAGTCACAGGACACGTCAGATCTGTCTGGATGTTCCAATTTTTAATTCGACACCCGGCAAACGCTCCTGGGGGGGCTGGGGGGGCCCGAGCGGTGCGGGACGCGGCCTAGGGCCTGGGCCAGGCCAACAGCCCCTCAGCACACCCGGGAGGTCCCGAGGCTTTCCCGCCCACTCTTCCTTCCTGCAGCCTGCGCCCTCTCCGCAGGTTAGGGACAGAGACCGGCAAGGAGCGGCTGCGGGGTCTGAAGTGAACGCCGTGGGCCCGCGTGTCAGGGTCCGGACCGTGGGTCGGGTACGGCCCTGCCACGGGGACGCTTGTCGGGAACTGTCGGCGCCGCCCCAGGCCTGGTGACCGGCCCAGTGTGCCCCCCTCCCCGGGCGCGGCCCTGGGCTCCGGCCGGTTGGACGTGGCTGGGTTTGCTCCTGGGGGGGAGGGGGACAGGAGGGCGGGGGAGGGGAGGGAGGAAGGATGGGGGAGGGAGAGGGGACAAGGGGGAGGGGCCGGTGAGCGAGGGGGATGGGGGCGGGGAGGATGGGGGACAGGAGGACGGGGGAGGGGAGGGAGGAAGGATGGGGGAGGGAGAGGGGACAAGGGGGAGGGGGCCGGTGGGCAGGTGGGAGGGGCCGGTGAGCGTGGGGGAAGGGGGCGGGGAGGGTGGGGGGAGGATGGGGGAGGGAGAGGGGACAAGGGGGAGGGGCCGGTGAGCGAGGGGGATGGGGGCGGGGAGGATGGGGGACAGGAGGACGGGGGAGGGGAGGGAGGAAGGATGGGGCAGGGAGAGGGGACAAGGGGGAGGGGCCGGTGGGCAGGTGGGAGGGGCCGGTGAGCGTGGGGGATGGGGGCGGGGAGGGTGGGGGGGAGGATGGGGGAGGGAGAGGGGACAAGGGGGAGGGGCCGGTGGGCAGGTGGGAGGGGCCGGTGAGCGTGGGGGATGGGGGCGGGGAGGGTGGGGGGGAGGATGGGGGAGGGAGAGGGGACAAGGGGGAGGGGCCAGTGGGCAGGTGGGAGGGGCCGGTGAGCGTGGGGGAAGGGGGCGGGGAGGATGGGGGGAGGATGGGGGCGGGAGGATGGGGGCGGGGAGGATGGGGAGGGAGAGGGGACAAGGGGGAGGGGCCGGTGGGCAGGTGGGAGGGGCCGGTGAGCGTGGGGGATGGGGGCGGGGAGGATGGGGGAGGGAGAGGGGACAAGGGGGAGGGGGCCGGTGGGCAGGTGGGAGGGGCCGGTGAGCGTGGGGGATGGGGGCGGGGAGGATGGGGGGGAGGATGAGGGCGGGGAGGATGGGAGGGGGAGGATGGGGGAGGGAGAGGGGACAAGGGGGAGGGCCCGGTGGGCAGGTGGGAGGGGCCGGTGAGCGAGCGGGATGGGGGCGGGGAGGGTGGGGGAGGGGGAGGCTGGGGGGCAGGTGGGAGGCGGCGGCTGTAGGGGCCTGCAGGAGGGCGGTGGGGCGGGTGGCGCAGAGCTGTAGATAGCCCCGAGGGGGCGGCAACAGCTTCTGAAATCCACGCTTTTTAAGGCTGAACATATCTGCGAGGAGAACAAGCTTTTTCTTCCTTTTGGCGAAGCTCCTTGGTAGGGCGCTCGCGCTCCTTGTAGGAGGCGCTTTGCCGTCTCTGCATTCCCAGCTCTGCTGCGTTCGCTGGCATCACTGTCTTGGTGGAAACGACACTTTTAAGAGCTTTCATGACGACGACTGTTTAGATAAAAATACTGAGGTAACATTTTTTAAAAAGTAAAAGAAAACAGACACAAAACAGCTTTGTAAGATTTTTTCCAGTGCTTGCCTTGGGAGTTCTTTGCTAGCTGTTCTGGCACATCGGAACGGGGTATGTCGGTTTGACTGAGTCAATCGTATTAACATGTAAAAACATATCTTAAAAGTTCATGGTGCCCTAATGGTATCAGTAAAATATATCTTAAGATGATACTAATTTCTTTTAAAGACTTTACATTTTTAGTTATTACCATGAAATGTCTCCAGAACATATACATCTTGTGAAGTTTTCAGTTTTCAGTTCTCCATTCTGCTGCGTCACTGCCTGTGACACGGAGCGTCCAGGAGTCCTTTGCAGTTCCATGCCTAGTTCCCTACTCCTTGCCTTTCTGCTTTGACCTGCTCTAGCTCCAGGATTCTCTACTCCACTTCATTTTAATGTATTTGCCTTTAGTTCTAGTCCATCAGAGGGCCATTATATAATTTAATCAAATCTTTATAAATAATCTACATTTTTGTCAGTGATTTATACTTTTTTTGGGGGGGAGGGGGAGGGTCTTAACCTTCCATTCATTAGTTTTCTTCAGGGAGTAGAAATGACAGGTGAAAATTAAATGGATTGGGTAAGAGAGGGGAGGATCAGTTAAAGATGACAATGTTTTTGGCTTGAGCAACTGGTCAGATATGAGTACTACTTTCTAAAATAGGGGAAAATAGGGTGAAGTTTAGTAAGTAGATAATTGGTGATGATGGATACAATGAAAAGTTCACCTTGGGGAAAAATTGTTCACATTGCCTCTACCTTCAAAGCAGAAATGTTATTTAGAAAGTTCAATATATAAGTCTAGTGTTAGAATAGGAATATACCTAAGGATAATATTGTCTGATTCATGGATTAGATATGGCAATCTTGGAGAGAGTGAAAGAGAGACCAGGACGTGGGAAAAACCCTTGGGATCTTTGTAGTGATAAATCTATTTTCCCATTAAGTGTGATTTTAATGGAACTTTAACTTTCAAATTTCATGTAATCATGAAAGCCAAATGAAATCCTTTAGGATTATATTCATTTTCATCAAAAACTGTAGGATAAAGGTGGCTATCACTATAGTAGGCTATCGTCTGGAGTGAACAAGGAGCCCTCAAATCTCTTAATTTCAGAAGATTAACACACCAGAACCTTTTATCAGCAGTTTGACTCTTTTAGGTTCTGGGCTTGCTGTAGGTCTTTGTTGAACACAGAAGTTAGTGGAAAATTGACATCTTTAATGACAGATACTTTTCATGTTAGGATGGAGACTAAGCCGTGTTATCTTTAAAATTGGTTAGAGATGACAGATATGCTTATTCGTGACAGTGCAAATATAATCAACATCTACAGCACAGTATTTTTGAGTTTAGACCTGGCTTCAGAGTACTACCCTGTACTCTGTACATCACACAGATAAGATTGTTGTAAACTGATCTATTTGTGGTAAAAATGTGTCCACTTTAACCCACTATGATCTTCGTGTACAATTAGCAAATATCTGTCAAATAACAATTTTATAGAAAGCATTTATTATAATGGGATACTGTATTAGTCTGCTGGTGCTACCATAACAAAGTACCCCTTACTGAGTGACTTAAACAAAAGAAATTTATGTTCTCAGAGTTCTGGAGTCTAAAAGTTTAAGATCAAGATGTCAGCAGGTTTGGGTTCTCCTGAGATCTCTCTCCTGAGCTTGCAGATGGCTGCTTTTCCCTATGTCCTCATATGGCTTTTTCTCTATGTGCACACTCCTGGGGTCTTCCTCATTTTATAAAGATCTTTTGGATTAGAGTCCACTCTTCTGACCTCATTTAACCTTAATTATCTCCTTAGAGATGTTCTCTCTATTAGGAGTTAGGGCTTCAACATACGAATGTAGGGGGGTACAATTCAGTCCATAACAGATATGAGATCCAATGAAATGATTATTAAAATATATTCTTGTCTTGAAATACTATCGAGCCAAATTTGGCACAAGTATCTGTATTTTTCTTCAGTATATACATCATGTATATACCCAAACATGCATATCTATACACACATTTACATACATTTATATACAGAATATATTTAGAAACGTTATGGAAGATACTATGTGGTAACTTCTTTGTAAATATAAGGTTTTATCAGAGTTTAGATATGTATCTTCAGTAGGTGGAGAAATGAGAGTAGATACAAAGGAAAGATAATTATATATTATAAATGCAGGGTGGGTAGGTGCCAGGTTCTGGAGGTAGATTGCATTGGTTCAAATCCTAGATCCATTTGCTATATAACCTGAACAATTAATTCTTTATCTAAACAACCACAATTACAACAACAACAATGACTTGAACTAATGAGGGAGTTAAATTACATAATGTATGTAAAGTCTTTATATCAAAGACTGGCACACAATAAGAGGCCTCTAAAAATCCTTTATTCTCATCTGTGCATTTAAATGGAAATAAAAAGTGGATAGACAAATAGAAAGACAATAAAGAGCATACGCTCTTAATATTTTCTTAATAATTTAAAAAAATCAACCTTTCCAAATCTTCTCCCATGAAAGTACAGTGGTAGCCCTCACTCAATTGCTCTCCAGTAAGGCATAATCTATCATCTCCCAGAGTGATTGATTGCCTGCCTGTTTTCGTGAGTTGATTGCATTATGGCAGCCCATAAATTTCACTACTCTTTAAAAACCTTAAGAGGCTCTGTGACATCTCTCCCAGGCTTTAGAAGCATCTCTCATCCATTGAACCACAAAAAGGTAACCTTACTCTGGATTGTGCACATAGTAGGAGATCAGTAAAGGCCAGTTCTCTCAGCCCCAAAGAAGCACCAGGAGAAAAGTGACACCTTCCTGCCAGAATTGTCTAATCCCTGCCTTGAGAAGTTGGCCCCATCAAGGAGTTTACCTTAACATCAATGCAATTTATTTTTTAGAAAACCCAAAACTTTACTGATTATATTCCAGGCATTGTGCTACATACTGTGACAGCTCCTTCAGGGTGAAATCACATTCTTCAAAGGATTGTTGTTTCGTTAGTCTTTCATCTTTTACACTTCATAGGATAAGTTGTATATTATAATTACCAGGCTGTTCGTGCGTCCTCAAAATACATGTAACCACACCACTGTTAAAACCAGAGTCAAAGAATGTTCATGTGTCAAAATAAAAATCTCATTCTAAATGATATTTTAAACTGTGCCTTCACTTTCCTGTTAAACTTCTATTTAAATATGTTGACATTAGCTATTAGAATTGGCTCCATGTCCTCTGGCTACTGTAGAAAGAAAAACATGCCTCCATCGTCGTCATGACTTTGATATCTCTGATAAAGAATGAATTTGGAGGCATTTGAACCAATACCTAGTTAATATAAGAAAAAAAATGTTTAGCATCGAATAGATGAAATCTGATTTTGGCAGATAGTCTACATTTTAGTAAGGAGTACTTTATGATTTTATCTAATAATTCAAGTCATTCAACTATTTGAGAGTACACTGCACTGCTCTGTCATTCTGGAGAGTTTTGTACAGAGCTCTCAAAGTCATATGTCAAGTAGTCAAATTGCACTTCTAACAATTTTTACTATAAAATGTTTTTGTGGGACACCTGGGTGGCTCAGTGGCTGAGAGTTTGCCTTTGGCTCAGGGAGTGATCCCAGGTTTGGGGCTTGAGTCCCGCATCCGGCTCCCTGCATGAATCCTGCATCTCCCTCTGTCTGTGTCTCTGCCTCTCTCTGTGTGTCTCTCATGAATAAATAAATAAAATCTTCAAAAAATGTATTTGTTAAGGTTTTTTTTTTTTTGTCAGAAAAGCTGAAGAACGCCAGAACTTACACACATTTTATTTTTTGCCTAAATTGCTAATTTCTCAAGAAATTCATTATTCTATATGGCAGCAGATGTCCTGATTCTCTACATAGACAAAAATAAAGCATGTTCCAATATGTACATACAATTACACTGTCTTCTAAACACATATACAAAGTAATAGAACTCTTTTGACCAAAAGTATAGAATATCAAAGCATCATGTATTCACTAAAAATTCACTGTGTCCCAGTGTCCTGATAGCATTTACATTCCTCTTTAAAATAACCCTCTTCTATTTTAAAATCATACTTAATTTTCTTTTTTCAAATTAAAAATCAAGTTAAATATTTTTTGGATATTTTGAGAGAAAAGTTAAAATGGAAAGCATTTAAATTAAAACATAATTTATAAGAAAAAATATTGATCAAGATAGGCAAATAATCGCATACTTGTTTTGATTGATTTGACTGAGTATGTTCTGGTTAAGGGTAGAGGAGAGACAAATTTCTAGAGGTGTCAATGTGTGAATACCAAGTTCATGGAATTCCATGGAAGGAGACCCATTGGGATGGTTAAATATAATTATGGGAGCAAGCAGAAAGGAAAAAAAAAATCTGGCTTAAAGGATTATGTGAGGAAAAGTACATAAGCCCAAGGAAAAGACCAAAGAGAGGTGTGAGAGAATGGCCCAGTTGATGGGAAACTTTATTATCAGAGGGAATTCCTAGATTGGACATAGTAGACAATGTGCCACTATTATGAATTTTCATCTCTTATGGCTAAAGTTAAACTTGCTGACAATGTCTTATATGTGTCAAAAAGGAGAGGAAGAAAGAAGAGAAAGGAAAGAGATGAAGGAAGAAAGGAGAATAGGAAGGAAGGATATGTTATATTCAATCATTCAACCCCATATTACCTAGATGAAGTACAACTTGTAAGGTCTTTTTGTCACATCCCGGTTACATAGACCTAATATTGGCAGAACAGCCTGAGGCAGACCCATCGTCTCTGCTGCGCATCTCAAACATGGACTAGAATTGTGCCTCAGGATCAGAACTCTGAGATGTGGTGCTTTTCAAGGCATATTTTCTGTTTTGTTTCGGGTGGTTTTTTGGTTTGTTTTTAAAGATTTTATTTCTTCATGAGAGACAGAGAGAGAGGCAGAGACACAGGCGGAGGGAGAAGTAGGCTCCCTGCGGGTAGCCTGATTTGGGACTAGATCCCAGGACCCTGGGATCATGACCCGAACCAAAGGCACACAGATGCTCAACCGCTGAGCCAACCAGGTGCCCTGTGTTCCAATCTTTCAGCATGTTGGACATCTAGATCTTGGGATGAGAATGTATAGATAAGAAAGCCTCCTCTTTTGGTCCTATTTCTTTTCCATCCAGTTTCCCAGTACAAGAGAAGATGACCTTATATGGAGAAACTTGAACTTTTTAGGGGAAGCTTTTATTTTTCTTGAATTAAATAGCATACACGATAGACAGTACTAATGTGATTATAGCTGACCATGGCAGTTCGTAATAAAAGAGTAGCTCTTAGGAATGTCCTAAATCATACTGCTTTATTACTTATATGCTCAAGTCACAGGGATATAGATTTTACATGATCTGATAAGGATGTTCTTCAAAATTCTAGCATCATGCTGAGCAAATCTTGGGTAGGCTTGTTGTTTGTCAGTCTTGACATCTCTTTCATTTCTTAAGGCAATTAATCACCTGCAGAGATACTAAGGTTTGCCTGGAATTTTTACATTTTGAGTTGAGTCTTTGATAGCATTTTCCAGATTTTATTTAAGTGGGAATTCAAATAAACAATTAAAATCACTAACCGTACCCCCACCTTCTCTTCTCCCTTCATAAAAGATGCATGAGACATTTCTTCCTTCTCTCCTTTTCATCCTTCCCACCTTGTTCTTTTGTTTTAAAAGCTGATCAGAAGTAAGATAAAGATACATAAAGAGCATTTGTTAATACTAGAATGAGTTTAAAAAATGATACAGCTATCATTAAATTATACACAGAGAAGATTAATAGGATAAAAAAGACCAAAAAAAGGAGGAAAGAGATAGATCACCAACTTCAGTTTACTCCCAGATGTGCAGAATACCAAACTAAGGTTATTCCTTACTAATGTCTCTTCTTTGCTGGTGAAGCACAGATCATATAATAAATAGAAAGCAGTGAGTCAAATGAAGTAAATGGTAGAGAAAGTATATGGAGTATTATATAATTCATGGAGTGGTCAATGGAAAAAAAAATTGAGACATATAAGCCAAGACTCTATTCATTTTTATCACATAGAAATGTGTCAAACACCACCATTTTCGATCACGTTTTAAAAATATTTTATGTCATCTATATAAAGGGCTCTTTTTTTACTTTGTAAAGTTTTTGTGATAAAAATGAACATGAAGGGATTTCATTTTTCTTTTCATTTTTCTTATTCTTTAATAAGTCTGGAAGCAGGGATTCAAACACCTAAACAAAAAAAATACGTTTTGTTGAATATACATTATTTTAATAAATATATTTGTCAAACACGTATCAAAACTATTCAAGTAAAATGAATTAAGTATTTGTTATGATGATGCAAAATTTCATTTGAAAACTGCATTTTTTTCAAGCTAGTGATGGCAGATCTGTAATATAATATCCAGCAAATGGATAGTTCTTTGCAAATATTTGTTTAGTGCTAAGCACTTAGAAATTTTGGCATGGTGATTTCATAAAATTCAAGCTGCTATTTATGATTGTTTGAATTATACAGTGCACTGGATGGCAGCAATTAACCAAGAAAATATGAAGTGAATTATCCAAATAATTAAATCAGAGCCTAAGCTGTAATTACATATTGAAAATCCACTTGCAACATTTAATAATTCAGCAAGACTTGCTTTATTTTTTGTCATGGGAAGCTGTCTGATATTGTGGAAAGAAAGCTGACCTAGCAATTAGGAACCCTCCATTTTGCTATCAGCTCCAAAACTAACCTACCCAGTGTCTGATTTTGTCCCAGGTTTTTACTTTAAAATAAGGGAATTGATGATTGCTTAGGTCCTTTCTGGCTCAAAAAATGCTGTGTCTTTATAAAACCTCTAGCACTAATCAACCAAAAAGTAAAAGCTCCACTTTGTTCAACATGTTAAGAATTGTTTGCACTTAAGTAGGAGATCTTTGGTGCTCAGTATGATCAAGACTATCAGTGTTTGGATAAACTTTGAAAATTCCAGCAAAGTTTTTGTCTTTGAGATCACAAGTCATCACCGCAGTCATAGGACAAGTTAGCTTTTAGATCAAGTTGGCATTTAGAACAAGTTGGCCGAGGGAGATAAGCTAGCAGCTTACCCAATAACTTTTAGTGTCAGGGCCATGGACCGCTGAACCTCTGGACAATCACTACCCACTGTGGATATAACTGAGAATGAGATCATGCTGTTTACAAACCCATCTCATGTACCAGTCCTGAGTTGTAAACCAGTTTTTCCCACTTATTGTGTTAACTAGGGTAAGGTGTTGTATCTTCCACGAGTCAGTTTCTCTATAAAATTGTTCCAATTTCATAGCTGGAATGACTAATGAAGTAAAGCACCCTATAGAGGACTTACACAGGGCTCACCACACAGTAAGTGCTCAATAACTGAATTCAGTACTATTGTGACCAAACGTAGTAGTTGTGAAGGGAAAGAGGGATAAGAGACAAGGAGTGGATGACAGGGATAAATTAATTCACATCCTCTCCCAACATATTCCCTAAATGATCACTTTGCTGAGGAGACTGAATCCCTGGAGTTTCCATATTTTTTTCAGAGCAGATTGGCACATTTCCAATTGTGTGTGTTGTGTGCTTTCACAAATATTCAAGAGTAAACTCATGGAGTCTGGTAGGTGTGTGCTTACTGGAGCTTTATGCATTCTTTTTAAGTTAGACCAAACAGCTTATCTTTGTTGCACAGAACAGCATACAGTACACAGAGTGTTGGCTATTACAGAGAAAGCCTCTAATTCTGTTTGAGAAGATTAAGACACTGCTGAAAAATGAACCCTTTGTCTAACCACAGACCAGGGAGGACACAAGCCCAAAGTCCTGCCTTCTTCCTGCTGCCTTTGCTGTTGCTCCATGGCCTGCCCGGAGGTCAGTGCCACTCATCACTCATGTGCCATCAGACACCTCTCTGGTCTCAGGAGTGGTGCTGCAGCATGAGTGATAATTCTCTACTATTGAGAAAGGAAGTGGACTGTCCCATAGCACCTCTGTGTCTGCCTTGTGGGAAAAGCTACACAGAGAGGCCTGTATTATTTACCTACAGCCCATCACAGCATGAGTATAAGGAGTTGGAGAGTAATTTCAGACCCTTTCTAAAGCATTTCTTTTTAGGTTAAAAAGGATCATAATGAGCATTAAGATTTTGAAGGGGACTTGACAAATAAGCCACCATCTATGTCTGTTCCCCTGGAACATTTTAGACAGGATGTTTTGTGAGCTGAGGGCCTCAGACCTTCTCTGTGGCACTATTAAAATAAACATGTACAGCCTTGTTAAATCACAGGTGAGCTGAACTTCAAGTTACTGACAGCTTGCTTGGAACTCCCATTTAATCCTTACATTTATCCGAAAGCTCTACTGATTTCAACCCACTTTCACTGGGATGGAGCTATTTCATGTTATGACCTCAGAGATAACATGGCATAGTCTAAGATGTTTAGCTAATATGAAATCGCTTTAGCCTGTGGCTTTGCCTAAGGATAAATGTGTGCCACCCTGGCCAACATGAAGAGGAAATTTGCAGCAGTGAGAGCTCGACAGTCTAATTAATTATTTAGAGGTTTCAAGGGGGAAAAAAGAAGCCTAGAGTCCCAGAGTTCCCATTTGCAATGCATTAAACAATCAGAATAATAAGAAAAAGCGGAGAGAGACTGTCGTGGCTGTCTGGAATGTGTAGTATGTAATTTAAGGGCCAAAATTAGAAATAACCTAGGTTCTTAAAGACAATTTTAAGTCTGAAGGTGGAAGGCAAATCCTTCTAGAATTGCAATACTATTTTTTTCCTCCTTTTGTCTTTATTTTTGTATCTTGAAATGCCTGCAGAGCTTTACTTCCTTGCTTCCTAAATTGCCTTCATGTGTTAGAAGTCTTTGGCTGAGCATATAATTAAAAAGTCCAAATGTGAACACTGGGGAGAAAGGTGTCTAATAAAGTAAGTGGCAAATGTGAATTTATTAAAAGTAGGTCATGTCATACATTGTAATAGCCTTCTTTGGCATATCTCCTAACTTAAGAGATAAAAATAATGAAAGGATACTGCATACTTAGTTTTGAGAAAGGCATTTATTATAGAACTACATAATAGATGCCTATAAATTAATTGGATAAATACCTGAAAGAAAGCCTCACCATACAAAGTAGAGTAAGCATAATCAATAAATGTGGGCCCTCTAAGTAGAGAGCTGCAGGGAGAGTCTCAAGGGGTCAGTATTAGCACGTGTTAAGTATTTTGTTTATGACACGCTCACATCTGTGGAATACAGTTTCTGATACCAGAATCAAATTAGCCAGGAAACACACAGTAGGGCAAAGCAACCTGCAGAGTTAACAGTAGTGAAATGAAAGTCATAATGAATATAAAATAATATTAAGATAGATAATACACAAGGCAGATGTAACAGGAGATTCCAGTCTGGAAAACACTGAATTGGAGACATATGCATGGTACACGTGGATGGTGGCAGTTAATTTTGAACTGCTTTTATACTTAAAAATAGTCATGTGCATCTAAGAGAAAAACAAGAACTATAGGTATCTACACATATTAACTTCATGGAGTTTTTCCGGATACTTGATGGCAAGTGAATGGTCAATAGGTGGCCTTAATAAGAACAGATACATTTTGAAAGAGCAATCAATGGCTACTAAACATTTTTAGAGTTTGTTCTCTTTAGTGTTTGAAGAAATTTATTTGTTATAAAGATTTTTATTTATTTATTCATGAGAGAGACAGAGAGGTAGAGACATAGGCAGAGGGAGACTCAATCCTAGAATCCCGGGATCACGACCTTAGCCAAAGGCAGATGCTCAACCTCTGAGCTACCCGGGAGACCCTAGTTATTGAAGAAATTTAAATTAAACCATCTGTTTTTAACTACAAAATGAGAAAATTTAAAAAATAATGACAATAGTATTTGTTAACACAAATATCACTTACTGTATGCCAGGCATTGTACTAAGTGACTTAAGAGGTTAACTTATTTATAATAATAATAGTCTTAGACAGCCACTATTATGAGGTAGGGGGTAGTGAATGAGGAGCCTAAGGTCACATAACTGTGAACACAAGGAGTCTGGCCCCAGCATTTGTGTTTTGTTACTTTGTACCATGACTATCCAGTATCTCTGGGGTTGAAAAGGTGTAGGTTGTATTGTGCACTTTAGATTCAGAGACTACAAATTGTGAATTGGTTCTGATCTAGGAAAGATCTCACAGGAAAAATCTCTTATGGGAAAAGAGGTTCAAGAGGTTCAAGAGTTTAGGTCCATGGTCTATTCCCTGAGATCAGCAGTTCTTGATGTGTAGTCCCAGGAACAATAGCACAGCATCAAATGGGAATTTGCTACTAATGCAAATTCTCAGATCCTAACACAGAGGAATAGAATTGGAAACTTGAGGGCACTCCAGGTGGCTCAGCAGTTTAGTGCTGCCCTCAGCCCAGGGCCTAATCCTGGAGACCCAGGATCGAGTCCCACGTTGGGCTCCCTGCATGGAGCCTGCTTCTCCCTCTGCTTGTGTCTCTGCCCCTCTCTCTGCATCTCTCTGTGTCTCTCATGGATAAATAAATAAAATCTTAAAAAAAAAAAATAAAAGAAATTTGAGGTTGGGGCCCCTGTGATCTGTGTTTTAACAATTTCTCCACGTGATTCTGGTCCACTCTCAGGTTTGGGAAGCTCTGATCTAGGTAGCCTAAGCTCTTTCTTATTGGTAAGTTAGAGCCTCACAAATCAAAGACACTCTTTAAATTTCCTAAATTTGTATGCATGTTTTAAAAGCAGCTAATTGTGTTGCTGTTGTCACAATACAACAGCAATCAAGTTTCCATTATTCTGAAGCAAAAGACAAAGCCTGTTGGACTGAGATGTCTTTCTTATCCCCCTACTGTCTCTCTAGGCTCATCTTCCGCTAAGCTTGCCTCTGCATTCTCTTCCAGCCGCAGGCCATTTGGTGCCCTGTGGCCATCTCATTGTACTCCACAGGCCTCTTGTACCTGCCTTTCCCAAAGTTGATAATATTTTCAATCTTCTTCTCTAGTAGACTCCGACGTAGTCTTAAATTTGAATTTTCACTTGCTTAGAAAATCCTTCACTGACCCCTGTGATTAGCAAGTCATTATTTTTTGATCTTCTAACTGCAAGGACTTCTCTTGAAGCCTACATCATGATTACACTTTATAATTACTGATACAATTAACATTTGCACCCTCCACCGGACTGTGAACATCTTTTGGATAGGTCCCATAAATGGCCTTTGATCATATGATTCACTGAACAAATGAATGCATGCATTCGTTCTATTTTATTCCTTTAAATTCCAAGAATGATATGTTTTATCATGAATTAAAAGTCAGCATCTTTTCAAGAATCAGTTAAGGCAACATCTATATAAAGAATGTTTTCTTATAATTCATAAAAAATCATTGAAAATATTACAATGTTCCTTAGCTTTCCTAATACCCATACCTAATGATTGGAAACACACAAATGCATCTTTTTTGGATTACCTTTTCTGAAAATCCTGTGAAAATTCTGTACTCTTTCTTCAAAAAAAGTTTGTATCTTGCATGTAATTTCAAAAAAATCAGACACCCAGAAGTCCAGATAAAAATGCCATTTTATTAAAAAACCCACAACACTATTTTAGAAACATTTGTCTTCTGAGAATTCCATTCTGTCCTACTTTGACTTCTGTCTTCCTTATTAGTTATTAATTTGACAAAAGGACTATAAATCCTAAACTATTTTACAGTATTTTTGTGATTTATGCATACATACATAAACACCTTTTTTTCCACAGGAGTGAAATATTTCAAATTTATAATATCCACCTTAACTTGTAAAGAAGGATACATTGCAGTTACTCTTTGAAAATTGTATCATTTATATCCCTTTTCTCACTTAATGAGTTAGTGGGACATGTCTTATAAATAGGGTATTGCTAAATAAACACCATTTATAGAATGCCAAAACTGTAAATGCATAAAATATTTTAGACATTAACTATACAAACATTTTATTTATAGGTGATGGAATTGAGGTCTAAATGTTATAACTGACTCATTAAAGATCAAACAATTAGAAAGCAAAACTAAAATTAGAGTTCAGTTCTATGACATTTGACTATGACATTTAAAAAATAAATTGGAGACAGGTGTACTTTATCAAGTATCAGAATCCAAAAAAACTTACAATAATTAAATCATCCTGAAAATCTTCTAAGAAGACTTAAGTTATGCAGGACAATCTTACGAAATAGAGGCTTTACAATTATGTTTTCCTTTAAGAATGCATCCTTGGTTTTTATTTTTGTTTTCTTTGTTTTTAATGTTCTTGACTACCTATATCTTGGTATGTATGATTGATGTTATATTCTTAGAAATTTAATTACTTATTTTCCATAATTAAGATTATTCACCAGAATAATTAAATAAATAAACAATACTAGGGGTAGTTAAGTAGGTAGATAACTGGCCATAGAAAAAGAATATGTGGATATACTTCTTTCTAACAGCATTAAAATTATGACCAAGAAGTTAATGATGATACTGATAATGATCACTATTTTCCAAGCATCTACTATGTATCAGATACTTCAGTTTATTCATTATGTTTCATTGCTTTGAAAAAAGGAAAGAATCTGATATGATTCTTCTTACTTTTTTACAGGAAAAAAAATGAGTTTCTAGGAATGTAACCTTCCCGTGGACATATAATTGTTAAGAGCCACAAGCCTGGCTGATTTTGAGAAAGCTGATTTGAGCCACTTTGCTACATGGACTATTTACTGTCATTCTAGAAAATTACTAATTTGGCCTCCATTTCTTCAAAAAAAAAAAAACATTAGAATTCTATCATGCTACTTAATTGATATGTTTAGAATATGTAAACCACTTTAAACTATAATGTTCTCTAATAAGGCAATGGTTCTCAAACTCTGGTGTACATATGAGTCCTGAGAAAGCATTGAGAAAATGCTTTCTTCTAAGCACTTACTGCAGGAGATTCTGATTTAGAACTAGTGTGGGATATCCAGTGATCTGCATTTTTATATGCACATCTGGGAGTGACAGTAGTCCTTGTCCCTGAGTAATTAAAAAAAAACTATCAGAAATCAATAAACTATTAAAACATTAAAAAGTCTATTAAAAAGTTTATTTCCTCCCTCCAGGAATGAGCATCCATAAACTTTATCCTTGACAAGTATGAAAACAGATTATTTATATTGCTATTTTCATCAGAACTCCAGAAAACAAAACAAAACAAAACAAAAACTCCAGAGTATTTGTTCTCAGTAAGAAAAGAAAGTTTAGATTTATGTTGGAATAAAATCTCAATGTGGTAAATGGTAAATTGATCCATTTTTCATATTTCAAAAGTAATATTATCTGTTTTCTAAAATGTTACTGTATTTGAGGCCTCAGTAAATGAGATTTTTTAAAAAATGAATGATATAAGTTGAACATTGTTTTGAAAGTGCCTGATTAGTTTTTAAACTAGCTTTACACACATATATACAAGATGAAAAATTGTCATATTTTTGCTAAGATATGCACCTATATAAAAGAGCATAAAGGAAATTTTAAATTTTATTTGCTTAAAATTAACTTGGGTTTATTCTGCCTCTGCTCAACTTTAAAAAACATAATTCAGATCACTGTTTTACTCAATTTAAAATCTGATGATTTTATTTAAAAAAAAAAAAAATCTAAGTATGCCAGTCTTTTGCTGCGTCTCTACATGTAAAGTAAAATGTAGAGTTAGGTAAGTCATTTAGGAAAGCAATTATACAAATTTACAAATTATATGAGTATTTTTATGTACAAAAAGTATTTTATAAGTGGCTTATACTACACTAGCATGTGGGAATGTGGCTTTGCCAGTGCATTTGAAGATCTACGTTGCTTCATCACACTCCCCGTTTCTTGCTTGGCATTTACGATGCAAGATAATGCTTTTCCCATAAGATTTTAGATGCTGTTATTCTTGATTCAAAATAACTACTTTGGTCTAGATACTGACAAAAATAATGACAAGGAAAAGAAGATGGGGTGTCTATTAGTATTTGTCATCTTTCAGTGTGATTCAAATTGATTTAAATATACTTCATATAACCTTGGGCAGCCCAGGGGGCTCAGCGGTTTAGCGCCGCCTTCAGCCCAGGGCGTGATCCTGGAGTCCCGGGATCGAGTCCCACCTCGGGCTCCCTGCGTGGAGCCTGTTTATCCCACTGCCTGTGTCTCTGTCTCTCTCTCTGTGTCTCTCATGAATAAATAAATAAAATCTTTAAAAAAAATAAAAGATACTTCATATAACCAAAAATAATTATGTTTTAAGATAATATGCATGAAAACTGGAAGAAAGTGAATCTACCTTGAAATTTGGCATTATTTGAATTTGTACCCTAACATTATGTTATGCCTTTAAATTGTTCGGTATTTTTGCTAGAAAAATGTTTAAATTAAATTATATGAGACCTAGAAATAACTTATTTCCTTTTGAGTAGACGTTTAGATTGTTCTTTGTTTCCCAAGATATTTTAAAACAATTCTCCAAAAGTTACACATAGGACAGGATTCATACACTGTCATTTTAATTATTCTTTATTAACCACAACAAAATAAATAAATATGTATATATAATTATATGATATAAATAAATAAACAAATAAACACATCTAGGTTATGGTATGGTTTGTAACTTTTATTTTGTAAATTGGAAAGATATTTGAAATATTTTTATATTTAAAATGTTTTTTAATATTTAAACATTTTAATATTTAATATTTAAATATTTTAGAGTTTAGTATTTAACTAAGACCTAGACTAAGCCCCCAAATATAACTAATATTGTCAGTAATATATTTTATACCTATTCATATAAACATAGTTTTATATACATGAAAAATATAACCTCAAAAACTATACAGTAACTTGTAATATATCCATAGATTTACCTTAAACAGTGTTATCATTCACGATGTCTTAAAGTAAATTAAAATAATTATGTAATATAAATAACTTGTAAAAGCCATGCAATTTACAATAGTAGCAGCAATTATTTAAATCTTGAAACTTCCCTCAAAACATTAATGTTCACCAACTCAATTGAGAGAAAGCACAGATTGCTTTAGGTCAGCAGAGAAATGATTTATTTCACAAGTGTAGCTTTCTGAATAACTTTGTATTCTCTCATTAAGAACAACAGTACAGGAAATCATTTACTGATCATTTTACAATGTACATAATATCCTGTGCATGCTTAGGCAACTCTATGGTGATTTACAAATCTGGACAGGCGTCAAAATTACTGAACTTAGAAAATAATTCACAGTGTCAATGTGAATAAATTTCTAGATTTTGACAATATATTTAGTCCAATAAAATAAGGTTCTTTATTCATGAACGAATTTGAAAGGTATTCAAGCAGGACTCCTAAACCATTTACTCTGAATTATTGGCTTTATTATTTTAATACCATTTTCATGTCACTTTGTGGTAACCTTGTGACTGCATAGCAGAAACTAGAAAAAGAGATCAGTGCAGAGTGAAATAGAGAGTTATAAATCAACAAGTTCATTCTTTTTTTTCCTTTTAGAGAAGGGAGGGGACAATTGTATTACATTCACATTTACCTTATTGCCTCAAGGTTTCCTATCAGAATGAGCCAAGGTGATAAATGGAAATAAATAAAAATTAAAAATTGGGTTAAAAACAACATACAAATGCATACACACATGTGTGTCAGTATCTAATTGAAACTAAGATGAAAATTCTCTCTGCTACTTGTGAATTTAGATAGGACAGAGATCAGAGAATGGAATTAGGAATGAAAATAAAATGATAATCAACAATGACTGAAATAGTAGACTTTCAATTTTTCAAAATAATACAGAAATTTAAATTGGTGTTTACCCTGTTCAATTTATTCCTTTAATTTTTTTTTTCATTTCTGAACAGGAGTTTCTTAGCAAAATCAAACATAATTAAGTATAATTATCACTAGTGTAAAACCCAATTTGTGGTTCTAAGAATTAAATACAAAATATACTTCTCCCTATGTTTTTCATAAAGGAAAATGAAACCATGAATACAACAGAAGTATTCTATTGTAACAACAGTTTTGTGCTTTTGAGTATTTTGACAACACAAAATGATTTACTGGTTATAGGAAAGTGAGCCACAAATAAATAGTTGCTCATTCTGCGTCTTGCAGGCATTTTGAGAATACTTAATCTATTACTGAGTCCATTCCTCATCCTGCATCCCGTGTTCCCTGGCCACAAGATTTTATGCCCCATAAGAAATTATTTCACTATCGTTATGATGATAGTAGTATTACTCAAAATTCAGTTTCATGCTTAATCCCATAGGCATAAATATATACATAAATGCAAAGCCAGTTTTGAGACAAAACATTTGAAAACTAAGAAATAGGAGCAGATTGCATACCTTTTAGGTACTTCTCGTATTTATTTTTCTGTTCATAAAATGAATTCTAATTTGACCTTAAGAATGCAGACCATAAAGAAAAAAAAAGAATGCAGACCATAAACACGTCTCTGATGTCTGAGTGTGTGTGTGCCTGTGAGAGAGAGAGAGAGAGAGAGAGAGAGAAAGGAATTGTGTTGTTTTTGTTTCTCAATTCCACAGCAATCTTTACCAGGAATTCATATGCTCATGTGCTGCCCATTAGATAGATTCAAATTATTATAAATAATACAAATATTACTGGAGGAAGAAGTCTGACTTTACTGTTTTGCATCTAAATTTTGTACATTAAACTAAAGATGGATTAACTATGGTTTGCAGCAAACATTGGCTGGGGAAGCCATGGTGGCTCAGCAGTTTAGCGCCACCTTCAGCCCAGGGCATGATCCTGGAGACCTGGAATCGAGTCCCACCTCGGGCTCCCTGCATGGAGCTTTCTTCTCCCTCTGCCTGTGTCTCTGCCTCTCTCTCCCTCTGTGTCTCTCATGAATAAATAAATAAAATCTTTAAAAAAACAAAACAAAACATTGGCCAACATGAAAGCCTCTATTTGGGGAATAGAAAATAAGTAGTAATAATGATGTTGATGAATAATATGTAGAATGAATTTTCTTTTCAAAATTTCTTTGAAAATATCATACCAAGATAGTTAGTAGGATGATGGTTTTATCTTACCAGGCAATTTATTAAATATACAATGAGTTAATTTATAATTCAGCAGACATAAATTTATGGTTCTGATAATCCCATCAGTTTTCCACAGTGACATTTTCTAGAATATCTGCTATGTAAATGTGTACTTATAAATTATATCCTTGCATCTGTTTGTTAACAGTGACTTAGGTTTTTATAACCAAAGCTTAAGTGTCTGCTTCTTCTACTTTTCAGTTTGGAGAAGTGTTGATTGAAAAGCTATCCCAATATTTAGTATGTATGAGGTCCCATGCAGGGTACAGATGGCATCTTAACCCCATCCATATGTTTAAAGCGTCTCCTTCATTTGGAAGTCTTACAGGCACCAAAACAATCATGGAGAGAAGTGGTCTTTAAATTTTAATTTTATCAAAATAAACTAGATCTCTTGTGTATAAAACCTTTGCCAGAAATGGATTTTCTTCAACAGACAGCAAGCCAAAACCATTTGTAAAGGCCAAAGAAAAGACTGCTAAGTATGCATTTGATTATATGAGAGCTAGATTAAATTATCTTTGTTTGGGCCATGATAGTTTTGTTTATGCATACACTTTCTCAAGTATTTTTAAATACCTTTCAAATAGCAAGAGTCTCTTTTCTAAAGTCTTTTGAATTTTACTCTGGATTTCTTTATCTGTTATGTCATATGTTACAAATTATATATTCATGAACCTATCTGGTATAAATAAATACCAAATATAAGCACATATATACATCAACGTTTTATCTAAATCATAGTTGGTAACAGTCTTACTCTTAACATAAATTATTTTTTTTTAGATTTTTCTTTTGTGTTTAAAAAAGGCAGCTACTTTGATAAACATAAGATCCTGTACATTTTTTTATTCAAGTTCCTAATGGCAATGGCCTATCTTCCTAGGTTTCTTCCCATTTTATCAGAATGTAGTCTGTGTTTTATGGTGACATGGCCTATTAATATCTTATTAAGCTCCTAAATGAATCTATATTAACAAATTCATAAGTCACAGCTTGTTTCCATCAGACAGGTTTAGTAAGGAAATATTTACTATATATTTCATTATATATTGACTATATATTTCATTTACTATATTTTACCATATTTACATTTACTATATGTGTTTTTAGCAGTTTTTTAATAGAAGTTCAAGTTAAGCATTGAGAACAAATATACATTTTTTTAATAAAATTATTTATATTACCTAGGTCATGATTCTGCAGCAACAATTCAAACTGCACTTATGTTATGTTTAAAAACAAACCAAGATTTGCTAGAAGGTAGGTAGAGGGAAACTCCATTCAGTGATGGCAATTGTTTTAATGAGATTATTAATTTAAACTAAAAGTTTAAGGAACGAAGAAATTATCAGGTTAGTGTTTCTCACCTGAGAGAAAGTTTGCTCCAGGCACCTCCTTATAAGCCTCCCTAAAGAAATTAACATAAACATGTCTATGTTGACTGCTAAAGTGTCTTGGAAATGAGAAGCAATTCTTTGAATCATAGTTCCAGTTTGGAGACTTACCTCTCTGCTAGTTCTGAAATGCATAAAAGTGATTGTTTATGGATTAAGGATATGTAGAAGAGAGCTTATAGAAAAAAATTCCTGGGAATATCTTCACTCTTTGCATGAAACATTCCTACATGCCTGCAGCTGCTGTCAAATGAACCATGAGGGGATTACACTTTTATCAACAGCCTGATTCTGCACCAGCAGCAGGTGCCCTGGCTCAATGACTAGCAAGGCCACTGATGCCACAGAACCTGAGTTTCTGGCATTAGTTGCTTTGTGTTAATACTGTTATTGATGGTGGTTCAAGCAAGATACAAGTTGCCAAGGATGGAGCTGAAGTACTAAATGTTGCTTTAAAAACATAGAGGGAAGAAAGAATGAATTAAAAAAAAAAAAAAAGACCCAGATTCAAGCGGTTAGCTAATTTCTTATGCTGTGACTGCCAAATACTAAAGTGCCACTATGGGAGCTGTTGCCACTCGAGAGGCAGACACACCTGGTGGAGGAAATTGGAAGGACTGAAGAGTCAGTGCTGAAATTGAAAGTAAAGAGTGCCAATTCAAAGGCTGCATTGTGCAAGTACAGGATGTTTTCCTTCCTGTTCTCCACAAGGCATTTCTTTTACTCCCTCCTGTTTTGATCATAGACCAATGTTCTCAACTCAGTCACCAAACTGCTGTGGTTTGTTACTTATTTATATTAGTTCTGAGTGGATAGTTATTCAGACAGGTTAGCCTATAAAAGAATTAAACTTTAAAATGTACAGAAAATAATATGGCGGTCATTCATGGACCCAGCCCCAACATCAAATGTAAACATTTTCCCGTATTTTCTTATTTGCATATCTTACATATTCCCTATTTGATCTTCCATAGTAATAGGACCTTGACTTATGTAAAGTTGCTTAAAAGTTCAGCACAGGAGGAAGTCAAGTGTTTTTGAGTGCCTTCTATTTACCACCTCCTGTTAAAGGCAGTGAGGATACAGCCCTGAACAAAACCATCTGTTCATCTGTTCTTCATTCAAAGAAAATATATTACACCAGTCCTTTTCTTTTTTATGGACGGACATTATGTTGAGTGCTAAGTGTTTAAAAGTAAACAATATGCAAGACATTTAGAGTTTAAAGACTCTACTCCAATTTACTAAATATCTTGCTTTTTACTTATATCAGGTATACAATTTTAGAGAAGTGGCATTTTTCATTGATCAAAAGCAGGACACAAGAAAGAATAAAATCATTTTGAAAAGGGAGATAATAATCCAGAAAAATCTGAAAAAAATTTTGAAACATTCATCTCAGATTATAGGTGAAGAATAGAGGTCCAGTAAAGCTGAAGACATTTCCATAAATTTATGTCAACCTTGGTACGTGAAGCAGGGTAGTGTTCACTAAGCAAAGGTTAGGTTCTTTGCCTAAAAATACATAGGTTAGTAGGAACATGAAATAAAAAACATCTGGACTCGAGTTTGACTAGTAGTCTTATGAACCATTTCATGACTGTTAACTGTAAAATTACTACTTAGCATCAGAAGACATGGATCCAGGGTGTGATCCTGGAGACCCAGGATTGAGTCCCCTGTTAGGCTTCCTGCATGGAGCCTTTTTCTCCCTCTGCCTGTGTCTCTGCCTCTCTCTCTCCCTCTCTCTCTCTCTCATGAATAAATAAATAAAATCTTAAAAAAAAAAAGAATTGAAGACATGCATGAAGTGTTTAGCATAATTCCTAACACATAGAAGAATCTTAACGGTTGCTAGTTCCATTTTTATTAATTTCTTAGGAAAAATACACTCTTCTCCACATTTATAGCTTGATCTAAGATATAGACACACTCATCTTTTCCTTCTATTTACTTTTGTTTCCTGTGATTAAAGGAGGAAGAGATGTATGAGATAGCCAATAAAATATTTTACTGTACTTTGCTTCTGTGATACTATACTCCTTGCCCAAATCCATCCGTCTTCCCCATTTTAGAGACTTGTCCACGTGTGGCTATGCCAGTATCCGTGTTATTCTTCATCACAAAGCTATCCAGTGTTCAGAACATCTAACCTGTGACTTAATAACATTTATTGCAGAAAGTCATTGTACAGGAAAGGTAATAATGTCCTTATATTGTCTAATCAGTTTTCTTGAAATATAAACACAGCACCATACTGTAACATTTGGTTTCTATCATCTTGCTCAATTTATAAATTGAAACTGATGCTCCCGTAGGTATCACGTGGGAAAATAAGATTCTATTTATTAGAAAATTATTAGGCGACACGACTGTGCCAGAATGTAAAAGTCACCTAGAAAATGAACTTGATAAATTATTAAAAATGGGAAATTCTGTTGGGGTTAAGAGGACAATGCCACATAAAATTCATTCAAACAGTATCAAATTTGGCAGAATACCTGCAGTAAAATCTGCTTATGGTAGTATTGATTTTCAGGAGTTGAATAAGTAGATTAAAGTGGAAATTTGATGTTGAGTCAAATACCACCATTTTAGAACTTTTATGACTTAGAAAATAATTCCACATGTTGCAAGGATGGTAGATTTTTGCAGGGGGGAAAAGATGATTTAGTTGCAGCATGAGACCAAAATTGAACTAATCAATTGATATCATTAAATTATAAAGAGACAAAAATAATACAAATAAAAGAAACACTGGAGTATCCTAAGGATGTAATGCTGTGCATTCCATATATATTTATTTTCAAATAAATCTTTAGAATGAAGCCGTATCTTTAAAACCTACATCTAGTTGCAATTTAATTTAAAAAATGTAAATACTTTAAAACAAGGCATGACAAATCTTAGTCGAATAAAATTGCAGTAAGACTGTGATAGGACTGACTTTTTGCAATGTGAAACACACCGGGTCTAGTAGAGTGAAATAGAAGTGAATTCATAGTTTCAAGATAAGAAGGAAACCACTAGTTTTGTTTCCCCTTATTAGAACAAGTAAAGTTGTTTGAAAAAGAGTTGTATGGGTGGTGGGGTGGTTACTGGGAGGGAGCTGTATATAGATGAGTGCTATTTCAATTTTCTTGACATCTATGTACAAGCCAGCATGATCCCTTATACAAAATCCCGGATCTATACAGGGCCACTAGAATTCACAAGTAGGTTCCAATGGCAATTTTCATTTTTCTGTGAAATTTTAAAAAGAGAGAACTCCAAGGCTTTGAGTCAAGATCTTTGTTTACATATGGACCCACAGACACAGAGACAATGGAAAATAAAGCTAGTAGCTAAAATCTTCTACATAAATGGTTGATCCCAAAGGACTTTTATATGTGACAATTGCAGAGGCACCACATAAGCAGGGAAGGAAAGAGAATGGGACCTCCCTCATTACTATAAATATGCTTTCCGTACCAATAAAACCTAGTTCTTAAAGCACAGGTGCTTTCTATTTATTCAAGTCTTTAATATGATCCCAAAATATTTTAACAATACCCTTCCCTGAATTTCAGTTAATTTTTTTTTTGTTTTTGCCTTTACAATTGGAATGTAAATAATTTCAAGCCTCAGTAAGTATTTTGTCCCTATTAACATTGCTGAGTGTTGTTCTAAAAACTTAGTTGTTCAAATCTATTAAGTGCACTTTGCATGTAAATAATTTAGAAATCATTGTGTATTCACTTTCTTGGTTGCATTATTTTTATTGTGGTTAATACACATAATATATATACATGTATATACATGTATATATATACATAGAATAGTATTTACCATTTTAAGTGTAGAATTCTATGACATTAAGTATGTTCACATTCTTATGCATTTTCTCTTGAAAGAGATTGGCTTTAATGGTAATAATTATAGAACAGAAATCTTAGAGAGGAGATATGTCTCAAGGAGATGAGAAGTCCTATGGGAGAGTGAATTCCATGAACCATCATCAAAAGGGTGGAGTTAACTCAGATAATGAATGACTAACACTTTACGGTCTTATCCCTTTATTAATACTTATAGAGTCTATCGCTTGATTTTAGGTTTATAGAATCTTAATTCTACACTTTATGCAATGGTAGTAAGATATGTAATGAATTTATTCTCAGGACATCAAATCGTGTATTTCTATGTGTGTTCACTAGAAATAATTTGAACAGACATCCTTGTATGTTTTTTCTGTAAGCCAGGAAAATACATCGATAAGTTCTTTAAAAAGACATAGGTATAAATACTTAGATATTATAAATTATAGAATGGGAGGAGCAAAATATGTAACAAGTATACTGGTGGACCAATTCATGATTAAAAAATGAAAACTACCTTAGGATGCTGAGAAATAACTCACCTAAGAAATAACTGTCTTCTAAATGTGGACTGGAATGGGAACTACATGTTGAATAGTTGTTATTCCACTGAAAAGTGCTGAGGTATAAGATA
Organism: Vulpes vulpes; assembly: GCF_048418805.1. NCBI lineage: Eukaryota > Metazoa > Chordata > Mammalia > Carnivora > Canidae > Vulpes > Vulpes vulpes. Next base: position 37,187,625 of record NC_132794.1, read on the forward strand.
AATATTCTATAGGGACACAAGATGTTTGTAGCTCAAAGTCTCAGATGTGTGTAAATCTAACATATGCCAATCAGGATACATCTGGCAATTTTAGGACGTGGACAAAAATTCACTAGCCATCATGAACAAAAACAATTAGCTGGGTTATGGTGTTCTTAATTGCAGGTGGTATCATGCCAATTTATTTATACCTCATGGAGTTTTTCTCTTTATGCTCATTGAATAGCATTGTTTATAATTGCTCATAGAGTTGTTTGGCTTTGTAACTTGTGTATATATCTGCCAACCTGTTTGTCTAGAAGAAAAAAATACTTTCAAATGTAATTTGAAGCACATTTTAAGCTACTTGCATTAACTATCTTTAAGAAGAGTTTAGAGTATTTTAAGAGACTGACATTTAGAGTGTATAATCTTTCATGTAAGAAGTTTCATCTTTGTCTCCTGAGGCTTCTGTTTACATATGAAGAAAACTGCAATGTGACATTTGCTAATAGTGTCTGCTGAAGGAATGCTACATCTTCAGGGTAACTTTTAGACTTAAAAATTATGGCGATTATTAATGAGATAAATGAAACCACTTTAAAGCACAACATTGCTTATTGTTTGAGTAAAATCATTATATTTGATGTATGCCACTTTGTTATACCCCCCAATAATCTTGAGTTAAAAAATGTTCATCTCGGGGATGGGGCGGGGGGAGCCTGGGTGGTTTAGCGCCGCCTTCAGCCCAGGGCCTGATCCTGGAGACCCGGGATGAGTCCCACGTCGGCCTCCCTGCATGGAGCCTGCTTCTCCCTCTGCCTGTGTCTCTCTGTCTCTCGCTCTCTCTGTGTGTCTTTCATGAATAAATAAATAAAAATCTTTAAATTTTTTTTTAAGAAATGCTCATCTCTTTTTGTGATCATATCTCTACTCTCCCTAAACAACAACAAAAATTCAGATTTCAAACGACTACTTATTAGATGTGTAAACTTGGAGAAAACAGTGTCTCCTCAGCTCTAAGATAGGGATAATAAAACATTCCTATCTTTTGAAAATCCAATGAAAGTATACACTAGAAAAATTTCAGTTGAGGATTACATGAAATTAAATATTATTTACAGTTTTAAGAATAAATGTACATTTAAAGAATTTCAGAACCCATCCATATTTAAATTCTTTTTTACGTAACATTTATTTATTTATTTATTTATTTATTTATTTATTTATTTATTTATGTTTAAGGACTCCAAGTTGTCTATGCATAAGTAGTTGAATGCCCACTAAAATAGGGTTTAAAAGGAAATAGGTTTAACAAGGAATGGCTGTACCAAGCCATCTCTCTCCAAATCTTTCTTGAATTGTATAATGACATTTGAATGCTGGTAAGACGTCAATGCTTTTAGGAAAAAAACTGCTTAATACTTCATTTTGTTAACTAATCAAAATTATTATTTGAAAATTTTTCCAAAACTTAATTTTGCAAATGGCTAACAACTGCATAAATATACATAGCAAAAAATTTGTTGTATGTGTTTCCAAGGATTTTTTAAACAGCTTCTACATAAAATCCCATCAAAAATTGTCAATAATAAGAGTACAAAATAAGAAATGATGCATTTTATTTATGTCTCAAAGGTGATTGATGAATTATCAGACTTAAAACTTGAGAACCAATTTATGAACCTATCAAATTCCCTTGACATATATTTTAAGTTATGAAAAACTTTCTCTACTTTTTTCCCTCACTCCAAAAATAATCTGTCCACTCAATATATATACATGGTTTCACCCTGACAGTGTCTTCTCTTTTAAATCTCATTTAAAGTCTCAAGCAACCAAAAGGCAAGTGAAAAATGAATCATTTAATGAAGTAAAATATAAGTAACTAGAAATATATTTTTAAAAATCAACTATATAAATTGAATTTTACCTCTGATCATTGCTTTTCCTTGTGAAAGTTGACTTGAGTTTGAACATTTATTTCCTGTATTTTGAGTTGAGTGTATGTAAACTTACCACCCTTATTTAGATTAATGTGTAATATTAATGCCTAAATAATACATTTCTAGAAAATGTATTTCTAGAAAAAACTGGAAACTGGCTAATGAGCAAATATCTATCTTATATCTTATATCTATCTATCTATCTATCTATCTATCTATCTATCTATCTCATAATATCTTATGGAGATATGCTACTTTAAATTATGACTTAGCTGTGTGTGTGTATGTGTGTAGTAACTAGGGACTCATTATAAAACTATTTCTGGAAATGTTCTAATACTTACGTAGAGAAGCAATCTACAGGAAGTCATACTCAAACAGTCACAGCTTCAAACAAATAAAATGTACGGTGTCTGTTTTGACCTAAGACAGTGCTCAGAAAAAGTACTCCCTGCTAGTGGAGATTCAGCATGCATGCTAGACTTGAGACTTTCAACTATAATCAGGCCGTAAGACAAATTGGGTAGGAAAGCATCTTACCTTAATGACTCACATTTTGGAACTTCAGCTCAGTATCATAGAATCTGAATGTGTTAAATTTTTGCTTTTAGTTTAGTTGAGGTAAGGATTCTAAACTTCCAGCTCTTGCAAGAAATCTATGCAGTCCCATTTGATAACCAGGTTAGTTGGAATTTGAAAATGACAAGGATGCTCTTGCTGTATGCTGACCATTGTTTTCATGTTGGCCTTTCTATTAAAACAGGCAAAATTAACCTCTGTCCTCAGTTTCAGGGGCATGTATGGTTTTCATAAACAACGTTATTCTATGTAATGAACAACTATGACTTTTTAATTGACTGTTTTCTTTGAATTGACTCCTAAGAATCAAAATATATTTTTATTTTTAGAGGGTTAAATGTATACCCTTGGCAATCAGGTAGTCCTCAGTTTGCATCCCAGGTATGTCACATTCTTCCTTTGACCCTCAATTTCTTTCATGTATAAAGGAGATAATGACTATTTCACAGGGTAGTATTGGTGACTAAATTGGCTGACACATAAAGCACAAAAAATAGTGCTTGGTACTTAGAAAGGTTAAACATGGGATGCCTGGGTCTCTCAGTGGTTGAGCATCTGCCTTTGGCTCAGGGTGTGATCCTGGAGTCCCAGAATCGAGTCCCACATCAGGCTTCCTGCATGGAGCCTGTTTCTCCCTTTGCCTATGTCTCTGCCCCTCTCTCTCTCTCTGTGTCTTTCATGAATGAATGAATGAATGAATGAATGAATAAATAAATAAATAAAGTCTTTTTTTAAAAAAAGGGGTTAAACATATTGTGTGTAAGCTTCCTCAGGCTGTTATATGATTGTATACATTATGAATTATGCCCCCTATAGGTGAGCACAATGCAACATGTGAGCAATATACTTTTACTTATTTTTCCTTTTAACACATTTTTCTTACCTTCTAAAAGTATGTTTAAAATTAGTGTATTGCATGTATTTTGAGCCAAACTTAAATAATTTTTAGTAGAACACAGATAATAAACAAATTAAAATTTAGATTTATTTTTCCTCCACAACTAGATTATATACTATACAACCTTCATAGAGAAAAATACACTCCTTGATTTTGCTTAATTTCTCTTCTCTCCTTCCTGATGGCTAAAGTGCAAATGTTTGTTGGTATGTATTATTTTTGAGAAGAGAGGAAAGGCTGTAGGCAGAAACTGTGTCCTTATAATTCACTGGAAATTATAGAAAGCACAGAAAAAGACCACAATTCACATTGTTTAGTAATACAAGAGTGGTGTAAGAAAGAAACTTCACACAGATAAATGTTTGAAGTATAGACTGCAGGGTAAAGGTAAGGAAAGAAATCAGAACATGTAAAGAGTGATGAGGATAAAAAATGTCTGAAGGCCATATCCTACATATCCTTCATTGTAATTTTGAGGAGTTTGTACTTCTTTCTTCAAAAAGTCTGAAATCATTTTTTTGTCTTAATAAAATTTTCCTTTCTGAGACATTTATATATTCATGTGAAATTTTAACATATAGCAAATAATGTTTAAACATCCAAGGATCCCAGAACTAGAAAACAAATAATAAAATTATAATATCTTGCAAAACCAGATTCCAAGATCACAATTATTGGTATGATTCTATCAGAAGGATCCCTGGTGTTGCCTCACCTTGTCTCTACCACTATTCCTGATCCCCCACTATCACTAATAAATGTTACCTAAATGGAATCATAAATCGGGGCAGCTGGGTTCCTTAGCCAGTTAAGTGCCCGACTCCTGATGTCATGATCTCAGGGTGGTGAGATAGAGTCCCATGAGGGGCTTTGAGATCAGCAGGGAGTCTGCTTGAGATTCTCTCCTTTTCCTTCTGTTCCTCCCCCTGCTCATGTCCTCTCTCTCTCTCTCTCTCTCCCTCTAAAATAAATAAATAAATCTTAAAAAAAATAAATGGAGGGGCCCCTGGGTGGCTCAGTGGTTGAGTGTCTGCTTCTGGCTCAGGTCACGATCCTGGGGTCCTAGGATGGAGTGCTGCATTGGGCTCCCTGCAGGGAGCCTGCTTCTCCCTCTTCCTGTCTCTGCCTCTCTCTCTCTCATGAATAAATAAATAAAATATTTTTAAAAATTAAAAAATAGAATCATAAATCATATTACATGAACTTTTTGCAATTGTTTGGATTCTTTTCGTTCAACCTAATTCCCTTGGATCTATACAAGTTGTATGTATCGATAGTTTGTTCTTTTTGGGCACTGACTCATATTCAATTGTAAGAATATAATATAGCGGGGATGCCTGCAGGGCTCAGTTGGTTAAGCATCTGACTTTGCTCATGTCATGATCTTGGGGTCCTGGGATTGAGGCCTGCATCTGGCTCCATGCTCAGCAGGAAGTCTGGCTCTCCCTCACCCTCTCCCTCGGCCCCTCCTGCCATCACTCATACTTGCTCTCTCTCTCAAATGAATAAATAAAATCTTTACCAAAAAAAAAAGAATATAATATATGTATTTAATCATTCAGCCATTGCATGTTTCTGGGTTGTTTCCAGATTTTGGCTATTATGGATAAAATTGTTATGAACATTTGCATACAGGATTTTGTGAGAATATGTTTTTGTTTCTCTGGAATGAATGCCCAGCAGTGCAATTGATTCATGTCATAGCTGCATATTTAGCTTTATAAGAAACTAATTGTTTTACAAAGTGGCTGAACCATTCAGATTTTCACCTACAATATCTGAGTTATCCAGTCTCTCCAAATCCTTGTCAAGATTTTGTGTTGTTGATTTTTTTTTAAATTTTAGTCATTCTGGTAGGTGTGTCATGCCACTATAGGTTTTTAAAAGTGGATGATTTGGTCCCATCAGTGTTTTAGAAGAAGCTTTCTGATGGTAACTATGGGGAAGATGGAAGGAAATGGGAGAAACTTGAGTCAATGATGTTACTTAGAAATGTATTGCAGTGATTTATGTTGGAGAGAAAGACTTGATCCATGACTTGGCAATGAGGGTTAAGAGGGATTTCTGAGAGAATCTTACAGTCTTGCAAAGATGTTATTCAATATTTCTAGACAATTCTAGTTTGACAAATTAAAGTGAGTTGATTAAGTCTAATTCAAAGGACATTTCCTTTAATCTCCAGTGGCAAAGTGACCCTGCTATATGGAAACACAGTTTGTTATACATAACTGATATTCAGAGAACAATTACGTAACATAAATGTTTGGTGATTATCCTTTAAGTTAGATTGCTTTTATGAGTGTTGTTTGAAGATTTGACAGATTAATTTGAAGATTCAGAATCATTATTTTAAAAAGATAACTCGTAATATATCTTTCAGTCTACATATTTATTTGACAATCTGCTTATGTACTATCTTTCAAATATCTGACAGATCATTTCTATTGACTTTGAAGAAACTTTTGTAGTCACAACAGAAGCCTAAATAAACATGAGTTTATAGTTAATGCACATGGAGATGGAGGCTACCCAGAGAGGGTACCCAGTATTATAATGGAAATAGTTTACAAAACCTAAGTAATAAGTTTTTGAAAGCCTAATATATAAAAATTAATGTGAAGAATCAAAAAGAAATAAAATTATTCTTTATGGAGCTGAACTAATAGATTTCAACAATGTAAATTATGAGATATATTTAGCTTCAGTCTTGTAGACACATGGAGTACTCTTAATTATTAAAGTTCCCTAAGTGCTGATATAAATTTTTTCTGAGGCATATGATATATTTTTGTGAGGTAAAAAATAGGTAGCACTTAAAAAAAAACTGATTTTCAGACTTAAATTAGAGTATCAAAAAGTACATAACCTAACAAAGTGATTGGATATAGCTTACATTATTAGAGATAGTTGTCATTATCTAAGGGAAAATATAGAATTCTGAGTTCTTCCATTACAGATAGAATCTATTGCCACAAATCTGGAAATCAATAAAACCTGTTTTGGAATGCCGGGACACCTGCACCCCGATGTTTCTAGCAGCAATGGCCACAATAGCCAAACTGTGAAGGAGCCTCGGTGTCCATCGAAAGATGATGGATAAAGAAGCTGTGGCCTATGTATACAATGGAATATTCCTCAGCCATTAGAAATGACAAATACCCACCATTTGCTTCAACGTGGATGGAACTGGAGGGTATTATGCTGAGTGAAATAAGTCAATCGGAGAAGGACAAACATTATATGGTCTCATTCATTCGGGGAATATAAAAAATAGTGAAAGGGAATAAAGGGGAAAGGAAAAAAAATGAGTGGGAAATAATAGAAAGGGAGACAGAATATGAGAGACTCCTAACTCTGGGAAACGAACTAGGGGTGATGGAAGGGGAGGTGGGCAGGGGGTGGGGGTGACTGGGTGACGGGTACTGAGGGTGGGCACTTGATGGGATGAGCACTGGGTGTTATTCTATATGTTGGCAAATTGAACACCAATAAAAAATAAATTCATAAAAAAAACTTGTTTTGGAAGAGTAAATGATTATTTGTTAATTTAGCTTCTACATCATCTTCCAGTGAAAGTATTGCCAAGATTCTGTGTGAATCTAATCAGGTATGGAGTACTGTTGAAAAGTGAGAGTTGCAGCTCAGAAAACAGAAACGTGAGTTACATTTAAAAGGAGTTCCTGAGAATTTTTAGTTTTATTATAAGAATAATTAAATATCAGTAGCATGATCATTCTTATTGTTACCTTTATTTATTATGCAAAGCTGATGGTTGTGGACTTTTGCCTGAAGGGGCTGATAAGCTGCTCTAGAAAAGAGAATTCCCATCTATTGCACAGAATCTGTTTCCCTGTCCTTCTGTTTGTACTATTCTGTAGTAAGGATCCCATGCAAAGACTTTCATTTGACATAAAATTCTAATAATTTTACTGATGAATCTGCAAAGTAAGAACATTAAATTAATAAATTATCCATATGAATGTACTTTCAAGATGTTAATAATTCATGCCAAGTGTTCTCATTTTATATAATTCCTTTCCTTAATGTGGCTTTCTTCAGCTGAGTTATAAAGCTTAGTGAAATAGAATTATGGCCTCGGATTCTTTTTTTTTTTTTTTTTAATGGATCAGTTGTTTAATTAGGTTCTTTGTAAGAAATTCAGAACACCAATTTGTGAGGGTAAACTCCATTTGTGAGAGAAAACACAGAGCGGAGGTAGCCCTGAAGCTGAGGAACAGCTTTGATTTTTGGCAGAATTTGTGAGTCCACAGCTTTCTGATCAACCTTGCGCTGCTCTGTAATCTCGTATTTCTCCTTCTCCGTGTCAGAAATCTCCCCTTCCTGGTGTCTGGGTTTACGCAGCTGCTGCTTCTTGAAATAAGCGTCAGTGAGATGTTTGGGGATTTTCACACTGCTTACATCAATTTTTGTGGAAGTGGCAATGACAAATTTCTGGTGTGTTCTAGGCAGAGGAGCTCAGTTGAGGGCCGAGGTGCAGTCACAGGTAGCAGGCCCCTGCTCAGGTGCTTCAGGAAACTACCCTCTTGCCTCTGTGGCGCCCAGTGAGGGTGGTCAGAATGGTCCCAGGGTGAGGCGAGCTCGCAGCTTTCTCACAGGCTGACTGAAAGGCTTTTGCCATGGCTCAACAGCTCGCGAGGCACATCTGCAGCAGGACAATACCTAGGCATTTTGCGAAGTTTGACCACTCGGGTACCACCATTCTTGTCACCACCAACTGGTTTTGTACCGGTAGCAAGAACCTTCTCCTTCTTTTTCTTTTCAACCCTGGATTTAGCTGCCGAATACTTCCCCTTGTACATGGCTTTTCTGGAATGCACAGCCCAGCGGGGGTACCTGCCAGTTCCTCTGACTAGGACAGGGCTTCGCTGTAGTGGGGCCTCCCCTTCTTTGGCCTTTTAGCCTTGAGGTTACCCTTCTTTGCCTTGCCACCAGCATTAACCTTCTTGACTTCAGGTTTCTTCTCCTTAGTATCTGGCTTCTCGGCTTTTTCGCCCGCCACCTTGCAAGATGGACAAGAGTGGCCTCGGATTCTTATACTTAAAACAATTCACAGTATAGTTCTCCACACAGTTTTCTTTTCTGCTGAAATTTAGTAGGCTACCCATTTAGGAAAATGTCAGCTTGGGGTGCATATATGTGAACTTAAACATTAAAGGAAAAATAGAAAGAAGTTTAAAAAAATAAATTGATGCTTAAAAATCAGTTAAATCTCATTAATGATGATTATAAGTACATATTTCTATGTTCTGTATTTATGGATAAATGTCTATAGTAGATTGAATTCTTACATCACATCATAGACCAGGATATTTTTCCTCATGTTTTGTTGGGAATTCAAATTAATACGCTATTTGTCCCAAAGATATTTGGTTCATAAGTCTTTTCTCTAGTTGTGGATAGATTATATTATCTATAAAATGAGTTTCTGGCATTGAGGGTAACTCAGAGACTGTTTTGTGAAGGAGGTATGTTTTCCAGATACTGTTGAGCTCATATTTTATAGTCATCAGCCATCAGACCCTGGTAATGAGAGGCATGGCCTTGAGACAAGGAAGTGACAATAATATGCAGTGAGCTCTGACATTGCCTATGTCAAAGACAAGGCTGACTTCACAGTGTCTCTTAGCCATGCAACTAATAACAAGCCAGTTTAGTAGACCTCTATTTCAAAAATTTGAATTTTCATGCTAGAAAATTTTATAAAAATGTATGAATTAAAATAGCTTTTTAAAGCTATGCATGAAGATGTACATACATTTAACTGTACATAGTGCTCTAGAGGAATATACATAAAATGCAGTGATTTTAACAAATAATGTATTTTAATAGAAAAGACATCCTTGCCAGAAATGAGTAAGTTATTATTGTCTTTAGACAAAAATATAACAGCGTAATTCAAGACCCAAGTGTCAGTATCAGTAATAACATAATGTAGAAATATGTGTGTTTTTGGTGATGATGGTATTTCTATTGTCTGCAACCAGTATAATATAAAGACATCAGATTAGAAATTCGTAAATTATTTTTTAAGGATTTTATTTATTTATTTGAGAGAGAGAGAGAGAGAAAGAGTATATACAGAAGTCGGGGGAGAAGCAGAAGGAGAGAAAGAAGCAGACTCCCTGCCCAGCTGATCAAGGAGACTGATGCAGGGCTGAATCCCAGGACCCTGAGATCATGACCTCAGCGGAAGGCAGAACTTAACCAACTGAGCCATCCAGGTGTCCCTGAAATTCTTGAATTCTAATACAAGTTATGATCTCATATAAATATGTGGTCTTGGGAAGGTGAATTTTCTTGCACATATTCTGTTCTTAAAACGAAGCAATTGCATTAGTGTCCAGATCTAAGGTATGTATAATAAAACTGTGACATAGTGGCTTACTGACACCCTAGGAGTTGATCTGGTCTTGTTTCCTGCTTTACCCTTCTCAGAATATCTGTTACTATTAATGTTACCTTACTGGTCTTTATGAAATACCCACAATAACCAGTTCCCATCATTTTCCACCACATCAATGATATCACTTAAGAATTCATTATAGTAATCTACACATGAAGTAAGTGCTAGTTTTGAAATCCAGTTTCTGCTGTTCTAAGCTGTTTATAGTCAGGTTGCCTAAGTGGTTCAGTCTGTTAGGTGTCCGACTCTTGATCTCAGCTCAGGTCCTGATATCAGGGTCATGGTTCAAGCCCTGTGTTAGGCTCCATGCTGGGCATGGAACCTACTTAAAAAAAAAAAAAAAAAGTATCTTCTGTCTACAGTGCTTAAAGGTTATTCCAGATTATGCCCTGGTGTATTCATGAAATATTTCATTTTATCATTTTATGCATCCCTCTGTTTCACTTTACTTGATTCCTCACCTATTTGAGGTCAAACTTTGTCCAGTTACAGTTCAAGCAAAGACCCTATTTCCGTTCCTCAGCCTGGCAAGTGTTTTAGTCATAGATGTTCCCTTGTTCTTTATACGAGACAGCTGGAATTTGGATCTTGATGGTCACTGCTGTCATTCAGTGCCTAATCATAAACAAAGAATGGGTTTGCTTTAGCAACACAGTTTATCTCCTTGTCTAATTAGTGCCTCTCTGGCTAGGGTGCTGCTAAGGTAGCAAAAATTTGGCTTCCAGCTTTGTGCTGCTAATGAGAATTTTAGTCTGCAAGTATGCTTTGCCTGTAGCAACTTGATTTATTTACTTCATTTTAGGTCCATTTATTGTCAGTATGTTACACTGTTCCAAATAGTAAAATAATATATAGTCACAAGAATATTTTCCTGTTATATCTCTAGGGCAAGATCATCTGCAAAAAGTGTTCCCTGGCAGAATCATGTACAGACTCACAATCTGTTCAGCTTCTCATGGCTTTACTAACCTTCAAGGGCTTAGTTGTTTCATCTCTTTTAGCAGCATAGAAATATTCAAATAGGCTCATGTTAAACAAAAATTGCAACTTGATAAAATGTGCAGTGGAAAATATATACTCAGTGTTAAAACTTGTATTGTATGATACATTTCCTTAGCTGTGCATCTCTAGTTAGATACCTCTTGTTTTTTTTTTTTTTTTATATTAGGAGCCTTTTCTTTTTTTTAATTTCTTTTTTTTTCAAGATTTTTATTTATTTATTCATGAGAAACACAGAAAGAGAGAGAGGCAGAGACACTGGCAGAGGGAGAAGCATGGTCCATGCAGGGAGCCCCACGTGGGACTCGATCCCAGATCTCCAGGATCAGGCCCTGGGCGGAAGGCTACGCTAAACCGCTGAGCCACCCAGGCTGCCCTGAGGAGCCTTTTTATGCATTGGGAAACCTTAAGTCATTCCAGATAGTTTTGAGGAAGTTTTCCATTAGTGTGCTTTGTAAATCTCTGGTTACAGAAGGACCTCTGGCGCTGACCTAGCCAATCATGAAACCTCATTTTTTGCTTCAGATGGAAGACCCATTACCCAAGGAGGATCAGAGCTCCTCACTGCATTTAAATGGATACTGGGGGAATGAGAATCGCTTTTTTCTTTATAAAACTGTCTTCTATAAAGATATTTAAGTCTTCAACAGTTAACAGTCTTTCCTTTCCAGCCTGCACCAGCCTGAGTATGAGATACAACTGTTGATGAAGAAAGCAGCATGGGTATCTGGATCTAGCCAGGGCTTAAATGAGCTTATTCTCATAATTTCCAATTCCATGTATGGATACATTTTTTTGGCTTAACCTAGTTTCATTTAGACTCTTTCAACCAAAAGACTTTAACTTGTCCAAAATATACTCTAAAAATTATTGTTAGTAGCTTGATAATCTAATGGTTTGGTAAATTTCATGCAAGATAAAGGAGATAGTATAGTACATATCTTTTGATATGGTATAAATAGCTTATGTTCATTGCCTGGGATTATATACTTGATAACATTACTATAGAAAAATGACTTAAGAGAACTCTATGGAATGTAATTTCATGATTATTCATGCAGAATAGATCTCCCACAGAAAATATGATTTGAGATGATGGTTGTAGAAGAGTAAGATATTATAATGTTGAGTAAGGAAAAGGGAGACTGAGTGAAGATATATTGCAGAGGTATTTTTAACTAACATGTACACATATGTGAGATGAGAATTTTCAAGAAACTATAAATAACTCAGCATAGCATTACCTTAGAATTCAAAATGACCATCAAAATGTAGACAGAAATCAAAATATGAAAAGCCCTGAGATTTTTAACCTCTATGAACCTTAGTGTCTTCATTATAACATGGAAATTAGAGTATCTTTTCTATAGAATTTTGTGAGTTTTAATACAATTTGTGGAAAGTGCTTAGCCAAAAAAAAAAAAAAATTTAGTAAATGGTTTTATCTTGTTATAGTGACAATGAATTACATAAAGTTCTTAGGATATAAGTAAGGTTGTCAACTTTTAAAAACATAACACATATTATAAAAACTAGTTATATAAACAGTAAAGTTATTTATTTTCATTAAAAAGGTATTTTCTTGAGACACCTGAGTGGCTCAGTGGTTGAGCATCTGCCTTCGGCTCAAGTCATAATCCCAGGGTCCTGGGATGGACTTCCACATTGGGATCCCTGCATGGAGCCTGCGTCTCCCTCTGCCTACGTCTCTTCCTCTCTCTGTGTCTCTCATGAATAAATAAATAAAATCTTTTAAAAATTTTAAAAATAAAAATGATATTTTCTTTGAGAAAAATATTTATTGCTTTATCATTTGCCCAAGGAAGGCTGGCCTCTAGCGGCAATATTCCAGAATTGCAGACACATAGTCTTCATAGCTGAGGAAAGGTTCAAGTACCTGCCAGATTCAAGTCATGCATTAGGGTCATATTCAAGTCACGCATTAGGGTCATATTTGAGAACAAAGAATATCTAACAATTTTGGAAACATTAGATCTCAATTCTTACCATATAGGTTCTTTCAAAGTCCTGACCTTCATAATTTTTTTAAAAGATGAGTTTAAAGCAGTATTTCCCAAAAGCCATCTTAAAAATGGTGAGGTCCTGTGTCAGTTTTATGTGTGTATATATATAAAGAGAGAGAGAATATAGTATGGTTCTTAAATATATACGTTTATGCATATAGTATAGAATATAGCTTATATAATTTGTATATGCTATATATTTATATATTAATTATATATGCTTCATTCATGTTCTCATTCATTTGGGGAATATAAATAATAGTGAAAGGGAATATAAGGGAAGGGAGAAGAGATGTGTGGGAAGTATCAGAAAGGGAGACAGAACATAAAGACTCCTAACTCTGGGAAACGAACTAGGGGTGGTGGAAGGGGAGGAGGGTTGGGGGTGGGGGTGAATGGGTGACGGGCACTGAGGGGGGCACGGGATGAGCACTGGGTGTTATTCTGTATGTTGTTAATTGAACACCAATAAAATAATTTATTAAAAATATAATATATATATAATATATAAAATATATATAAAATTTTATATAATTTATGTAATATATATATACTTACTATATATGTATTTATATACATACATACATAATATCCTTTTATGTGTGTTGATATGACACAAATCTTCATTCATTGTAACAAAATTGTCCTAGATGTCAAGTCCAGAAAAAGTATTTGTCTTTGTCAATGAACTGGTAAACTTCCTATATAGATAGTGAAGTCTGTATAACCCATTTGAATGTTGTGTCATTTATTTCTCTATTTTTGCTGACTTACGATGGGTTTTCCAATTGACACTGTGGATTCACCATTAACTACTTACAAATTTGAATTTAATTTAGCTGCATTTTAGTGACAAGTTTTTTATGTATAATTTATATAAAACACATATTTTAAATGTTTAATTATAGCATTGCTGTCTGAGAAGTCTATTTTTATGCTTTTTTAAATAAAATTTCTTAAATATCCTGCTATAATTCTTTTATAAACAGTTCTGTTAAAATCAGACAAGTAGAGGACATTTCTAAATAAACGATACTATTATATTAAACACCTATTCCATTCATGCTCTCATATCAGGTCCTTTATTCCACTGAAAAATCCTCCTCTAATATCACAGGATTTATATAAATCTGCCCTATTAATCACTCTCCATTTTTCCCAGTATAGCTTTCATGGGCTGACAAGTGGGAAGTCAGCATTGTCAGGTGTGCTAATGATTAAGTAGTAGTTTCAAAACAAAACTAAAAGCACAACAGAGTATAGTGTAAAAGATAAATCAAAAGATCTACCACTCATCCCCAACCTTCTACCACAACAACAAATAGAACCTTTGTAGTATTATTTTGAGATTAGGACATTGAATTTTCCTTTAAAATAGGTTTTCATATTGGTATGGTAGAAAGGTTTTGTAATGAGAGATGAGGTTAAAAACAGGGCAAAGGCCATACATTTTTTTTTTATAACACTCTGAATAGATTCTAGAGTTCTTTTGTTTAACAGCCCTTCCAGAAGGTAAATTTATATGCAGTTCAAGCACTTAAAACCATAATTTATTCGTCAGCATCGCTTTCTCTAGCTATTCTTTATTAAATGGCATCATGATACTTTGCAATGGAATGTGATTGTGCAACCTGATATTGCTTGTGTGCACTGATAAAAGATGAAGCGATGATTGTATTCCTATTCTTTTGCATACTATGAATTTAAATTTCAATTAAATCAGATTATTCTGTTCTATGCCATCTTTATTTAACATTAGTGGTGATTAGTTTCTAATTTCTGTTGCTACTGATATCAGCTTTATACCCTCCCATCTGTGAATATCAAGTGAAGGCATTCACACATTTCCATTATATTTATTTGTATTTTGAATTTACAGGGTTTTCAACCCCTTAAAATTTAACTAAGTGTGAAATGTTTCAAATTAGGAACCACAGTCTTAGAAGCATTAAAGCACACTGTGGGATGTTAAAGTCTATAGTTGGTAAAAAGTTTTAAGCTATTTTCAAATTGTGTCTTATTTTCCCCCTTAAAATAAATAAGTAAAGAAAGTACCTTAGATTCACTGCTAATACCTAAAATAACAAATTTGCAAGATATTTATAGAAAGAGATTTGAACAGTTTTGAATTATGACCTTAATGTATAATACTTAAAACCTAATCCTTTAAAATATAAAACCTCCCTACACACCTTCATTTTTCTTCATTTTATTCTTTTTCCTGTATTTTCTTTGCAACCAACAGAATTCTAGGCAGCCATTGACTCTAGACTCTTAACTGGATTCTTTTCCTTCCCTCTCTTGTGGGCATTTGGCCCCACTGTCACTGTTTTAGTTTAGGCCTTGATCATCTCTTGCTTGTGTGCTGCAACAGCTTCCTGGACAGTATTTCTGATGAGTAAATTCATCCTCCACAAGGCTGCTAGACCAACTGATCTAAAGGGGGTGCATTCCATGGTTCTCCATTGTTGGATGATATAGTCAAGTTTTTAAAAATGGAGTGAGGTATGGAGATCCTAGGTGGCTCAGACAGTTAACCACTGGACTTTTGATTTTGGCTCAGGTCATAGTCTCCAGGTGCTAAAATTGATCCCTGCCTTGGGCTCCACATTCAGCGGGAAGTCTGCTTGAGAGTCTCTCTTTCCCTCTCCCTGTGCCCTTGCCCTCCTCTAAAATAAGTTGGGATGTCTGAGCATCTCGCCTTTGGCTCAGGTTGTGATCTCCGGGTCCTGTGATTGAGTCCTGCATCAGGCTCTCCACAAGGAGCCTGCTTCTCCCTCTGCCTGTGTCTCTGCCTCTCTCTGTGTATCTCTCATGAATAAATAAATAAAATCTTTAAAAATAAATTAAATATATAAAAATTTGAATTTTTATTGGATTTACAATAAAAACTTGAAATGGAATGAGGTAACTCTTGATTTAGCCGGTGTATTTATACTTAATTTGATTTTGAAAATATAATGGTAAAATTAAGTCCCAAAGTTACTGAAGCAGTGATCATAGGTCAAAGGATGTAGAACCTAAGTACGGAAGTATATATTGATATAATTAGGTTTTGATTACTTTCAAGAAACCAACACAGACCAAATATCATTATAATTGGGCAGCCCCGGTGGCACAGCGGTTTAGTGCTGCCTGCAGCCCGGGGCGTGATCCTGGGGATCTTGGATCGAGTCCCACATCGGGCTCCTTGCATGGAGCCTGCTTCTCCCTCTGCCTGTGTCTCTGCCTCTCTCTCTCTCTCTCTCTCTCTCTCTGTCTCTATGAATGAATAAATAAAATCTTTAAAAACAAACAAACATCATTATAATTGACACCATTAAACTAGAAACCTGTATATTACCAAAATTGTTCAAAAGTCCCTCGTTGGCCTCCTTTCCATAGAAAGCAACAGACAGATTGCTGGTGGTCAGAGACTGGGTGATAAACTGACTTTCCCTAAGTTCTGCCCTTAATACCTGACAAGTCCCTTCCTTGCCTACTTCCTCAGTTTTGATATCTGTCAAATGGGGATAGAAATGCCTGACTTGCTTCCTAATGGAGATAATAAAAAAGAGATCTAGTAAAAAGTAGAATTCATAATCACTTGGCAAAGTGTTTTCAAATATTTTAGACCATTTGATCCTCACAATAAGACAGTAGTTAAAACCTTATCAGTTGCTAGTCACCTTTTATATAATAAATATTTCATAATGCCTTCTCCAAAAATAAAGCTAACACATATACAACTTCAGTACACATGAGATTTTTTAAAAGATAATTACCTATAATAAAAGGAATATTATTCAAAAATGTTTAAGTTCCTGAAATTCTTAAAATAATAAGAATGAGAATAAAATAAGAACTACTTTCCTAATAAAATACATTTAAAATAATAGATAGCCCTGGGTAGTGGGGAAAAGAAAAGAAAAAAAAAGGGAGCTCAACATATGTCTCTGACATATAAATATATTTATATATTTCTTGTGTGCGCATTTTTGCATGTGTACAGATGCACCCTGTAGTATACGTATACACTTATATACGTATATGAGAAGTCATCATTTCAATTTCTCAGTATACAAATACCTCTAGTAGGTAAATATTTCTACTCAGCTAAATCATCGTCAGTGGCTTCAACATAAAAATTGTGAGGATTATAATGAATCCACTCTATAATATTTTTCAGTTTTTATTGGTTATTTGAAATTAGAATCATTCATATTATTTAAAACTTGAAAGCTTTGAAATTTAGGTTTTTTTATTGACCCACTTAATCATTTTCATTGTTTACTACAATGCCAACAACTAGAATTTAGATGTGGTTGTCCATTTATTTTCAGGGGAACAATACCTCCTCCAGTAGAAAATATCAAATCATCATCTATCCCTTATGTTTTAATATTTCCTTTGTTCCATTTTGGAAAAAAAGGAAGAAAAGAGAACTTTGGTGATGCATCTTAGTTTGTAGAAAACTGTGGGGGGTAGTTTAAAATGTGGTTAGAAAATTATCCCCTAAAGACATGTTAGGTTAAACAACTTTCAGAATATGATTAGAATTAACCCAAAGGTATTGGAATGAAGGGGTTATGTGGGTGGTAAAGGTGGCTTGTGGCTAGAAACTAATTAGCATTGAATAAATTACTAATCAAATTTCCTTTTTCAAATATAGGTATGATTTATTCCAGGGAGGGTCTTGGTATAATTGACCTAAATATTGACCTATTTTTGCTATCTTTCCTGGTATCAAATAAAAGGCTTTTGACAGATGAGAATTTGTCAAGTGACTTTCCTAAAATTGTTTCATTAACAAATTTATTTTTTGTTGAACTCTGATGCATAGCAAATCCAATCCCAAAACTCTTATAAAATTCTGTCTAAATTTTTATTTATAATGGTCTTGTGTTAGAATTATATTTCATCTGTGAGAATTCAGTGAATTAGTACATATAAAGTAGTTTAGAACAAGATTAGACAAATGGTAAGTGCTTGGAAATATGTTAGGAATTATTATTATTATTTATATTATTATTATTATTATTATTATTATTACTATGTGAAGATTTGTTCCAATACATAAAGGTGTAAATACCTATGCACATGTATCTTAAATGAGTAGTTATTATATATCCAGTATGGCTTTTATTTTTGTTGTAATTTTACTTGTTGAGACTACTGAACATAAATTATCATTCTGTTGAATCCGTAGTTTCTTTTTTAAATAATTTTTCTACACTACTTTTGAGAAATATGTCTATTTTTCAGAAATCATTTAAATCACATGAGTTTACATTGAATGTAAGTCTGTTTTAGTAGTAATTAATATCTATGTTTGAATGCTCTTTCAAAACATTTTCAGTTAAGTCTTTCCTTCATTAGATCAACCAACCAACAGAGATATTATATATTGAACACTAGATCTGCACGCAAATATTTGTAATATTCCTTCTAAGAAAGAAACTAATATCTAAAAGATAAGACTTGCATGAATAAAAAATTATTGTTATCACTTTTCATAAGTGCTAAGCAGAGATATATGAGAATTAGAGCAAATCCATCCTAAAGAAGTCAACAATGTCTTTAAGAAAAAGATAAGCAGGAATGTACAGAATAGGAGAATGAAAGGATCTGTGAGGAAGTCAAATGTTTCAAGAAATCTAGTTAATTCAAAGGCATGATTGTTTTCCTTATATTTGCAACTCAATTACAAAAAATCCTTTGCTAAATTGCCCTTCATTTAAGAATATTTTGGAAATGAACCCTGTATCACTTGAGAGCTTGCTCAATAATCCCTGAAGCAGAATAAACTTGCTTATACGTGAAAAACTGAGTTATCGTGTCTTTATTTCCCAGTGACTTGATAATTACCTGGACAATTTCAAGACAAAAGCAGAGCCAAATTAAGATACCATTAGACATGGCAAGTGCTTAGTGAGCTTCATGATTATTTAGTCTTCAGGGAAAGGTGACCTGAAGAGTTTAGGTTTATAATCTAGTTGAGTTTTAAACCCTGGTATTTTTGTTGTAGTTGTCATTTCAGAGTTACTTAGCAATATTTTGAGGAAAAAGATTTCAAAATTCAATAAAATAAAGCATGAAAAGTAACAATGAACCAGAAATCACAATTAGATAAATAAATCAATCCAAAAATTACTCAAACAGAAGATAAATAAACAATTTGTTACTCTTGGTAAACAGAGGATCGCTAAGACTATTTACTGCAAAGGTAGTGTATGAGCACTGTCCTAGTTCGGGCTGTCATAACAAAATACCATTGACAAGGTGGCTTATACAGCAGAATTGATTTTCTCACAGCTCTGGAGGCTAGAAGTCCAAAATCAGGGTGCTAGCACGCAGGTTCTGGAGAGCTCTTTTCTTGGCTTGTGGGTGGCTGCCTTCTTGCTGTGTCCTCCCCTGGCAAAGAGAAAGTCATAGCTTTCTGGTGTCTCATTTTCATACAGGCAAAAAAATCCATCAGGACTGCTCCACCCTTTTGAACTTATCTAAATCTAATTACCTCCCAAAGACTTCATCTCTTAAATACCAACACATTAGGAGTAGGGCTTTAATATTTGAGTTTGAGGGTGACATAATTCAGTCCAGAGCAAGCACTTAACCTAAGGTTATCAGCATGAGTCAGCTAGTTATTTTAGGAAGTTATTGGACAGATGCTTGGAGCTAGTAGAGTGAAATAGATGGCCTAGTGGAATCTCTGCTTTATCATGTCCCTGTTAGTGATCACTGGGAAGTCCATTTTCTTACCTTCTCTAAACATTCATTTCCTCAATTGTAAAATAAAGGCCATACCTACCATAGAAGTGCTCAGGAGTGGGAGCATCTGGGTGACTCAGTTGGTTAAGCATCCAACTCTTGATTTTGGCTCAGGTCATAATCTCAGGGTCTTGGGATGGAGCCCCAAGGGGCTCTCCACGATCAGCAGGAGTTGGCTTGAGCTTCTTTCTCTAACCTATTCCTCTGCCTCTGTCTCTGCTTGTACTCTTTCTCTCCCTTTCTCTAATAAACAAATATAGTCTTTTAAAATAAATTAGCAAAATTTTAAAAAGTGCTTACAACAGAAAGGTAAAATGCTCAAGTGTTCAGACAGTGCCTGGCACATAAATGCTGAATAAATGTTTGTAGCTATTTTCCTTTTTAAATTTTTAGCATATTTTGAAAGGGGTAATACATTTATGAACGGTGTAATTTCTAATCATTTCAATATTTAAAGAATTGCCTCAAATCAGTGTATTCAAATGAGAAATATTAGCATTAAATGTGTTTTCTTTTTCAGAAAGAACTACGCAGAGATGCATAGAATGTCAGAATCAAAATGTTATGAAGTACTGGGACTTCGAAATATAATTAAATTTGATAATTCCAGATACAGAAAATTTTTGATATGATGAGTACCACTTACATTTTTAAGTGTACATATGTATTTAGTCTGCTTATGTGGAAATCTATAGCATCATACAAATAGTTTTTACCATCTATTTGTGATTTAATATGGCATATTATTGAAGTCATTGCAAGAATATTTCAAGGAGCTTATTATAATCAAGGAGCTGCTTTTGTTTAGGGTTAAGTAATGATCATCTAGAATTGGTATACATATGTATACACATAATATGTATGCACTTAAGTCATAATATTTAGAAATTTAGTTATAAGGGTCTTATATTTTAAAGTCAAAAACTAAGAAAAACTGAGGTGTCAGGAAAGCAGTCTGTAGAATACTGATAATATTCCACCGGGAGCATTCTGTATATTTCAGTCTGTAGGAAATTAATCCTTCTACCTTAATCATGTCTCCTTAAGTTCATTTTTATACTTAGATTTAAATACAAATGTTGTGCAAGTAATAGTATGTCGTCCATCTGTCTAAAGTGATGAAAAGGAATTCCAAGACTTAACTACTTAGCTTTATGTGTTTGTAAATATATATTATGGTATTTGTCATCAAAAAGGGATAATTGGATTTCTCCACTTTTCTGAAGATATGACATTTAAGTTGTTATCACCAACTGGTGATATCTGGTGATATTTGTGTAAAAAAGTACAACACCCCCCTATTGTCCATATGATGTTCATATGACCAAAATTTGTTTTTTAAAAAAAGGCCAAGCAAGAGAAATACGGTGGTGTTGGAACATACATTGTTCTTGGTGAAGAAAGCACAATATTTTACAAATTTTATGGGTTCTGAGAAAAACTGGTTCTGCTTATAGCATCTGTAAGTTACAACCCAGACAGTTCCCATATAATTAACCCAGGAACCTGTGATTTTATACTATTATTCCTAAAATTCAAAGCTTGTGCTTCTAAGCTAACTCCTTGTAGGGACTCTAAAGATTTCATCAATTAAATTTAATAATTATCAGAGAATGTACTTGAAAGATTTGTCAAATCAAATACAGTGGCTTTAGAAATGTATCTAGATTTTTAGTATTGAGTATCTATGTTCAGAATGCAATTGATTTTAAAGATGGTACCAGAACCAGAATGATAAATGATTTGGAATTTTAAGACACGGGCTTGAATTCTACTCTTTTAATTACTATGCTGGGTAAGTGGCTTAACATAGCTGAGCCTTCTGATCTTATAATATGAAGAGAAAAATACATACCTTATTTATCCCATAGGGCTATTGTGAAGATCAAATGAGATAATACATCTGTGAAAGCTCTTAGTAAAACTTCAGCCATATAAACAAAAATGTTACCATTAATTTAATAGATATGATACTGCTTAATGAATCACATTTAAAAGTTAAACCTAGCTATGCTTTTTCTACAGTCTAATGTGTGACTTTGTTTAATGGGGAGCCACCACTAATTAAAGTGTAGTTGATGTTCATGCTGTTCACATTTGTCCAGCTTTTTACCCATAATCTACTAATAGTAATTCATGAACATTTAAAATGTACAGCAACAGTCTGGTCCAGCATGGCCTGTCTCACATACCCCTAGCTCATGCTGGGCTTTCACAATGAAGCCTGCTGAGACAAAACAGTTTCACAGTCTTCTTAGGGTGAATTACTTTCCATTTATCCAGGATAAACCAAATTCTAAGGAATTCATAGCAAAAGCCTAGTTAAAAAAGAAAAACAGAATAAAGCACACAGTTTCAATGCAAAATCAAATGTCTCTCTTTCTTCTAATGAAATGTGAATGAAACAAGATAAGATAAAATATTAATTACAAACACATTTAATAATAAAGTTTGTATTTCCCATTTAGGTGTTATTAGAAAATATGATATGAAAAATAAGTCCACTTACAAAATCTCAGTTTTTGTGGTAGCTGAAAACAAAATTAATTTTAAAAGTACAAATATCAACTAAAATAAGACAAACATGATTATTTAAAACCCACATTTATCAATAAGCCTCAAAGGAGTTCAGATATGTCTCCCAATTTGGCCATACCACTTCAAGAAAAAAACATTTTAAAAATCCAAATCTCAGGTCATTTTGAAAATCCAAATTCAAGCATCATCTCTGAGTTACTGTATTTCATTGCAAAGAAAAAAGTTATCCAAGACACTGTAGCAACTGAGCACCCTCCAGATAGGTAGTCTTCACATTCTGGTGCATAGACTTGATCGCTTTCTACTAGGTCAAGAATTAACTTTTAGCTGATTAGACAATCGTGAGTATGGCCCTTTGGAAGGTAGGAAGCTTGCCACATGAAGAGCCCAGTATATGGGAGACAAAAAGGAAGAATGGATAGCACGTGAGATTCATTGTGATAAAGTGATTTTGGCACTGTAAAATGAAGATCTTAATCTTACGTACGACTATCTTGCTGAGATTTAGTTTTCTAATTCATAAAATGAACATAGTTAATGCCTATATTATTGGGAATCTGTAAAGAGTAAAAATATTTTGTATATAAAGTGGCTGAGATAGTGCCTGGCAGAAAATGTGGTGTCAGTAGAAGCTACTAGATAGTTATCTGAGGAAAGATAAGTTAGACATAAACCAAAGCCAGATGTCCAAAATGCAGCTACCCATGGCAGACATTATTAACCCATCATGAAAACTTTAGCACACAGGAAAAAAAATATTTGTTTCAGTAAAATTAGAATGTATTCTTCTATAGATTAAAGAATCTAGCTAAGTATCGCCCCCTCCATATACTAAATGAAGCGTCCTAGGTAAATAATTCAGATACCTTATTCTTAGGAAAGCCTCCCTGATATACCTGCCACTGAACATAAACTAATGTAAGGTCACAGTAGCAGAATTCCTGCTGTGTCACATGAAGCAGTCAACCTCTATGAGTCCTGAGTGTCCTCATCTCTTAGCTAACCCCCATGCTTTAATTTGGTTGCAAATAGTTGTCCCTACTCCATGAGCTTATTTGCCACTCATGAAGTATCTCTTCTGGGAGGTACTCATAATTTCAGCAAAAAATAGCATGCCCACAAGATGATGTGACTTGATCTCAATTCAATGGGAACGTTTTAAGGATGGATAATTTGTAAAATCCAAGGCTGAGTCATTTCAGAAATAAGATGTGTTACGGCAAATAAAGCATCCCTCACTTATTAGGATACCTGCACAATAGTACTAAAAAACACAAATGTGGGTCACAGAAACAATACAAACCTTTACTGAAAATTTGACCACTGTTGATGGTGCATAGAAAATTTTTATTCTAAGACTGATGTTTTAATTTCAAGAGAGCTGAAAGGTGACCTATGTGTGGTTAAGGATGCAGAGATGATGTCTAAAAAGCACGCCTGCTAGTTGATTGGAGGGAGAATGCTCACCTCATGCTGACAGGTTTATACCAGTGGTGCAGGAGGGAGGACTGCAAGCAAGCAGCAATGAGAGCCAGCAGATCCGCATTAACATTTTATACACTGAATTTGATAATGTATTCTTCATGCTAAATAACTTTTTGAAACTTACTTCATCTGATTTGAGATGTGATTTGAGAACTGCCAATATGTTAGGCAATCTGCTGCAAAATTGTCTGTTTTCATCTAAGTACCTCTG
Organism: Vulpes vulpes; assembly: GCF_048418805.1. Classification (NCBI taxonomy): domain Eukaryota; kingdom Metazoa; phylum Chordata; class Mammalia; order Carnivora; family Canidae; genus Vulpes; species Vulpes vulpes. The sequence continues at coordinate 37,211,458 of NC_132794.1, forward strand.
CATCATCTTAGGCCCTTCTGTGTACCAATTCTTCTTCTCCTTCTTCTTCTATTTTTTTTTTAATGCAGGCCTACTCAGCAAATCAGAGAGCTTAAATTTATGTTTCCAGTAGCAACAGTATGCTAGAGGGATTATTTTAGCTACATTTTAAGGCCTATAAGAAAAAGTAAATGTCAGCATTAGGGCAAACACTAAGGTACGTGCAAACAGTGAACCTGCCCAGAGAACCAATTAGATTAGACTGTAAAATAAGGACACCGAGTGGGAGGTAAATGCCCACCTGGTGGGATTTCCAGAGTCTTGGGAATGCACGTCTGTTCCACCTACTGCTGGATGATGCATTAAATACTTTACTGGTAAAAGTTCCTTCTTTTAAGTCTCATGTTTCCCCAAAATGCTATACCTTTTAATATATAAACACCACAGGAAGGGTTGAAAGGCTATAAATTACATCAGACTTATACAATATAGTATGAATGGGCTCCTCAGAGCCAGTCCTAAGAGAAGATTTTGATTAGGGATGTGGTGAGGGAAAACTCCAAAAGAAAGAAAATGTTTGTATTTTAGTGAGTGTGTGTGTGTGTGCGCGCGTGCGTTTAGGGGGTATATAATGAATATTTCATTTTACTACTTCACTGTTTTGTTCAACCAATTGCCCAGAAGTAAGAGTCATAACTTCCTTTGGGAACTCCCATGTTTTCCTAGTTCTCCTGCCCTGATATTTGAGTTCCTAACTCTAAAACTGAATTCTTTAGATAGGAAGTCTTTGAGTTGAATCATTTCACTCTGGAAAGTAGTTGTGGTCCAGTGGAAAGCACAACAGAGTAAAAATCAGGTCCACTTACTGACTAGCGGCAGGACCACTTCATTCTAACCAGCCCACCAGCATACTTCTGGCACCTGACTCCTAAATCTTGTGATTGTGCCTCCTCGTGCACTAGGGATGAATATTTCACCAGTATGCATACTATTCTTACTACTGGTCTTGAAACTTGACTGAACTTAGTGAATTAATATCTGAACATATACATTGAAAATATAAAGGCAAAAATAATAACTTTAACAATATTATTTAACAATAATATTTAACAATAATAACATACATGTAATTTTCTCTTTGCTTTTGTTAGAAATATACATTAAATTATTTAAAATGCATTGATACTATTTTAAAAATAGAGATAGAAACAATTACAATTGTCAGAAGGATCTTGACCAAGTTAAGTAAAACTTGGTGGAGTTAAGGTTGAGAATTTATAAAATGACAATGACTTCAAAGAAAGAGTAAGAACATATTACTGAAAATGTTAATGGAAGGAAGTGAGTAAAATGTAGAAATAAACCTGTTAGGTTTAAGGAAAATTTCTACTGGGTTAGCCTAGGCTCAAATAAAGAATTAGGAAGCATGAGTATTGCTCCAAAATTAGGGATGAGAAAAAAAGAAACCTGATAATAAATTATATATTAAGAGACAGTTTCATGAAACATATATTTAGAAACTAGGGTCAGAGAGTATATATTTTATTTACTTGAGAATAAACTAGACATGAATCTATTAGGTTGGTGGCCACCAACAGTTCACATAAAGAGAAATCTTTCTGTAAACCCCATCAGAAACCAGTTAAAACACTTGGAACAGGAGGGCCAACCAGAGGACGAGAAAATTATCTGAGGACATATATTTTGTTAGTTACGTCTATATTACAGTAGTTGACATATCCCTGAAGATCAAGCAAAGGTACAGAAAACAGCCTGTCATAAATATCAGGGGGGAATGTCTTGATGCAACAAGTGTGCCAGCTGTAAGAAGGCCAATGCTCCTCTGTACTTGACCACAGTAAACTCATAACCTAAATAATTCAAACATTAAGACTGAAAGCAAGAAAAGCACTGGGATAGTTACATAGGCTAGGAAAAAAAAAAACACATGGTATGTTAGAATCAACTGAAAGAATATTGAGAGAAAGACTTACAAAGAAAGCATAATTTTATTTTGTAGGTACTGTGACAAAACAGCTACTTATGTGAATTCCATTTCAAGTAAAAATGAATGTTTTCAGAACTGTTATTGAACTTACAAGGAGCTTGAAGGCCAAGAATTAAAGATGGGTGGAAAGGGTCTGCAACCCAGGTGATAAGGAGTTATTTACTAAGCACAAAAGAAAGAAGCGTTATGTAAGAGTAATTGATCTACTGAAAATGTCCTAGAAAAAAATTAAAGCAATTGATCTTCAACAAAAATAAATGTATTGTTAATTAAAATGTCTTCATAGTATAACCAAATGAGAAACAAGAGTGTTTAGGTTACACTGTACTCAATATTAAAAAAAAATAAACATCAAATTAGAATATTTGGGAACTCAAATTTTCTTTTGCTTGCAATGTTTTTAGTTGATTGATTGGTATTCTGGAGCTCTTAAACTGGGGTGATTCTAGTTTATAGCAGTACTCTTTATAAGGAAAACAAGATTTTGTTTCAAAGGAGTATCACTGTTTTTGCCTAGTAATAGCTCAACATAAGTCACTTTCTGAAAACCAACAATTCTGGGTGGAACACTTGTCCTGGCTTTCATAGTTCAGAGATTTTGAGTATGTTATTCATCTGAGCAGTCAGATGTTTTGTTTTGCCTTTAATTCCAACAGAGCTGAACCTTTACTGATGCTAAAATTCTGTGCACTCTACAAATCTGTGAAAATTAAAAAAGAATTGAAGATGATCCATTTCCCTAGCGTATGTACTTTTGGAAGTCTGGACAAGTAGGAGTATATTTAAAATGCAAATATTATACTGAGATGCTAAAACAATTTACATTCTGAGGCTGCAGTTTAAATATAATTGCATTACATTAAAACACAGTTGGGTTTATCGTGTGATATAAATTTGGTTTATTTCTTACAGATTTATGGTGACTAGGATTTTGTTTTGATCTTGTAGTATATACGGAAATTTCACAACCATCTCTTATAATTTGTGAAGCTTTAGCAGCAACATTTGTAAACACAAGGGGATGTTTTCACTTTTTAGTAGGGGAAGAGCAGATGGTTGGGATTAAGGGAATCACTCCTTCGTGTTTAATAATGCAGCAGGGAAGGCAGTGGCAAGCTAACTTTTCACCAAGAGAGAATAATTTTTCAGAGCATCAGCTGGATCTTTCCTAGCTAGAATAGAGCCCCTTCAGATGTGAACCATCTGCATGGGAGTGAGTCACAGCAAAATATCTAATAATACTTGTAAAACACACTTTGTTCCCAATGAGTTCTATATAGAGAAAATAATCTGTGTTTGATGGAAAGGACTGGTGAGGAGAAATTTGCATGTAAGTAGAGGACTGGTAGATAGAAATTCAGTAAGACAATGGAAGAGACATAGACCAACCAGTCAAATATATAAGAAATCAAATTTAAAAAATTTAGGCAAGTTTGGGGATCTACTCAAACATTTAAACAGACTCAATAGAAAAAAATAATGATTTTATGAGGCAATATTTAAGTAGAATTTAAAGTATGAATTTAAGAATCATCCAGAAAATTTTTGGGAAAGAATAAATGTATAATATTAAAAATAAAAAATTATACATTGAACATAGAAAACAAAATATCAGTAAAATATAGGATGTAATGCAAACACCAAGACAAGAAAAAATTATAGTTTCTAATGAACATGTATTTTCATTATAATTGATGATTATTACAAAGAATTTGATATACTAAAGATCTACTAATTCTTTTAACACCTATTGTTTCATATCCACTACTAAGAAAAATGCTATTGACCCATCGAATGATTATCTCAGTTCATTTGCTCAGCACCAAATTCTAAAGGAGTTACTTCCAAACCATCAATGATGTTTAGAGAAGGAAAAACTGCGACCCCAAAGTCAGTACCCAAACAGAAATTTGATCTGAAGGAATCATAAGTTTGAAGGTGAAATCCTAACCCTTTTTCAGAGTTGTGGGTTGGCTCTGATTTTATACCTAAGCCTTTGTATTAAAAAAAAGAAAAGGCAATGTAATGTAATATGATAGTCCTACAGCCATGGATTTAAGTAAGACTATAGAGAAATTTCTTTAATCAGTATTCTTGAGTCGTAGGTTTAAAAAAGGACTTCTTCATACAGCCTGAATTCTACTCACCTCCAGGTGCTTTACCAGTGGCTATTATCATATAGGTCTTTGGTTTCAAAGTGCATTTTTGCCTATTTCATTTGAACATGGTTCTTAATTTTATTTTATTTTTTTTAGTTTTTTCCCTTCATTGTAACACCTAAACTTAGCTTTTTTTAAAAAAAGAGATTCTATTTGTTCAAAAGTCTATGCAATAGAGTGAAAAGAAAAATGAAGTCAGCATCGTTTTACTTTCTTCTTGAGTACCAATTCTCAAGTAAGTTAAAATTAAATTAAAATTCCAGAGCCTTATTTCTTTACCTATAAAATGAGTAGAGTGGATCACATAATTATTAATGTACCAACAATTACGAAAATTATAAGCTGTATTTTGGGCCTTTGTGAGGGATTCTTATAGAATGTATAGAATTTTAAAGTATTTGGTACAGACAAAGGAATTGTTTCAAGCTATCTGCAAACACAAATGTGTTAGAGATATTTTCCCTAGACAGAATAAACAGATGCATATATATAAGTAGTAGAAATTACTAATTTCTAAAATATCTAATATAAAATAAACAAATTTGGGTCTCTATGAAATTTCTGATGTTCATAAAGGGATTTTACACTTTAAGAGGCTTTGAATCTTTACATTATGGAGTGCTAAGCAGGAAGGAATCAAATGAGAGAATTTGCATTATCTGTTAACTGGGTCAAGGACTCTTTCTAAATACTTGAAATAAATTCTCATTGTCACCCCTTTGCTAATATGAACAGAGGGAGGAACAACTGCAGGAACACAATAGAGATTTATTTCTGCTAATCATTAGACAAATTAATATAGGTTAATTGAAGATTAACATTGGAGTTGTATCAGAAAAATGGAGTGGAGGGGAAAAGAGGTAAAGCAGATTATAGTTAAATATTCCAAGGATGTATTTTATATCTTGGCTGTTTCTGGTTACCCAATTGCTCATGTGAATTCTCATAAACAGTAATTATAATATCAGACTTCTTAGCCCTGTTCTTTAATAATCTTTGTGGGGGATCTCTGGGTGGCTCGGTGGTTTAGCGCCTGCCTTCGGCCCAGGGCATCATCCTGGAGTCCCGGGATGGAGTCCCACACCAGGCTTCCTGCATGGAGCCTGCTTCTCCCTCTGCCTGTGTCTCTGCCTCTCTCTCTCTGTCTCTCTGTGTCTCTCAAGGATATATAAATAAAATCTGTAATAAAAAAATAAATAAAATATATAATCTTTGAAATATTTCTATTATTAGCCTGAGAACAGTTGAAAGGGAATTACAAATATTCAACATAAAAAATGCAGATCCTTAAAGGTTTTTAAAACATCCTTATTTTGCCTGGCTCAAAGTCCAGAGTCTCATAACATTAGCATGTAACAGTGTTTGTCTTGAACAAATTAGGAATAATAAAGTATAAAAATTCCAAGGCTTAATTAACTAAACTGATTTACTTATTTAAATGAAAATACATAAATATAAGTTATAATGAATTTAATTGCTATTTAAACATGATAATTATATTTTTCCTATTTTGGAGTAGAGATAGTAGTGAGTTGTTTTGTTACTTAGACGTGTGACAGGGATGTGAATGATTAAAATTAAGAATGTTTTCAAAATTCAGGAAGAGAGCCATAGAACCAATTGTGCGTGTGTGTGTGTGAGTGTGTGTGTATTAAAAAAAAAAGAGATGTTATATTTCCATTTAAGCTTTCATGTAAAGAAGACAGGGTATAAGTCATATGTGACTAGAAATGCAAAAATACAATGTAGAGTAATGCAAGTTATCATTCTATTATTGGGGAGATATTTTCTTAACCAAGGTATACTTTTAAAACTGTTTTGTTTATAAAATGTGAAGACAAAAAGCCTAGCCTCTAAATTCTGTTGTATTTGAAATATTATAACCCGAGGCTGTGGGTTCATACATTAGCTATGCTTAAAGTATGCTTGTTACTACTTGGCACCGTCAATTTTAATGCAGCTTTTGTTGGCTTTAAAAACTGAAACAAATAGAAAACAATCAGGCTCTAGTGGCTTGGATCCTGGATAGCAGCCCAGCTTTCATTTATTAGGACCCTGGGAAAATAAATTTAAAAGGGAAAAAATTTCAAATCCGCTTTTGGGTTACATTTAACAAGTACTTCTAAGGATGCCCAAGCTCTTTTACTTGTCGTTAGTCTGCTGGTTGATAATATAAATTGTAGTGAGAACTAATGAATTTTAGGACTAAAGTGTCTATTCAGGTCATTCTTGGCTCTTGAATGGAACACTAGTATTTATAGATGATTTCTAAATCATAGGGATTTATCTATTGGACGAGTATCCCACAGATGGATATGGAGGTATGTGACCTAATATTCACCTTTAGAAATCTTTGTGTTACTTAATAGTATACTCATTGGTCTACTTTGCCTACTGAAAACCACCCTGAGAATTCTAACATTGTCCAATTGAAGGACTTGGTTATACTGGCAAAATATGCAAACAACTTAACTAGATTTAATTGCTATATTATTTTCATAGTTCTAGCAATATTTGAGATATCGATCTTACCATTTTGTGAATAGTCTGTTGGTGAGAAACTCATAAAAATTTAGTCACAACTGGTAATATAATTGTAAATGATTTGGTACTATGAATAGTATTATATAGTATTTCTACGGATAAAAAGTGTAATAATTGTCCTGTTCTAAACTCTTTGGGTCCTGGATTATCATTTCCCAGTGCAATGAGGGGACTAGGACCTCATACTGTTCTTGAATTTTGTCTGTGAGGAGGGGATATATAGTCTAAGTTGAACACTTCCTTGGATAGATCACTTTATTTTATCTACTGACTTCTCTCTTATAGTCTAGTAACTTCCCCTCTCTAGAACTGAAATATGTCTATCTTTCTAATAATTTAAAAAAGTACTATTTGAGCACAATGCATTGTAATTCCTTCTCCTAATAAAACTATTAAACAAAAAATATTTTCACTGATGAGGTCTTGGAGTATTACATTTTTTTTCTTTTGACCGAGGGGCTCTTGGTAAATGAAAAAAATATCCTATCTCTGTGAGAAAATTTTGTGAATTGTTAAAGGAAACATTGAAAAATAAAACTAACTTTATTATATGTATTTGTATTTCTAACCATGGACTTGGCACCTGAAATCATCATACCGATTTTCCTCTTCCATTTTTCTTCAACCTAAAGTAAATTTTGCTACTATTTAAATTAATTGCTACTTGATATCTCATGGGATATTTATATTTTTTGGCCTATTCATTATCTGCAAATTATATATCATTCATTCTTGACCTATACATATCTCTGTGAGTCTGTCTTCTTGTTGATTTATAAAAATATAATATTATTACATTATATTATTTTGTAACCTTAAGGTCCAGTATTCTAAAACATTTGAGGTCTTTTATGAGCCATAGTTTCCACCTTGATTTGAATTTATCACTAAGGGATCAAATGACTGATATACAAATGGAATATTATATATATTCAGTTAAATTCAGATCACAGGATTTACATACAAGGAGCCTGGAAGTTGCCACTCCATTCTAGCAACAAGTGAAAAGCTAAACCAACTGAAAAATCAACTCTATTTGGATCCATCTAAAGAGGGGAAGGTACAGGGCAAAGTGCTGCCCACTCCTCCAAGATTGAAGAAGCAGGCAAATTCAAGTGGTTGAGGCTTACTCAGGGATTCACAAGTCAAAAACAAGTGTCAGGATTGGAAAACCTGAATTGTCAAAATGCTGGATGCTCAGTAAGGACAGTCTGAGAATTAAAAACTTCAGGTGATAGTCATAGGAAAGACCTCAAAACATTGTGAGGTTTACCTCCAGAAGATTCCCACAGTAAACATCAGAGGACAGTCCTTCCCCGTGGATCAGAGAAAAATAGCCCCTCTCCTCCTCCTCCCTGCCTTCCCTTAGGGGAGGTAAAAGGAACCACTTTGAAATATCACTACAGCATTCTGTCTTCTTAACAAGGCTGTCATCAGGGGAAACTAGTTAACAGAGCCTAACCTGCTGCGGCATTATTATAGCCTAACTGACCTGAGGAACCAACTTTGCCCACTCTAAGGGGGGTGGAGAAAAAATAATAAAACACTTGTGAAGTTTACATTCCAGAGATACAGGGTTACTACTGAATGAGTTACTGAGAACTAATGATAGGATTATAGAACATTTCCCTTCCCTGAATATACCACTTCATTATTAATTTACTCTGGTTCCTCTTATATAGTATATTACATCCAACCATGATGAAAATATTACAAGGCAACAAACAAGATTTGAAGAGACAGAGCAAGCATCAGAACTAGACATGGCAAGGATTTTGGAATTATCAGATCAGGAATTTAACAACTACGATTAATATGCTAAGTGCTCCAATAGACATAATAAATGGCATGCAGGAATAGGTGGACAGCATAAGCAGAGTGGAAATATTAAGAAAGAGCTAAAAAGAATTGCCATATATAAAAATAAAAAGGAAACACTGTAACAAAAATGAAGAATGCCTTTAATGGGCTTATTAGTAGACTGGACACAGCTGAGGAAAGAATCTCTGAGCTTAATGATATTACAAGAGAAATCTCCAGAATTGAAGAGCATACAGAACAAAGACTGAAAACAAAACAAATCCAGAATAGAATGTTCAAGGACTTTGGGACAAATAAAAAAGGCGTAACATGCCGATGCTCCTCAACTTAGAGTGGGATGATGTCCAGATAAACCTGTTGTAACTTGAAAATATCATTAGTTGAAAATGCATTTAATACACCTAACCTACCATTTATCATAGCTTAGCCTAGGCTACCTTAAACACCCTAGGAATACTTACATTAGCCAACAGTTGGGTAAAGTCATCTAACACAAGGCATATTTTATAAGTGTTGAATATCTCATGTAATTTATTGAATACTGCACTTAAAGTAAAAAATAGACTGGTTGTATGGGTACAGAATGGTTTAAGTATCAATTTTGACTATTATGATCGTGTGGCTGACTGGGAGCCTTGGCTCACCGCCACTGCCCAACATCACTGGAGAGTTGTGCTACATAGATTCTAGTCCTGGAAAAAATCACATTCAAAACTTGAATTGTGGTTTCTACTGAATTTATATTACTTTTGTACCATAGTAAAGTCAAAGAAATCATAAGTCAAACCATCATAAGTCGGGGATGACCTGTAGTACATTTAATGGGAATATCAGAAGGAGAAGATAGAAAGAAACAAAATAAATATTTGAAACAATAATGACTGAGAATTTCTTCTTCTAGTTTATATTAGACATACCAAACCACATGTATTGGAACCTCAGAGAATACCAAAAAAGGTAAGTGCAGAAAAAAAATAAAAAGAAGAAGGAAGAAAGAAAAAACAATCGAGAAATATCAGCTTTAAACTACAGAAAAACAAAGACAGAAGAAAAGTTCTGAAAGAAGCTAGAGGGAAAAATCACCTTACCAATAAGGAACGGACATCAGAATTATGTATGACTTTTCAGAAACCATGCAAGCAAGAAGAGAGTGATATATTTAAAGTGTTGAGGGAAAACCTAGAATTCTGTACCCTGTGAAAATATCCCTCAAAGGTGAAAGAGGAATAAATATTTTCAGACAAACAAAAATTGAGGGAATTTGTTGCCAGTAGACCTGCCTTGCAAGAATGTTAAAAGAAAGTCTTTAGAGAAAAGGATAATAATATTGTTTAAGAACTAAGACTTACATTAAAAAAGAGTACCAAAGAAAGAATAGGTGTAGTTAAATAAAATCTTTTATTTTTCTTCTTATTAATGATTTGCTAAGAAAGGAGAGAAAATGTGTTTATATAAAATGCTCAGTTAAACTACAAAGATAAGAGTAAAAGACAAATATAAGAATGCAGAACAGGGCAATAAAATAGAAAACAGTAACAAATATGGTAGATATTAATCTAACTATATCAATCAGAGTCATGGTTTAAATGCACTAATTAAAAAACAGAGATTATAGAGTAGATCAAAAACCACAACCCAACAATATGTTGTTTACAAAAAGCTCATTTTAAATATAAAGGTACATGTAAATGAAACGTATGTGAAGAAAAATATACCATTCTACCAATAATCAAAAAAAGTAGGAAAAGTTATATTAACTTCAGACAGAGTAGACTTCAGAGTAAGGAAAGGGGTAGGGCCAAACATCTTAACAGACTGTTGGCTTGAAATCATGGGAGTTTCCTACGTGAAATCCAAAATTAGCCCCATATACACAGAGGACAAGGAGAGACCAAAGAAAAAACTGGATCTCTCCGGATTAGTAGGTGACATTTTTAATAATCAAAGCAACTTATATATGAGGATTGTCTTGGGTGGCCACAAAATAAGTAAGTCTCCCCACCCCCCACCACCTGTCAGCATGTTAAGAGTTTCTATAGAGGCCTTAATGCGATTCAGTCATGTATACAATCCAGATGGTTTCAACAATACATTATCCTCTCAAGCCTGCATCCTTGAAGCAACTCCTAGTACAGGAACAGTGGGCAGAACATTATATTCCAAGGACTAAGGGGGAGATAAGAAACTTTCAGTGGCCTGGGAATGGCATACGGTCAACTAGTGGTCACATCCTCTCAGTGACCTCCTTCCTTCAACACAGACACTTCAGGTAAAGAATATACACAGATTCTCTATACCATATGTCATCGGGGAAATACAAATTGAAACACCAATGAGATACCTTTTTGCACCAGTTAGAATGGACAAAACTGAGAGTGCTGACAACTCTAAATACTGGTGCAGATGTGGGACAAGAGAAGCTCTCCTTCATTGCCCCTGGGGATGCAAAATGCTGCAATCACTTTGAAACACAGTTTAGTTCAGTGGTTTCTTACAAAACTAAATATACTCTTACCATCTGATCCAGCCATTGAGTTCCTTGGTATTTACCCAAAAAAGATTGAGAACAAGTCCACACAAAAACCTATACAAGGATTTATAACAGCTTTATTCATACATGCCAAAACTTAGAAGGAACCAAGATGTCCTTTGGCTGGTTTATGGATAAATAAACTCTGGTACAACCAGACAACGGAAGGTTCTTTAGTGCTGAAATGAAATGAGCTATCAGGCCATAAAAAAGACATGAAGGAGACTGAAATACATATTATTGAGTGAGAGAAACTGGTCTGAAAAGACTACATACTGAATGATCCCAACTGTATGATATTTATGAAAAGGCAAAACTGTAGAGACAATAAAAAGGTCAGGGGTTGCCTGGCGGGGGCGGGTTAAATAGGCAGAGCACAGAAGACGTTTAGGACAGTGAAAGTACTCCAGGCAGTATTATAATGATGGATATATGTCATGATACATTTGTCAGACCCACAGATACAACACTCAAGAGTGAACCCTAAGTTAAACTATGGACTTTGGATCATTATATTGTGTCAATGCACGTTTATCTTGGATAACCAACGTGCCATTCTGGCGACTGATATTGACTGTGGGGAAGGCCATTCATATGCAGGAGCAGGGGTTATATGGAGCATCTCTGTACCTCCCTCTCAATTTTGTTATTAGCCTAAAATGGCTCTAAAAGAAGCGTCTTATTAAGAAATTCAGATCATAAGGTGGGAATTTCATATTTTTAAAATAAAGTTTTTAAAGAAAAATACTGATAAGAAAATATGTAATCATCCCAAGAATATGACTGAAGGCATATACTTTTAAATAATAGCACGTTTATTAAGGTACAATGGATATACAGAAGAACTACACAAATTTATTGTATACAAATTGTTTGAACATATACATATATTACCATACCATCACCGCAATCAACGTAGTAAGTATACTCATCACCTGAGAAAGTATCCTCATACCCTATTTTTTTAGAATTTTTAAATTTCTTATGTTATACTTTTCATTTCTTTTTTAAAAAGATTTTATTGATTTATTCATGAGAGAGACACAGAGAGAGGCAGAGACCCAGGCAGAGGGAGAAGCAGGCTCCCTGTGGGGACCCCGATGCAGGACTCGATCCCAGGACCCAGGGGTCACGCCCTGAGCCAAAGGCAGACGTTCAACCATTGAGCCACCCAGGCATCCCTATGCTTTTTATTTCTATGATTTATTCATTTTATAACTGGAAGCTTGTACCTCTCCCACCTACCTCCTTTCTGGCAACCACCAATTTGTTCTCTGTATTTATGAGTTTGTTTCTGTTTTTTGTTTTTTGTTTTGTTTTTAGATTCCACAAATAAGTGAAATCATATGATATTTGTCTTTCTCTGTCTGACTTATTTTACTTGGCATAATACCCTCTAGGTCCAACCATTTTGTCACAAATAGTAAGATCTCATTCTTTTTTATAGCTAAGTAATATTCCACTATCTATATGTGTACATATTGTATCAATTTATCTACCGATAGACACCTGTGTTGCTTCCAGAGTTTGGCTATTGTAAATAATGCTGCAATAAACATAGGGGTGCATATGCCTTTTCAAATGAGTGTTTTTCATTTCTCTTTGTCAAAAGTGTAACTTAATATGTGAAGCTATTAGACTTAATATTAGAAGCTATGGACTTCTATTTAAAATAAATCATTTAAAAGCAGCAAAGTTTTTTAGAAGATTTTTCCCATTTGATTAAAAAAAAAACAGTAAAAATGTAATCACTATCTACTAAAAACTTAAGTAACAATACCTTCCACAGTATATGTAATACTCCTTAAAACCATCTAACTGTTATTTACTTTGGAAAATATGTCTAACTGTTGAGAAATTGTAAAAATTTACTTTTAAGTGTTTGTGGGGAGGGGGTTGAAATAAGTTAAAATTATAGATTCTGGGGGTTTTTTTGTTTTGTTTTGTTTTTGTAATACCATTTTAATCATTTTTCATGTAACTTTAGGTAACATCCTGGTTCTAGCCAGGATGATCTCCTAGCCTGGTTCTCCCTGGTGCCTTGGGAGACATATTTTAGCAGATTTAAGACTGCCAATATGATACATAGTTGTAAATGTAACTCTTCCCCATACCCTTCCACACTGTGCTAATTTTAAGAAACATATCAGCCTTTGAAAACATTCCTTTGTTTTTTTTTTTAGATATGTGCTTGATGTCAGCATTCAGACTGTGCTTTAATCTTGGATAAGAAAATCTCAGACCTTCCTTCCCTTCAAGCCAAGAACCAGATTAAAGATTTAGAAATTTGAAGCAGCCCTGAGATTCTCCTACAGATAACCACTGTTTCTCAGAGTCTTCCAGAATACTAATATCTCTGGAAATTCTAGAACTAAAATTTAGAAGTTTTTACACAACATTTATTTCTCCACTTTGTGTCAATTAATAACTCTATCTGAATATTCCATTTTAAAACATACAATACTGTGCACATAAAGCAAAATTGCATTAGTTTAAACTGCGTGCATAAAGCAAAATTGCGTTAAACAGAAATTTACTTAAAAAAAGAAAAAGAATATGAAGATTAAGTGAAAAGAGCACTGCTGTGGTAATTAGAAGACCTGAAAGCTAGCACTAGTTACGTGTCTATTGAATTGGTCATCTTTTGAAAAATACTTATGACATAAATAAGTATTATTACTGTGTATCAGACTTTCTGTTATACACGCTGATGATTAGGTAGAAAAATTAAAAACTCCCAGCATTCAGTAACTTTACATTGTAGCAATCAGTCTGGTGGAGATTGCTTCATATCCTCCTACCTTTCTATTCCTCTATCTTACATACACTTAGATGTAGATAGGTAGATATAGGTACACAGATAAGTATTTTAATCCAAAGACATTATCAGTGTATCCTGATGACCTCTAAAATATTCAAGGGAACGACCATTTTACTTGTTGGATTTTACTAAATCAAATCTTTTTTTTTTTTTTTTCGGTAAATCAAATCTTTCCCAGAACTTCAAAGTCAAATCAAACTTACCACTTCAAGTGCTGAGTTGCACAAAGCAGAACTATTGTATCTGGGTTTGCTGTTGTGTATCTCACAATATGACCTTTCTTCACTGTCATACTGCATTTAGGACAGATACCTGATTTGTTATCCACCTTCAGATTCTTTTTGGCAATGTAACCTACTCATTTTCTTTTATCCTTTGAGCCCCTCTCTTTTTAAAATTACTTGTTATAAAAGTTGTATTTGTTACAGAGCAAAGGTTAGCAACTACTCTGACTAGAGACCACTATTAGGCCTTGGATATCTTTTAAGGGCTAAATTATAACATTATATTATGGTTGGAATTATAGTCTTTTACCTGGAATGGATATTACAGCTTCCCTGGCACTATCCTGTGATTTCACACAGTGTTTAACCATCTCACACAAGGTCACATAGATACTTGGGAGCAGACTAGAACTCTGTCCAGAGTCCATACCTCTTTCCACTTTCTTCCCATCTACAAAACCCCTCATTTATATATGTTAACATTGCTCCTCCTTACATCTTTCCCCTCTGCTCCTGATGTTAACAATAGCAATGAACTACTTTGGCGTAGTTCCTCATGTATTCTAACTTGTGGTTAGAACTATTTTCTATCAAAATTATGTTCCAGAAAAAACTCACGTGCTTTAAAAAAAGTTAACTCAGCACACAATTATTATTGGATAAAGAATATAGGAATCTCAAGTGGTTTTAGATGAGCAAGAGTCTGGTGAAAGTCAGCTTCTTAAAAAACAGCAAAAATAACCACAGAAGTTATGAACTTCCTAAAATATTAGGAAGCTTATAACTGACACTCTCAGATATTATTGTTTTATTCTAATGCACACCAAGAATTAGCTGAACTCAAAGCAAAACAATAAGAATTTATTTTTTAGGGCAGCCCCGGTGGCTCAGCGGTTTAGTGCCACCTTCGGCCCCGGGCGTGATCCAGGATCCCATGTCGGGCTCCCTGTGTGGAGCCTGCTTCTCCCTGTGCCTGTGTCTCTGCCTCTCTCTCTCTCTCTCTCTGTCTCTCTGTCTCTCATGAATAAATAAAATCTTAAAAAAAAAGAATTTATTATTTAAAGTGCCTCAAAAATATGTAAATAAATAATTTAATTTTTTGCCTTACAAAGTTTCAGGACAACTCTAGCAATTTTAAAGAGATTGGCTATTTCCCCAGATAGAATGAAATAAAAATATTTTCACTTGGAAATATATCAGTAAAATCATAAAGGCAGTAACAATACTTGAGTCTTGGTGAAATCTTGTTGGATAGTAAAGCTTATTTGATTTTGTTTTTCTACTTTCAAATACAAATTATTGCTTGGTAGGTGCTGATTTATAATATCTTTTGCCATTTTAAGCATCCTTTTGTGTTTGAATCCTGACACATAGTCTGTTCTCCACAGCAGTGAAGAATTCTAGATGCGGAAGAAACCTTGACAATCACAGATTAATTTATATATTTTCAGATGAATTCGCTGAGGTCCTAAGGCATTAAGTGAAGTGCTACATCTCTGTAAACTCCATTAGGGCAGGGGCCATGACTATCTCTTATTCCTCAGTGCCTTGCAATAGAGTAAGCGCTCATTAAATATTTGTTGTATGATATGCTGTATTAGTGAATGAGTAACAACAAATGTTATGGTCTCTAAAAGTAATTAAAGGAAGTATTTTATCTGCTTCCAGAGAGACTTGATAGCAAGAATGTTTATGCTTTTTATCTGTATGAGGTCCTTAGAACTGTGAAATTGGAATGTGTATCCAGAAAGAGTTGATCAAGAATTAGGATGCAAAATTAAGGTAGTTTTCTTAGCAATTTGTGATTTACTGTATACTGTGTAGTTTTTTTTTTTTTTTTGAAATGCTGTTAATTCTTGGAATATTACATATAACCAAATGCAAATACAAGCTATTGAATCAATATGAATTATTTTGAAAATTTTCACCCATCTGCATCACTGCGATACTATATTAACATAGATTATTTGGGGTTGATTCTATAGAGTAGTAAAGATTAATCTTGTCAATCTAATTCAATTAACATCTGTGGTAGAGGGCTTGTATCTGGTGTATTAGATTAAGAATATGCAGATTACGACTTGCTGAGTAAGGAGGCACCAACCACCCACACCAGGTATCCAAGCTCTCACTTTGGGGCAGTAAAAACTCAGCGTTGTTTTGATTGAAGGCACAATTAAGTACACTAACACAAGGATGTAAAGTCACAAGCTTATTATTTACAAATCCTAAAGACGGGGCGGGGAGTGCTGAGGCACAATGAGCCAGAGGAGGGCAGTCTCCTGTCCCCAGAAGATAGAGAGCTGGATAGGAAGCACCTATTACTTATAAGGTGGTTGGGGCCAAGATTACTAACTTTTCATGGGCTCAATTCCAAGTGGTTCTTTTTAAACGGTGTCCCGGGAAAAGCAAACTTGGAACGTTGGGTAAGAATCCTAAACTCAGGTCCTCATTTAGATGACTAGGCTCTGGGTGTGAACAAGGTTGTCATACCATAAAATGCCTAGGCCACAACTCAAAATCACTATTTTTTTTTTTTTTTATCACGGCTTCTAAGACATAGTGGCAGGATAGTTAGAGTGGGGGAGGAATAGCAATTATAATCATATCTCTCGACTTTGTTTTTTTATTTTTATTTTTATAAATTTATTTTTATTGGTGTTCAATTGGCCAACATATAGAATAACACCCAGTGCTCATCACGTCAAGTGCCCCCCTCAGTGCCCCTCACCCAGTCACCCCCACCCCCCGCCCACCTCCCCTTCCACCATGAGAGACTCCTAACCCCTAGTTCGTTTCCCAGAGTTAGGAGTCTCTCATGTTCTGTCTCCCTTTCTGATATTTCCCACTCATTTTTCTCCTTTCCCCTTTATTCCCTTTCACTATTTTTTATATTCCGCAAATGAATGAGACCATATAATGTTTGTCCTTCTCCAATTGACTTATTTCACCCAGCATAATACCCTCCAGTTCCATCCACATCGAAGCAAATGTTTGGAATATCTCTAGACTTTTAATACAGTTCTGCAGACATCACAAAAATGAAAGGACATGGAGATAGAAATATAGAAACAGATAAGTGCTCCAGAAATCATTGCCCCTCTCCCCCCCCCTCTCTCTCTATATATATATGTATATATTTACCTGTATATCCCTATATCTATCTAATCTATCATCTATCTACCTATCTTTCCCTGATAAATGGGAGCAAGTAACCAGTATACTGTACATGAGTATATGTATATGTCATTTTCTCTCAAATTAGATAAAGAAGATACCAGATTGTGTGACAGTGATATATTTCTATAGAGAATATTAGGAAGTATTATTTTTCAAATATGACTAAAAATGCTACATTAATAACATAGGCATTTATTTTTTATTTTTATTTTTTCGCTGGAGAAACATCTTAATCAGAAGAGCATTTGTTTTAAAAATATTGAAAATGACCCATTCTTTTGCAGTCATGACACATTAACTCATGCAAACTGTTTCTCAGAATATCTGAGTTCTGTAGCATCACATAAGAGATTATATTTTTTTACTCCATGGGACTGTTTTGTTTTCATTATTTGAATAGTTCCAAGCTTAGGTCAACTCACAGATCCCAGTTAAAACCATCATATTTGTAAGACAATAAATTCTTTCTTGAGTTTTTTTTCTTCCTTAGGCTAATTTATACTAACTTTTTAGAACCTTTATTCCCAGGTTAATATGTATTTGAATCTGATTTATTTATTTATTTATTTATCTAGAGCATAGCCCAATGAGATATCCCTACTTCTCTTTCAGAATTCTTCCTTTGTATTCATTTATTATGCATTAGCCTCAATGGTTTTCATGAGTCTGTTGTTCATATTACTTCATATTCTCTATTTAATTGTGTCAGTTTTTCCATTTCTGCTTTCTTTAGTTGTTATTCTCACATCTTCTATTTATGTATTTAAATTTATTTAAACAGAAATGTGACTTAAAATTGAAGCAACATCAGCTGAAATCTTAGAACTGCCAGAAAAAATTAAAAGCAAGTCAAATTAAAACTGTCAGCAGGAAACAACTTCAAACGCCCTTCCTTTTCAATGGCTACTATTGTAATTCAAACTTTCACTTAGAATTAAAAGCAATTATGATTAAAGGCTTTCAATTTTGATTTTCATTAAAATGTAGCAATGTAATTCTGTTAATGCTACAAAGGTAAATTTGTTTAAGAGTGTACAGTTGGGGATTTAAATAAAATGTGGTTATTTAAAAACCTTTTAATTTATGTTCTGACGCTCCCTGCTGTTAGAACCTGTTTCAGAACTTAATTATCTTGATGACTACTATAAAACTCTGTGACAAATTACCCTAGGAAATATAAGAACATAATTTAGGACAAAAAGGTTTTAAATTAACTGGATTTTGCTCAATGGAGTTCTTTCAGGCAACCTTTATTTTGAAACTGAATATTGATTGAGGCGGAAATGGAAAAGATTACAGAAGTATTCATTCATTGTTACAAAATAAATTGTAGTCTCCAGATTCCATATCAAGTAACAAATGGTATCTGTCCTACCACCTCAAAACTTGAGGCATTGCTTTTTTTCCCTCTAAGTTTGTTATTTTGTATAGAATTTTAGTTGTTGGAAGTGTCAGCAACACCAGCATCAAGATCAGCAAAGGCACTTTCAGATGTGACATTTTGCAATTAATTCTGGCAAAGGTGTTCAGTCACATTATCCCTTCTGTAAAATTTGCATTTGACCCTTAACAGTATTTGCTCTCTTGCATTTCAGATTCATTGTTTTCAAGATACTATTTTCTTCAGAACCGCCTAGATTTCTGGTTTCTCCTCTGCAATGTTTGTTTGTTTTCCTTATTGCTTTTTTTGGTAATTTTTTTGGGGGGTGGGGAGAGGGGTTTACAACTAACTTATATAAGCAGAATTAAGCAAAACCAACATAACCAGGTTATGTTCTCCACTGTGTCACTAGTCATGTTGTTTTAATTATTTCTCTTATATCTTTTACCCTATAGATGGTAATTTCTTAATGTTAAAGGGTGATACGTTTTTCATTTTTGTATCTTAGAACCTAGCACAGTCTGCAGCATAATGGATTTGAAATTAGTATCTTAATCCTGAAGGCACAAAGAGGTAGAAGTCTCCCACTCTTGAGACTAAATCATGCTAAAACTGTTCCCAGGCTATATTTCCCCCAACAGCAGTACTGACAGTACTTTCTCTTCGGGAGGATTAGGTCTGTGCTTCATGTCTTTGGGTGCTTGTTCAACTATGTCATGTTGCAAACAAAGCATTTTTAAAAGACTTCATTTTTTTTTTCACAAAAGTCCTTCCTTATCCTATAAATCTTTGTTTTTCATCAGTTCCAAGAACAAACTCATGTGTCAGCTTGCAGGACTCTATCAGCCTTCTTGGAGAACTCCCTTAGGAACTCTCTTGCTGTTACTGAACTAAAAAAAGGGGGGAGGGGAGGTACAGAGGAGCTGTGCACTGCTGTCAGCCACTAACCTCTTTTCACGGGCTCAGCACCTGTCTCCCAGGAAGATCAATTTTAGTTTTATTAGTACTTTCTGTATTTTCGTCTGGACTTGGTTGTGGTATGATTTCATTTCACCTTGAGCAGCTGAATTTCAAGCAGTATACTTAAAGATGTGGTTCAAAAGTCCCCTGTGTATTTTGAAATGGGATCTTCCAAGTTAATCAATATAACTAAAAGTGGGCTAGACCTCTTACAGACTTTCTTCTCATCGAAGAAACAATTATCGCTTTTTCAATATTCTTAATCCTCACTTTGCAAAGGAGAATTCCTTATTTAAAGAATTTTAAAGACATTGCTTGACTTCTCTTTCTCTTTGCATTTTTAGTTGTGAAAAGTTGAGAGCCTGAAATTATTAAACTCCTTATCTTCATTTAGAGAAATTAGAATCTTACTATGAATTTTCAGAATGTGTTATTTTACTTTTATTTCTGTTTTTTTTTTCTTTCATCCATCTACTCATACTACGTAGGAAAGAATGGATAAAAACCACATTCTTTCTGTGCACATAATTTATTTAATGCCTAAAATTTACGATAAGCTTTAAAATATATTACTTTATCTTCCTACCCATCCAGTGAAATGGGCAGAGCAAATGACAACATTTACATGGGAGGAAGTGACACTCAGAGAGATGAGTAACATGGAGGTGCAAAGACTAGATATCATCTTGTCTCACATCTAGTGCCTTTTTCATCCACTTCATAATATATCTACCACCATATCCTTTCATTCCCTTCACTTATCCAGCATCATCCGAAAGACACTTTTATCAAATGGACATTGTGGACCAGGCATGAAGAATATACTGGGTTTATCCATCTGAAATCTCTCTATATGTGTGCGTGTGGATATCTAATATGTGGCAGTAATACAAATTTCAAATCTGACAATTGCTACCTGATAATGCACTAGGTGTCACCGAACAAAAAACTCAGATGAATGAATGATCATTTATACTTTCAGAAAGTTTAGTGAATATTTCACCAACTCCTTGGATCAATCTCATATCACGGTAAAGATCAATGCTATCATCTTTTCTTTATGATGTTAATTAATTTCTGCCAAGATTCTACCATTCTTTTATATCCTTCTAAAGTAATCCATCATCATACAAAGGCAAAGGGAATTCAATCCATCATTGCTGGATTCTGATAGAGGGCTTAGGGGGAATGCAAGTCATCTCCCAGCAATAATCAAACAGCTGTGATACATGCCACTTTACGCTTTTATCATCATATAATAAATGGCTTTCTCTTCATGGAAGCTTGCCTCAAAATTTTCAGACAGATGGACTCTGATGCAAAGGTTTCATTTTGTGGAATTTAAGGCTGTGAACTAGTTATTGACAAATACTACATCATCAGTTCCAGTTGAAGACACAGCCTAATAAGTAGAACATTGGCACTAATCCTTATTTAATCAGCCTTAAAATGGTAATTTCAAATTGATGAGGGCACAGGGAATAGATTTTGTACTCATAAAGTGCTTCTAAAAATACCGGTAATGTGTGTATACAACCCAAGGATGAAATTAAAGAGCCCCCAGCACGTTTAATAAGAAGAATAAACCATAAAGAGCATGACAAAAGTACAACCGAAGGACCTTATAAAAACATAGAAAGGCAGATTCCTTCTGGTCTCTCCAGTGAAACATATTCCTGTATATAGTCTCCAGATGTAATCCAGGGAACAAATACTCATAGGCTAAAGGAGAAAGATTTTTAGAATGTGAGTGTAAGTATTGTTAAGAACTTCTGCCATTTCTGAAGACACTATAAATCAGAGAGTGAATGATCTCTAATGTTGAAAGGGATTTTGGAGCTTCCATGGTCCAAGCCAATTATTTGACAGATTAGCAGCATAAATGAAGTTAAATTATAAAGATAGCAGACTGCTAGGTGAAGATAAGAAACCAGACCTCCATTTGCTCTGTTTTCTATTTTTTGTTCTGTCTCTATAGACTCATGAAGACAGAAATGGCCTGAATCTGTCCCTGTGGATACCTAGTCCCATCCTCTCTACAGCAAATAGCTCCTGCACCCCCATTTTGGGTAAAGCTGCAATGAAGACAAATTTGCCTATTTAACTTCCCTCTCTCCCTCGTGACCAGCCTTCCAGGACATATCCTTCTTACTCCTTAATTTCTTGCTAAACCTGATCTGCAAAAGATCTGTATACAATAACATACAATCACTTTACCTATGTTAACAGGGAAACTTCTGAGCAATGAACCTCAGAGATAAAGATGCATGGCCCCACGTAAGTCTAATTGTGAAATTTGAATAAAGAAGAATTGGACTAAAAGTCTTCGAGGCAGATATGTTTTCTGTCCCATTTCAAATGACGGTGGTTTCTTCTTCGGCATACATGGAAATTTGGCTTCCATAATAATAGCAACAATGACAACTATAACTAATATAGACTGAACAAGGTGCTAAAAGAATCATAGACATCAACTCTTCTTCCTTTTACATAATCTTTTTTTTAAACGTTGTTTATTTGAGAGAGAGAGCAAGAGCAGGGGGAGGAAGAGAGGGAGTGGGAGAAGGATTCCATGCTGAGCAGGCTGCCCAACAATGAAGAGGAGCTGGATCCCAGGACCCTGGGATCATGACCTGAGCTGAAGGCAGATGCTTAACCAAATCAGTCACCCAGGCACCCCTTACACAATCTTTTTCATTTTTTATTTTATATCTGAGGGAAGTGTGGAAAGGTTAAATACTTAAGATATTCACCAAATATCTTATAGCTAGAGTAGGAATTGAACTCCAATCTATCTGATGGAAAAGGTTTTCTCCTAATGACCTAATACACTGTTGACTACTCAGCACTGCCTTCCATATGTTAGAATTCTCTACATCTTTACATTTTTTATTTCCCCACATGCTTCCAGTTGTGGGGAAATAAAAAATGTAAATTCCTACAGTTTACATATTTTTCTATAAAATCTACATATTGTTTCCCTAGAATCATAATTTTTAATATATCTCACTTTTGAAATAATGTGCAATAAACACATATGTGATTTGGAATGTTGATTTATTTATTAAAGTATTGTGACCAAGAATCACACTGAAATGTGTGACTTAATAGACTTTTTAGTTTTCTTGTTACAATATATATATAAATTAAAATTGTATAATGTATAATATAGTAATATTTTAATAGTTTTTAAAATATTTTAATAATTAATGTACATGTGGAGCAGAGGTTTGTATATTTCACAATATTTCAGGGTACCTGTTATCTTCTAACCATTGTCTTAAGTGATATGAAGCATATAAAAATAAAGCTGGAAGGTTTCTGGAGCTGAAGGAGGATAGCATAGTCACAGTATGAAGCAAATTGGGGCAAAAGTGCCTTTACAGGTATTGCAGGGTATCCCAGGCAAGCCAAGGATAGAGATACTAATTTCTTACCAGTGTGATCAATGAAGACTTTGTGGAAAAGTTCCTATCTGAGTTAGACTTTAATGTGTGAGTAAGATTTTGAAGAGATGATGTAAAAACTGATTTCAAGCAAATACAAAATAATAAGGGCAGGTTGAAGGAGCTATGAAACATACCTGGTGTTATGGAATGTTTTGTGGGAATAGTGTATGTATGAACCAAAAAGAAAGATTGAATCTGTATGATTGGAAGTGGAGAATATTGAGAAGGTTTGAGCTTGGGCTTGTTATTTTTCAATTACTAACCATGAAAAAGTTTGAATGCTGAATAGCAGAAAGATAAAAGATGGAGAGGAAAATAAGAAGGATAAGATAACAAACCATATAATAATTACCATTATTGAGCTTTTCTTTTGCAGTTGCTACTGTACACATATTATTTCAGCCATTTTTTTCAACATCTCTAAAGATTGAATGCCAACTTTTTCTACAAGTAAAAACATTGGAATTCAGAGGAGTTAGATAGCTAGCCCAAGGTCATAAGGATTTTAAAAAACAGTGTTTGAAGGGGTTTAAGAAGATGAACAGTGATTAACATTTGATGATTAAATGGTCCTTGGTAAGCAAATTCTTCACAGGAGTGAAGACAGAAGACAGATAGCAAAGAATGCAAAAGTGAAATTCTATTCTCATAAATGAGTGAATAAATAAAATATATGATGACAGGGTCAGATGATAAGCTAAGGGACTCTTGTGTATTCATGAAGGCATTATGGAAATGGATGATTTGATGGCCAGGGGCGGGGTGAGAATGGAAAAATAGGTTAACTAAGCAAGTGTCACAAGGGAAGTCAAAAGTTAGTAAAAGATTAAAGAGAAATCTCTAGAGAATTAAGAGTCTTGAAAAATTAATACTTG
Organism: Vulpes vulpes; assembly: GCF_048418805.1. Lineage (NCBI taxonomy): Eukaryota > Metazoa > Chordata > Mammalia > Carnivora > Canidae > Vulpes > Vulpes vulpes. Next base: position 37,235,389 of record NC_132794.1, read on the forward strand.
AGCAGCTATAAATCTATTTGAAATGTATCCTTTCTCAATTCATAAGCTCATAATTAATAGTTCAAATAATACATAGTAGAATTATATGCTAGTCACTACATATAAAGCTGCCTAAAAACTGCCTAATATTTCACCTTCCTATTTGGTTTTCAAACTATGTGGGCATGTAATGAGTCTATTCATATGGTAACTACTTTTACTTCACAGTTTCTCTTTGGCACCATTTGTCTAATAAAACCTTATTTTATTTTTTTAATTGAAGTATAGCTGATAAACAATGTTACCTTCTCAGGTGTATAATATAGCAACCTGAAAAGGTTATATGTTATGATATGCTCACCTCAAATGTGCCTACCATCTCCCACCATACAATACTATTACAATAGCATTGACCATGTTCCCTACACTGTACCTTTTATTCTTGTGACTTATTCATTCCATAACTAGAAGCCTGTATCTCCTACTCCCCTTCATCCATTTTGCCCATGCTTCTACCTCTCTCCTCTCAGGTAACCATCAGTTTTCTCTCTGTATTTATGGATCTGTTTCTGCTTTTTTTTTTAAGATTTTATTTATTTATATGACAGAGAGAGTGCACAAGCAGGGGGAGAGGTAGGCGGAGGGAGAGGGACAAGTGGGTCTCCTGCTGAGCGGGAACCCTAATGTGAGGCTCCATCCCCAGACCCTGGGATCATGACCTGAGCTGAAGGCACACACTTAACTCACTGAGCCACCCAGATGTCCTGTCTGTTTCTGCTTTGCGTTCACTGATTTAGTTTGCTTTGATTCCACATATAAATCAGATCATATAGTATTTGTCTTCCTCTGTCTCATTTATTTCACATTGTATAATACTCTCTAGGTCAATCCATGTTGTCGCAAATGGCAAATTCTCATTCATCTATGACTTAGTTAATACTCCATTGTGCATATATATATTATATATATTACTTATAATATAATATATTATATATGTATATATAATGTTATATATAACACTCTCTCTATTTTTGTGCCAGTACACTACTATTTTGACTACAGCTTTGTAGTACATCTTGAAATTTGGGATTGTGATACCTCCAGCTTAGTTATTCTTTTTCAAGATGGCTTTGGCGTCTTTGGGGTCTTTTGTGGTTCCATACAAATTTTAGTATTATTTGTTCTAGTTCTGTGAAAAAGACTATTAGTGTTTTGATAATGATTGCATTGAATCTGTAGATTGTTTTGAATAGTGTGGACATGTCAACAATATTAATACTAATCCATGAGCATGGAGTATCTTTACATTTGTTTGTGTTGTCTTTGAATTCTTTCATTAGTGTTTTATAATTTTCAGAAGACCGGTCTTTTGCCTCTTCGGTTAAATTTATTCCTAGGTTTTTTTATTCTTTTTGATGTATTGTAAATGGAACTATCTTCTTAATTTCTCTTTCTGCTGCTTTGTTATTAGTGCAAGAAATACAACTGATTTCTGTGTATCAATTTTGTATCCTACAACTTTACTGAATCCATTGATTTCTTCTAATAGGTTTTTCTGTAAAATCAGTAAAAATGTATATTAAAAGTAAGACATATTTTTGAAAATGTATATGCTCAGATGTTGCAAAGCAATTATTTTCAATAAATGTCTCAGACTTGAAGGGGATATTCCCTTGAGTAGAACCATCTATTAAGTCACCATAGGATAGATTTAGTTTAAATCATTACTATCAAGCCAGTTCTGAATTTTTGTGTTCAGTGATGTTAGACTGAATCACCAGAATCCAAACAGCTTGATTTTGTTTGTGTTCTATTTATGTAAACTTTGTGACAATTTTAAGAAAAAAAAAAATGATTGTCTTTTACAATTCCCAGTGGTGATAAATAAGTAAATTAGAATTGCTAAATTTTGTTAATTTAGGGCAGACACAAATGAATGGCACTGTAAAATACATGGAATAAAGAATCCAAACATACCAGCAATGTCAGCTTAAAAAATCAAGGTAATGCAGTTGTAGGTTATTATTTAAGAGACTTCAAGGCTTATTTTATGCTGATCAAACTAATTATACACTGTAGAATACTCTCTAGGATAATTGAAGTTCTATCTTATCGCTAAGATTTCTCTTGTCCTGTTGCTTTGTTAGTAGTGAAATTTAATTTGAAGTTACTTTAGGATAAGTAATAATCTAGTAAACAAAAAAGCCCCAAATGAGAAGTAAAAAAAAAAAAGCAAGATTGGCATGTATTTAAAAGCTCATTTGGTTTTGCTCTCTTTTTTTTCAGCATGTGTGAGTTTGAAAATCAGTAAAATTCAAGTGAAACCAACTCCATATTTTCAAAACTAATTATCTACAATGTGATTAAAAATATTTGCATCCTTGCTTGTAAAATTTCAATTGAATTATTATTTTCTTGTTTTCAATGATACCATGGTCTTCAATTTCCAACATCTCACCTCCACTTTCCATCTCCACTCGACTAGAAAGCCCAATTTGTCCCAAACTTATGTGAGAAGCTCTGCCTTTTGCTTACCAGAGAAAATGCTTTAGATTCACATCAAATAAAGGATGATTCCCTAACATTTGTTTCATAATACACCAGCTCTGTATTTCTACAGTCAGAGACACATTAGAAAAATGATATTCACCTGACTGGGTCTATGTAACTGTTCAATAAATATTATTGGGCATATATTGAATGTGGAAAATATTATAATATATTTAACTTCTTCCATTGAAATGTCATACTTCGTTCTACAGGAAGAATACTACATGAAAGAATGAGGCAATAATTCTTGGTATTTTGGGTTAAATGTATGTACCTAACACATATTTCAAAATAGGGGAAAAATGTTTTTTATAAGAATGACCAAAATAGGGACACCTGGGTGACTCCGCGATTGAGTGTCTGCCTTTGGTTCAGGTGTGATCCCGGAGGGATCAAGTCCCACATCAGCCTCCCAGCATGGAGCCTATTTCTCCTCCCTCTGCCTGTGTCTCTGCCTTCTCTCTGTGTCTCTATGAATAAAAATATAAAATCTTTAAAAAAAAAGAATGACCAAAATACCCTTGACTTACTTATAGTTAAACTAATATTTTATATAATTTGAAAATAAATAGTAGTCTATACAGTGGGAATAAATATGTAAACCTGCTATGTTGCTGTCATGGATGGAATTACACAAAGATTCTACCAATAGTTCTTACACCAAATATATAGGAAAGAATAAAAGCTCCCAGGTTACTTCCTTGTTTGAAATATCAAATAACAAGTATGAAAAACAGAACATAGAATCAAAAAGAAGAAAAAATCTTCAGCAAGTAAGGTCAATAATTAATAAACACAAAAATTTAGTAGTAGTCCTAAAAGCTCATTCATCCCAAACAAAAACATGTAATGTAAAAAAAAATTGTGACTGCTGTATTCCCAGGATCTACTTTTGCCTGGGGTACAGTTACCAACAAAAAGTAACTCCCTATTCTCAAGTTTTTCCCTACTGTTACCAATGTGCTAAAAACACATCCAAAGTTATATTGAGTTATGTTAATCTCTAAACAAACCAGCTAATTTTTATAGTTTTGTCTCACCTTGTAGTATTAGTGATGAAGATTTTCAGTTCTTATAGAACTTGATACAGTGATGGGTACACAACGGGTTCTCAAAAATACATGATTCAACTGATTGAATCAAAAAGGCTTCAGTAAAAAATACCAACCCCCCCAGAAAAACAAAAAGCCTTCAGTATTTAAATGCTATTAGTATTAGTATTTTAAAGCTAAGAAAGTGTCTTTTGAAGAAAAGGTGGGAAGATATATAAACCTATTTTATAATAAAGTCTACCTGGAGATTATTTCTATACCTCCAGAGTGTTTTGTTGAGTTGTTTTTAAAGTTTAGTCAGCAGAGCTAGTACAAACTGAGGTTTTATTCTGATAATTATATGTTTTTATTTTATTTTTTTAAGATTTTATTTATTTAATTGAGAGAGAGAGAGAGAGAGAGAGCA